>NW_024429190.1:6027191-6533692 GCF_017639785.1 Mesocricetus auratus | reverse complement strand
TGCCTTGTTGAACAGGGTTGTTTTGGCTATCCTGGGTCTTTTGTTTTTCCATACAAAATTGATTATTGTTCTTTCAAGGTCTGTGAAGAATTGTGCTGGGATTTTAATGGGGATAGCATTGAATCTGTAGATTGCTTTTGGCAGGATTGCCATTTTTACTACATTGATCCTACCTATCCATGAGCATGGGAGATCTTTCCATTTTCTGAGGGCTTCTTTAATTTCTTTCTTTAAAGATTCAAAGTTCTTACGATACAGGTCTTTCACTTGTTTGGTTAGCGTTACCCCAAGGTATTTTATGTTGTTTGTGGCAATTGTAAAGGGTGATGTTTCTCTGATTTCTCTTTCAGCCCTTTTATCATCTGTATATAGTAGGGCTACTGACTTTCTTGAGTTGATCTTGTAACCTGCCACTTTGCTGAAGGTGTTAATCAGCTGTAAGAGTTCCCTGGTAGAGTTCTTTGGGTCACTGATATAAACTATCATATCGTCTGCAAACAGTGAAAGTTTGACTTCTTCCTTCCCAATTTGTATCCCCTTGATCCCCCTTTGTTGTCGTATGGCTATAGCTAGAACTTCAAGTACCATGTTGAAAAGGTATGGAGAGAGTGGACAGCCTTGTTTTGTTCCTGATTTTAGAGGAATTGCGTTGAGTTTCTGTCCATTTAGTTTGATGTTGGCTGTTGGTTTACTGTATATGGCTTTTATTATGTTTAAGTATGTCCCTGTTATCCCAGATCTCTCCAAGACCTTTATCATGAAGGGATGTTGGATTTTGTCAAAGGCTTTTTCAGCATCTAGTGAGATGATCATGTGATTTTTGTTTTTCAGCTTGTTTATATGGTGGATTACGTTGATGGATTTTCGTATGTTGAACCATCCCTGCATCCCTGGGATGAAACCTACTTGATCGTGGTGAATGATTGTTTTGATGTGTTCTTGGATCCGATTTGCCAGTATTTTATTGAGTATTTTTGCATCAATGTTCATGAGGGATATTGGTCTGAAGTTCTCTTTCTTGGTTGTATCTTTGTGTGGCTTGGGGATCAAGGTTATTGAAGCCTCATAGAAAGAGTTTGGCAAAGACCCTTCTGCTTCTATTGTGTGGAACACTTTGAGAAGAATTGGTATAAGCTGTTCTTTGAATTTGTGGTAGAATTCTGCACTGAGGCCATCTGGACCTGGACTTTTTTTGGTTGGGAGACTTTTGATGACAGCTTCTATTTCCATAGGGGTTATAGGTCTATTTAAATTGCTTATCTGTTCTTGATTTAGTTTTGGCAAATGATAGCTGTCCAGGAAGTCATCCATTTCCTTTAAATTTTCGAATTTTGTGGAGTACAGGTTTTCAAAGTATGACCTAATGATTCTCTGGATTTCCTCAGAGTCTGTTGTTATGTCCCCCTTTTCATTTCTGATTTTGTTAATTTGCGTGTTCACTCTCTGCTGTTTGGTAAGTTTGGACAAAGGTTTGTCTATCTTGTTGATTTTCTCAAAGAACCAACTCTTCGTTGCATTGATTCTTTGTATTGTTTTCCTGGTTTCTACTTTGTTGATTTCAGCCCTCAATTTGATTATTTCCTGGCGTCTACTCCTCCTGGGGGAGTTTGCTTCTTTGTGTTCTAGAGCTTTTAGCTGTGATGTTAATTCTCTGGTATAACTGTTTTCCTGTTTCTTCATGTGAGCACTTAGTGCTATGAACTTCCCCGTAGCACTGCTTTCAAAGTGTCCCATAGGTTTGGGTATGTTGTGTCTTCATTCTCATTGAGTTCGAGGAAGTCTTTAATTTCTTTTTTTATTTCCTCTTTGACCCAGGGATGGTGCAGTTGAGCATTATTCAATTTCCATGAGTTTGTAGGTTTTCTGCACTTTGTGTTGTTGTTGAATTCTAATTTTAAGGCATGGTGGTCTGATAAGATGCATGGAGTTATTCCAATTTTTTTGTAGCTGCTGAGGTTTGATATGTTGCCAAGTATGTGGTCGATTTTTGAGAAGGTTCCATGTGGTGGTGAGAAGAAGGTATATTCTTTTTTATGTGGATGAAATGTTCTATAGATATCTGTTAATCCCAGTTGGGTCATTACTTCTATTAGACCCTTTGCTTCTTTGTTGAGTTCCTGTCTGGTATTCTTGTCTAGTGGTGAGAGTGGTGTGTTGAAATCTCCCACTATAACTGTGTGGGGCTTTAGATGAGATTTAAGTTCTAATAATGTTTCTTTAACGAATGTGGATGCCTTTGTATTGGGGGCATAGATGTTCAGGATAGACACTTCGTCTTGGTGGGTTTCACCTGTGATGAGTATGTAATGACCTCCTTCATCTCTTTTGATTGATTTTATTTTAAAGTCTAGTTTGTTAGATATTAGGATTGCTACCCCTGCTTGTTTCTTGGGTCCATTTGATTGAAAAATTTTTTCCCAACCTTTAACTCTCAAGTAATGTCTGTCTTTGAGGGTGAGGTGTGTTTCTTGTATGCAGCAGAAGGAAGGGTTCTGTCTTCGAATCCATTCTGCTAGTCTGTGTCTTTTTATGGGTGAGTTAAGGCCATTAATATTGAGGGATATTAATGACCATTGATTGCTCATCCTTCTTCGATTTGCGATGGTTGTTGTTGGTGGAATTATGGGTGGAATTTCGCCCCTTTGTTCTTTTGGCTGTTGGTAGAGAGGGATTCTCTAATGCTTATGTTTTTCTGGTTGTAGTTAGCTTCCTTGGGTTGGAGTTTTCCTTCCAAAATTTTCTGTAGGGCTGGGTTAGTGGACACATATTGGTTGAATCTAGTTTTGTCATGGAATATCTTGTTTTCTCCGTCTATAGTGATTGAGAGCTTTGCCGGGTATAGTAGTCTGGGCTGGCATCCATGGTCTCTTAGTGTAGGTAGAATATCTATCCAGGACCTTCTGGCTTTCAGAGTTTCCATGGAGAAATCAGGTGTAATTCTGATAGGTCTGCCTTTATATGTTACTTGACCTTTTTCCTTAGCTGCTCTTAATATTCTTTCTTTATTCTGTATGTTTGGGGTCTTGATTATTATGTGGCGAGGGATTTTTTTTGTGGTCCACTCTATTTGGTGTTCTGTAGGCTTCTTGTACCTTCATTGGCATGTCTTTCTTAAGGTTGGGAAAGTTTTCTTCTATGATTTTGTTGAATATGCCTTCTGCCCCTTTGAGGTGGATTTCTTCTCCTTCTTCTATACCTATTATTCTTAGGTTTGGTCTTTTCATGGTGTCCCATAATTCCTGGATGTTTTGTGTTAAGGATTTGTTGGATTTAAGGTTTTCTTTGGTTGATAAATCCATTTCTCCTAATGTATCTTCAACACTTGAGATTCTCTCTTCCATCTCTTCTATTCTGTTGGTAATGCTTGTATTGGTAGTGCCTGACTGTTTGTCCAGCTTTTCTATTTTCTGCCTTTCTTCAGATTGTGTTTTTTTTAGTGTCTCTATTTCAGTTTTCAACCCTTGCAGCATTTGCATTGCTTCTTGCAATTTTCTGTTTATCTGTTCGTCCGTTTGTTGCCTTTTATGAATTTTTTGGTTTGTTCTTTCTTCCATTTCTTGCATTTTTTGGTTTGCTTTTTGTTCCATTTCTTGGATTTTGTGCTTTGTTTCTTCTTCCCTTTCCTGCCTTTTTTGGTTTGTTTCTTCCTCCATTTTTTTCATTTTTTGCTTTGTTTTTTCTACCATTTCTTGCATTTTTTGCTTTGTTGCTTCTTCCATTTCCTGCCTTATTTGGTATGTTTCTTCTTCTAATTCTTGCATTTTTTGCTTTGCTTTTTCTTCCATTTCTTGCATTTTTTGCTTCATTTCTTCTTCCATTTCGTGCCGTTTTTGGTTTGTTTTTTCTTCCAATTCTTGCATTTTTTGGTTTGTTTTTTCTTCCATTTCTTGCATTTTTTGGTTTGTTTTTTCTTCCATTTCTTTGAGGATTTTCCAATATCCTCTTTTAGGGCCTCTATCATTTTCATGAAAGTGCTTTTAAGATCGTTCTCTTCTGCTTCCTTCGCGTTTGAATATTGGGGTCTTGCTGGTGTGGAGTCTCTAGAATCTGGCGGTGTCATATTTGTTTTTCTGTTGCTGACTGTGTTTTTGTATTGTCTCTTTCCCATCTCTTCTTTTAGTGGGTGCAGAAAGAGCCCCTTCCTGGTCTGGGGACCAGAGTTCCCTTTGGTGGGTGCTAGTAAGTCCAGTAATCTGGTGGTTCTTCTATGCCTTGTCCAAATGCTGGTCCGTGGGTAGAGAAGAAGAACAGGAATCTGGGGCGCTTAGCCTCCTACCTGGTCCCCTGGACCCTATGCTGGGTCCTGTTGTACCTGATCCGGAACAGCTACTCCCCTGGTCTCCCTGGTTCCTGTAGTTTCCTGGTCTCTTTGGTGGGAGAGAAGATCTGGAGTCTGGGGTGCTTGGCTCCCGCCGGGATTGGGAGCTCTGTGCAGTTCCCAGGCGATCTGCAGGCTCTGGAACTCAGGCTGGGAAGCTGGCCTGTTTACCTGATGATGCCAGAGGGACAGCTACTTCCCTGTACTCCCAGCCTCCTCTCCTTTCCTGGAATCGTTGGTGGGAGAGAAGATCTGGAGTCTGGGGTGCTTTGCTCCCGCCGGTATTGGGAGCTCTGTGCAGTTCCCAGGCGATCTGCAGGGTCTGGAACACAGGCCAGGAAGCTGGCCTGTTTACCTGATGCTCCCGCCGGGATTGGGAGCTCTGTGCAGTTCCCAGGCGATCTGCAGGCTCTGGAACACAGGCCGGGAAGCTGGCCTGTTTACCTGATGCTCCCGCCGGGATTGGGAGCTCTGTGCAGTTCCCAGGTGATCTGCAGGCTCTGGAACACAGGCCGGGAAGCTGGCCTGTTTACCTGATGCTCCCGCCGGGATTGGGAGCTCTGTGCAGTTCCCAGGCGATCTGCAGGCTCTGGAACTCAGGCCAGGAAGCTGGCCTGTTTACCTGATGATGCCAGAGGGACAGCTACTTCCCTGTACTCCCAGCCTCCTCTCCTTTCCTGGAATCGTTGGTGGGAGAGAAGATCTGGAGTCTGGGGTGCTTTGCTCCCGCCGGGATTGGGAGCTCTGTGCAGTTCCCAGGCGATCTGCAGGGTCTGGAACACAGGCCGGGAAGCTGGCCTGTTTACCTGATGCTCCCGCCGGGATTGGGAGCTCTGTGCAGTTCCCAGGCGATCTGCAGGCTCTGGAACACAGGCCGGGAAGCTGGCCTGTTTACCTGATGCTCCCGCCGGGATTGGGAGCTCTGTGCAGTTCCCAGGCGATCTGCAGGCTCTGGAACACAGGCTGGGAAGCTGGCCTGTTTACCTGATGCTCCCGCCGGGATTGGGAGCTCTGTGCAGTTCCCAGGCGATCTGCAGGCTCTGGAACTCAGGCCAGGAAGCTGGCCTGTTTACCTGATGATGCCAGAGGGACAGCTACTTCGACTTTTCTGTTTCTTAAAAGGAACTCTTTAAAAATGTAAACCTTTTGTTGTCTGAGCAATGGAAAAGTACTACAGTCCACTCAGAGAATACAAATTTGACAGACTCTGTCTAGTTTTCCTTACATCTTCTCCTCCATTAGAAGAATTTATTTAATTGGTAAGATAATTTGATGTAAATGAATTTTAATTTAAATTGATAATTGTTTTTATAGTCACTATAATGCTTTGTGAATTACAGCAAGCTCTACATGATATAAAATTGGGTAATTTTAAGCTATATGAACCATTTAGGTGTCTCTATATCAAATATCACACTTTCTGAGAAATTCTTATTAAAAGGAATAGTTTTCAGGTTGTAAAACCTTTAGAGTGGTTTCAACAGTCACTGTAAGTGTGATATATAACTAGAGGATAAGGTACTTAATAAATTACTACTACAGTGCTAAAAAAATTAAGAAACTCAGATCCAAGGCACAGAAAATATTTCAAACAAAATCGTAGAAGAAAAATTTCTAAATCTAAAGAAAGCAATGCACATTAAGGTATAAGAAACATACAGAAAACCACATAAATAGGACCAGAAAAGAGCCCCTACGTATGATATTTAACAATCAAAGCAATAAATGTATAGAGCAAACAAATAGATATTAAAAACTCATGGAAATTAAATAACTCTCTAGTGAATGACTACTGAGTCAAGGTAGAAAAAAATTAGAGACTTCCTAGAATTCAATGAAAATGTATGCACAACATATCCAAACTTATGTGACACAAGGAAAGCAGTGCTAAGAGGAAACTTCATAGCACTAAATTCCTCTTACTAGTAACTTAATATTACACCAGAAAGCTGTACAACAAACAGAAACAAAGCTACCCATAAGGAGTAGACTGAAGGAAATAATTGAACTCAGAGCTAAAATCAATAAAATAGAAACAAATAGAATAATACAAAGAATCAATGAAACAAAGAGTTGGTTCTCTGAGAAAATGAACAAGGCAGACTCTCATCCAACCTAACTAAAAGGCAGAGAGAGAATACACAAATTAACAAAATAAAAAACAAAATGGGGAACATAACAATATAGACTGAAAAAATCCAGAGAATCATTAGGTCATACTTGACAAACGTGTACTCCACAAAATTTTAAAATTTAAAAGAAATGGGAAATTTTCTGGATAGTTACAACATGTCAAAATTAAATCAAGACCAGATAAGCATCTTTTTTGTGGTTTAAATTTTTTTATCATTTTTTTATTTTAATTTTAAATAGCTTGTTTTACATGTCAATCCCAGTTCCCTCTCCCTCCCCTCCTCCCACACTCCCCTTCCCCCCCAGCCTCCCACCCTATTGCCAAATCCTTCCACATAGGGGATATCTAGAGTCTGTCATTTCACTCTGGGTAGGGTTCAGGCACTCCCCTAAGAGTTCAGGCTGAGAGTGCATCCCTCTTTGTGATATGGGCACACGATGACTGTTTGTATTCCAGGGATAGACACTGATCCACAGCTCAGGGCCCCATAGGTTGCCCAGGCCTTCTCGCTGACACTCACATTTGGGGAGTCCAAATCAGTCCCATGCTGGCCTCCCCGCTGTCAGTCTAGGGTCCAAGAGCTCTCCCCTGTTCAGATCAGCTATCTCTGCTGGTTTTGCCAGCCCATTCTTTGCCAATTTTCTCATCACTCCTCTCTCTGTCACTGGGTTCCTTGGGTTCAGTTCAGTGATTAATTGTGTCTTTGCCTCTGCTTCCATTAATCACTGGATGAAGGCTCCCGGATGGTTATAGACATCAAGTTCATTATCAGGAATGGGCATTCGAGGTGGTCTCTCCACTATTGCTTATCTTGCCAACTGGTGTTATCCCTTTAGATCACTCGAGGTCACTCTGGTGCCCGATCTGTCTTCTAACCTATGATTCCCTCTTCCCCCTATTCTATCCCCACCCACTCAACTTAAGAGAGAGTAGGTCATGGGGGAACAGATAAGCATCTTAAATAGATCTGTAACTGCTAAGAAAATAAAGAAGCAGTCATTAAAAATCTTCTGAGAAAAACAAACAAAAATGTAAGGGTCAGATGATTTTAGTATATAATTCAGACTTTCACAGAAGAGTTAATACCAAATAGACACAGAAGGAACATTACCAAATTCATTTTATGAGGCCAGTCACCCTAATGCTCAAGCTACACAGATTCAACAACAACAAAAAATCAAAGACCAATTTTCCTCATGAATATAGATGTAAGAATGCTCAATAAAGTACTTGCAAACTGAACCAAAAAACACATAAAAAAGATGACCCACCATGATTAAGTAGACTTCATCCCAAAGATGCAGGGATGGTTCATCATATGAAATTCAGTCAATATAATCTACCATATAAACACACTAAAAGGGAGGAAATTAAATGCTTCAAGGGAAAAAAGATGAACTAATAAACAAAAGTCAGGCTAGTTAGAATAATATCCAAATTTTCAACAGGGACTCTGAAATACAGAAGGGCCTGGATGTATGTTCCAAAAGGTCTTAAAGATCACAGATACAGGCCAGACTTTCACACCCAGAAAAATTATTAATCACAATTGAAAGAGAAAAAAATAATCATTTCATGATAGAACCAAATTTAAGCAACATCTGTGTACTAACTCCACTTCCAGGAGGTGCTAGAAGAAACAAATCAGTCAGAAGAGAAGGTTAATTATACCAAGGAGGACAAAAGGTATAAACAATGCCATGAAAATTTGTCAAAAGGAAGAGGCACACCACAACAAAAAATAGCAAGAATTAATAAACACTGTTCATTAATACTTCTTAATAACAATGGTCTCAGTTTCCCCCTCAAAAAGATACAGACTAGCAGATTGATTAGAAAACAATACCCATATTTCTGTCTGAACCAAAAAATAACATACTCAAGGAGACACAAAGCCTTCACATAAATGACAGCAAAGAGTATTCCAAGTAAATGGGACCAAGAAAAAAGTAGATATCACTATTTTAATATATGTGAAAACAGACTTCAATCCAAAACTAATTAGAAGATAGAAAAAAAGGACACTACATATTTGTTGAAGGAACAAAATCCTTCAAGAAGATTTTACAATTCAAAGTATTTGTAAACCTAACATAAGGCACTAAAACTTATTACAATGAAAATAACTTTTTGACGCTGATACAGTGATAGTGGGTGACTGCAGTAGTTCAATTGTGGTGGTTTGAAAGTAAATGACCCCCAAGTGGAGTGACACTATTACAAGGTGACCTTGTTGGAGTCGGTGTGGTCTTGTTGGTGTCACTGTGGAAGAGGACTTTGAGATCTCATATATGTATAAGCCATGTCCACAGAGACATTTCACTTCCTGTGGTCTGTAAGTCAAGATAAAGGATGATTGGCTGCTTATTCAACACCATGTCTGCCTGCACAACACCATGTTGTACCATAATGAAAATGGACTGAACCTCTGAAAATGTTAAGTTTTACCTTTGTTAGAGTTTCTGTGGTGTCATGGTGTCTCTTCAGAACAATAGAGACCTCAAGACACACTCTTGTAGATAGGTTACCCACGAAAACCTAACCAGTGAGACACAGGAGTCAAATAGTATCATAAAACAAATGGACAGATGTCTAGAGAATAGTTTCCCTAAACACTGAATGCTTTGTTCCAGCAGTCAATAGAACCTACTCCAAAACTGACCAAATATTGGGACACAAAGCAAAACTCAACATATGTAAATAAATTTAATTAACACCCTACATCCTATCTGACCACCATGGAATGAATGTGGAAATGAAAAAAAAATATAGAGATGACAGAAAGTATTGGAAGCTGAGCAATTCCCTACTGAATGGAAAAGGAGTCAAGATTGAAATCAAGACTGAACCTTAAAACTTTTTAAAATTTAATGAAAATGGAAATAAGACAAAATCTGTGGTACACAATGTGAAAGGAATTCTAAGAGGCAACAATAGCCTACATTTTTAAAAATCTGGAGATATCTCACATTGAGAGTTTAATGACACACTTGAGAGCTTTAGATAAGCAAGAAGAAATAACACCAAAAAGAAGAAAAAGAATAGGAAGAAGAAACAGAAAAATACTCATATCCAAGACTGAAATTAATAATATGGAATCAAACAACCAAAATAATTCAATACAAATAGAAACACAACAAACAATGAAATGAGGAGTTGATTCTTTGATAAAAACAATTAGATTGACAAACCTTAGGCCAATTTTACTGAAGATGGAGAGAGAATATCCAAGTTAATATAATTAGACATGAAAGGGCAAACAGCAAGAAAATTTAGAGAACTATAAAGACATATTTTAAAATTTTGTATTCTACCAACATAGAAAGCCTAAAAATAAATGCATAAATTTCCATATATATGCATATATATGAACTAACAAAGTTAAATCAAGGTTAACCAAACAGTTTACATAGACCAATAGCCTCTAGTCATACAGAAACCATAAATCTCTTAACCAAATTAAAGCTTAGAGTAAAATGGATTCAGTGCAATACTCTTCATATTATTCCAAAAGAATAGAAACAGAAGGCATATTTTCTAATTCCTCATATGAAGTCACGAGAACCCTGATACCAAAGCCACAATAATACCCATCTGTGGGGATATGTTGTTTATGATCTAATAAAGCTTCCCTGGAGATCAGAATACAAAGCTAGCCACAATCATGGAAACCAGGAAATGGTGGTACACATCTTTAATTCCAAGACTCAGGAGACAAAGGCAAATGGGTCTGTCACCAGGGACACATGAGAGTGTATCAGTCTAAAAGACAAAAAGAGCTAATGCCTTTTATCAAGAGAGGTATATAAGACAGGGACGTGGTCTCAGAGATGGTGTTCGGTTCTTGGCAATTAGTCTGCAGTCACAATGAGGGCAGGATTGCCCCAGCCTTGGTAGAGGTAAGAGCTCTCTGACGGCTTGACTACTTTGCTTTTCTGATCATCACCTTGAACTTCAATATCTGTCTTTGGGTTTTTATAACTCATTCCACACCCAACATTAGGAGAGAATTATAGACAAATATCCTATATGAACATAGAAGTAAAATTCTTACTAAGATACTTATAAACCACATCTAAGAACACATCAAAAGATCATGTGCCATGATGAAGTTGGTTTCATCTCAGAGATGCAAGGTTGGTTCAACCTATGTAAGTTGATAAACGTAACCCACCACATAAACTGAGACAAAAACGAATGATCAATTCATTAGATGCATAAAAAGGCCTTTGAAAAAATGGAACGTCCCTTCATGATTAAAGTGCTAGAGACTAGAGATACAAAGGTATATTTCAACATAGTAAAGGTAACTTGCGGCAATTCCACAGTAAACACAATCCTAGATGGAGAGAATTCAAAACATTTTCACGAAAATCAGTATCAAATCTCTCTCTCTCTCTATTTTACAGAGAACTTTCAGTCTTATCTAGAACAATAAGGCAACTGAAGGATATCAAGGGGATACAATACAAAAGGAAGAAGTAAAAGTATCTTTATTTTCAAATGAAACTTCTACAGCTGATAAAAAATTTTAAGCAAAGTAGCAGCATGCAAAATTAATATATAAAGATCTGTAGCTTTCATATATATATATACATATATATTGATATAGAAATCAAAGAAATGAACCTTTCACCTAAAACAATACATTGGGATAACTGTAACCAAGCAAGTAAAAGAGATACAAAAACATAAAGACATTTGCAGAAGACACCGTAAGATAGTTAAGATATTATATGTTCACATATTAGTGGGATTAAAATTGTAAAGATGGCCATTCTACCAGAAGTAATCTACAGCATCAATACAATCGTCATCAAATTTGCAACAAAATTCTTTACAGAAGATGGAAAACAGTATCATCAACTTCATGTGGAAACACACACACACACACACACACACACACAAAAACCACAGGATAGCTAAAACATTCCTTAATAACAAAAGAACTGCTGGTGATATCATCATCTCTGATTTCAAGCTACATTACAGAGCTATAATAACAAAAACAGTGTGGCATTGACATAAAAGCAGACATGATGATCAGTGGAATTGAACTGAAGATGCAGATGTAATTCCACATACTTACAAAGACCTCATTTTTGACTAGGAAAAAAAGTACACAATGAGACAAACAGCAACTTCAAAAATAGTGTTGGGCAAAGTGAATACATGAATGTAGAAGAGTGACAGCAGATCCATATATATCACCTTGCACAAAACTCAACTCCAAATGAATCATGGTCTTCAATGTAAGACAAGATCCCCCTTTAGCTGCTGGACGAGGAATGCCCTAAATCTGATAGAAGAGAAGTATGGAATAAGTTTGAACTCATTTGCACAGAAAAGGACTTTTTCGCCATGATACCTGCAGCACATGCATTAAAACTAGCAATGAATAAATGCGATGTCATGAAGCTAAAAAAGCTTCTGTTCTACCAAGAATACCATTATTTCAGCACTGGAATCCAACAGGATGGGAAAATATTTTCTAATTTTGTATCTGATGGAGAGATATTTTCTAAAACATAAATAACCAAAAAAACCTCATAGACATCAAGAAAACAAATAACCTAATTAAATTTGTGTGTTGCACTAAACAACATTCTCAAGTGATGAAACACAAGTGACTGAAAAACACTTAAAAATGTTCAACAATCTTAGCCACAAGGTAAATGACAATTAAAACTACTTTGAGATTTCATCTTAAGATCAATAAAACAAATGACTGTAAATACTGATGAGGATATAAGGAAAGGAAAATATTTATTGCTGTGGTGTTACAAACTGGCAAAAGTCCTATAGAAATCAATTGTGTGGAATTTTCCTTAAAAAAACTAAAATTCGATCTACTACAAAATCCAGCTATACCACTCTTGGGCAAAAACAAAGGGCTCTACACTTTAGTACAGAGATACAGTCTCATCAAAGTTCATTGCTTCTTTACTCATAATAGCTTGTTCTTTACTCATAATAGCAAGAAACTAGAAAAAACCTAGATCTCCATTAGCTGGTAAGTGGATGATGAAAAAGTGGCACAATTATACAATAAGATATTATTTAGCTGTTAAGAAAAAAGAAATTATGAAATTTGCAGGTGAATAGGTAGTGCTAGAAATAACCATCTCAGTGAGGTAACCATATCCAAATGAAAAAATAGTGTGTGTTTTCTTATATATGTGTGTGTGGTGTTTTGAATAGGAATGGTCCCAGAATAGGTCCTATGTCCAGGAGATATTGATCAATACAAAATGGACTTCATGGGTTTTATTGTGGTAGGTTTTAACTTTGTTTTGGGGGCTGTTTTTGTCTCTTTGTTGTTGATTTTTTTTGAGAGAGAGAGAGTGAGAGAGAGAGAGGGAGAGAGAGAGAAAGAGAGAGAGAGAGAAAGAGAGAGATAGAGATTAAGAAGTTGGGTGGGTGGGGAGAGTGTGAGGACCTAGTAAGAGAATATGATCAAAATATGTCATTGGAAGAGATTTTTTAATGTACAAAAGGCATTTTAAAAAAGATTTAAAAAGAAGAAAAAAGGATGATTGAATCTTACTTTTTATTTTATCTTTCATCTTTACATTTGTTATTTTGTATGTGTATGCATGGATTGTGCATGTGTGCATGTGTGTGTGCATGTGTGCATATGTGTATGTGTGGGTGCACATGTGTGTGGGTGCACATGTGTGTGGATGCATTCAGATTTCTGTGGCAGCAGAAGTTTAGATTCTCTGGGTTAGGAGCTATTGCTGTCTTTTGAGCCTCCCAGTAGCGATGCTAGGTTGTGACCTCGGGTCCTCTAACATTCTGACTTCTGAGCCCTCTTTCTAGCCCGTGAGTCTCATTTTTCAGTCTAGTCAGTCTGTAGCACACTGTTGGTGAATCGAGGCCATTTGAAATAATTTCATTAGTTAGTGATGTCTGGTGAAACATACCTAATAGAATGACTTTATATTATAAAAGGCTATGGGCTAGTGTGGCCTATATGTTAGGAGGTTGACATTCAAAAAGTGATCATTTGTGAGTCAGAAAGGCTCAAAACCTTGCAGCTGCAGAGAACATGTGGAGTTGATGCAGTCATAACTGGCCATTGAAAGTCTGGGGTATTGTGTAGGATTTGCTGGTTTACAGGTCATCTTGGAGGATCAGGAAGCTAGTTTCCGTTGATGGTAAAGGATAGCAGTAGCAACAGCAGCAATGAAGATAGAGTCACTGACAGCACAATACTAAGCTAGGTAAGCAAGCAATACTACATTCTCTTGGACTCTTTGTATCTGAGCCCCCACTGGAAGAAGGTGCTATCCATTCTGATGAACAGCCATGTTTAACCATCTCACATCCTCATTTGTCAATTAGATATGCAACACCATCTCCTTTATGCTTTGCTTTATTTTCAAATGAAGACATTAACAAGGACATCATTCCAACTAACATGATGTAACTGTCACATGTGCATCCAAAACAGCACCATTCTTTCACTGGAATACATGGCAAAGTCCCTTTAGGAATGCTAATGGCTAGTCTTTCAATATCTCAAGACTCAATCATAATAATACAGACTTAGCAACATTCAACAAACACAATGGATGTTATATTACATTGTAAAAACAAGGGAGAGGAAAGGAAACATATATATCTACTTATTATGTCTATATGCATGTACAAATACAAATAAATTCTTAATAAAATAGGACAGAAATTCTGAGTCAATTACAAGCCTCATTTCTGCAGCTGGTCTTGTAGCCTTGGCTTGTATTAGTAGCTACCTCTCTCTACTATCCCTTCCAAATTCCCTCCACCTTCAGCAAAAATGTCAGCTGGTCTCAGTTTTTTTTATCTGGAGGGATGACCCACATCTTTCTTCCTGAAAGCACTCATCAAAGGTTCTTTCAATAGAGAGTGAATTCAATAGTCAATAAAATAAGATTGTCCATTCTTTGGAGAGCAGTCAGCCTCCATCCCAGCCATCCCTTTTATTCCCAATAGGCCTATAAATAAAGTAGCCATAGAACAAGAGGCAGACTACACATGGACTCATTTATCATCCTCACTGGATTCTGTTATAATTTACCATTGACTTCAATTTCAGGACATGTAATTCCAAGGGACAACTTAAAGGATATCCAGCACTCCAGAAATACAATCTTTCCCTGCACTATGAAGATGCAGTCTGATTTTTTTTCTGATAGACTGGATCAATTTGATGTGTTAACACTGTAATTCTTCTATTGGCTTAATCCAAAGCATCAGGAGCCCAAAGTGGAATTTCACAAGGGGAATTATTAGCTTCTGGTTTGATGGAATACTTACCATTCCTCCTGACAGAAATACCCCACCACCAGTGAAACCAAGACTTGTAGATCATCAGGCATAGAGGAAGCAGTACCATTCATCAGATACTGACTCACAGAGCATAAAGAATGCTTCTCCAGGCATGCCCACTACTATCATCTAGCTGACACTCTAATGACACCTTTAAAAGTCCTTTCTATCATTCTTTTAGGCAAGTGCTCCAGAGATCTCCCAATTCATTGTCTAGGGCCTTGACTGGTGAGTCTCACTGACACTCCCTATTCATGCACCTGATCTAAATTATCAGAAATATTCCAGGTCCACATCCAGTGTCCCGTTCTAGTGTACACCATAAAATTTCTTGGCTCCTGCCAACATTCTACCTATGTAGCCTCCAACTCACAGGGAGTATCTAATCTTTACATCCAGTCAGAAATAACCCCACACTCCAGACTTAGGCTAAGAGGTCAATCCTGTATACCAGTCTTCTCTGCCTGTCCTCCTGACTTCATTCCACCTAAGACATTTTTCAAACTCCAGATCCAATTCTTGTGCATATCCTGTCTTTTTCCCTGATCTGTTCTGTCCATATCAGATTTAGAACTAGCAAAAGAAGTGTACATGGCCATATATCATGACAAAAATACCAATAATGTGAAAGGTCAAACTCGTATATTTTCTCCAAAAACCAGTAGTCCTGTACAAATGTTTGCCAGTGAGAATTGCCTAGGTCAAACCAAGAGCTCAGGATTTAAAAGAGAAATTAACACTTCATCAAAAATTAAGGAGTTTAAAGAAGACACAAAGAAACAGCTCACTGAAATTAAGGAGGATGAATTTAAGGAGAATAAATACCTGAACAATATCCAAGAAAACACAAATGTAAGGGTGATGGAAATGAGGAAAACAATCCAGAACTTGAGAAAGGAATTATTTAAGGAAATAGAAACATTGAGGACACTCAAGCTGAAATGAAAATGGAATTGAGGAACGGAAAAACTGAATTAGAAAACACAGAGAAAAGCTATCCAAATAGAATAAAAGAGAAGATACAATAGAGGAACTTGAAGATAAAATAGAGGAACTATACCAAAAAGCAAGGATTATGAAATGAAAATGCTTTAATAATACAAGGAAAGAAAATTTGGGATATCATGAAAACACCAAACCTTCTAATTACAAGCATAAATGAAAGACAAAATCCCAAGTCAATAGCATAGATGTTATTATCCACAAGACAAGAGAAAAAAAACTTTCCTAAATTCAGGCAACAGACACCCATAAAAAGAAAAAAGAGGCACACAGAACATCAACTAGATAGGGCAAGGAAAGAAAATCCCCACAGAGTGTTATAGTTAAAATACCAATTATACAGAACCAAGAAAGTGTATTGTAAGATATAAGAGAAAAAAACATCAAACAGATAAAAAGAAAACCCATCAGAAAAATGGCTGATTTTTCAATGGAAACTTTGAAAGACAAGTAAGTCAAGAGCAATGCATTGAAGTTACAAGAGACTATGACAGCCAGCCTAGACCAACTGCACAGCAATTGAGTTAAGGAGAAAGAAATAGCTTTCCATAAACCAAATAATCCAAAAAGTCAAACCTAAAGAAATTGCAGGATGCAATATTTCAAGCTGAAGACAGAATAAGCATAGCCAAGAGACTGTGGAAAGAAATATGAATATATAATTATCAAAACACAAAATACAACAACAAAACAACAATGTAATGAGCATGATTAACACACACTTTTTGATAATAACTTTTAAATAAAAGACATGGACTGACTGAATGAACCAAGAAACAAAATTAATCAATCTATAGTCTACAGAAAAACCATCTTAGCTTTCAAGATAAGCCCCACCTTATAGAAAAAAGCACCAAAGAAACCTATTCTAATCAAATGGGAGCAGGAAGCAAACACTTGTTACTATCCTAATGTCTGACTCAAAAAATTCAAACCAAAGCTAATCAGAAGAGACAAAGAAGTGCAGTTAACTTAATCAAGAGAACAATTAACTAAGAAGTATCCTAAACAGACGTGTACCAAATTCTAGTGCACCCAAATGATTTAAAAAACTGTATTGATGGATTTAAAGACACATATTAACATCGGTCCATCAATAGCAGGTGACTTCAATACTCTGCCTTCTCCAATAGACTAGTTAAAAAAGCAACAGATAAACATCAGAACTAATTCCAGTTACATTAAGAGTTGCTGGCCAGTTCTTATTTTGCTGTTTTATGAGTTGGTTTATTGTTTCTTCTTCTTTCTCCACTATTGGTGTTGGGTATTTATTTGCTCACTTTTGATGACCATGCTGGATGGCTCCTAGCTTGCCTTTGTTTATCGGTTCCTTTTATGAAATCAATTCTTCCCCATTCTGTCACTATTGAGATTGTCTTTATTCTTCCTCTGGCTGTAGTATTCCTTCAAGTGTCTTCTGCAGTACTGGCTTGGTAGTTATAAACTGCTTAAGTTTGGGCCTGTCTTGAAATATCCCCATTCCTCCATAATTTTTATGAGGTAGCTTTCTTGCAACTAGCAATCTTGGTGTATAGTTATTTGTTTTCGGGGTTTGAAATATATCATTTCATACTTCATTGGGTTTAGAGTCACTGATGAGAGACCTAATGTTATTCTTTTGTGTTTCATTTTGTCAGTGAGTTGAGATTTTCCTCTTATTGCTTTTAATATTAATAATTTATCTTTATGTATTTTCTTTAGCACTTAGAAATGCATTTAAAAATATTTTTAATTACTACCTATTGCAAGATTTTTCTCCTGGAAAACTTTCTAAATATTCAACATTCTACCCTATGGATAACTTTAAAGCCTTATTGCCCTATATATGAAAATAATAATATTCCATTTTAGCATATCTCTGGCCTTCATGACTTTCTTCTTAAATGGTTTAGCACAATACCAGTCTGAGTTGGAAACAGAAAGCATCTCTGTTCTAGAATAGGATTTAAACACCAGGCTTTCAGTATTTTGCCATTGGATATTCAATATGTAAAGGAAGAATTTCGTTGTGGTACCACTTGTTTAGGGGTCTCCATATTTAGACACAACGTTTCATCCCACTGTATCTTATCAACTGTAGTTGTTTTAAAAAACCACAAACTTGGAGCGAAACTAATACATCCACCACCTAGTAAATGCACAGCCTACTGCACAGTGGTAATTTATTGAAGGAGTGGAACACAAGTATATGCATTATTTGCTCTCCAGAGTGTTAGGATTCAGAGTAGAGCTGGCCTGGGTCTAGTTGGCTTTTCCGTTTTAGGTTATTTGATACTTTACTCAAGACTGGGATAGGCTCATAATGGTGTTTGATTTGAGCTTTGAAAAGATTCTTGATTTTTTTATTTAAAATGTAGTTATACCATTTGAACTTTCTTAGAAGTGATCACATTGAAATTTATTTTCCTTTAACATGTGACACTGTTTTTCTAGGACACTATGTAATGCTAGAGTTTCTTCATAAGAAACATTCTCATAATGATTTCTCTTTCTTTGGTGTTTTCTAATTTGTCTATTTTTCCTGGATCCATATAGTTTTAATTTATTACTGCAACTAAGATAGCAAATTAATAAACACTGAAAAGCAGTTCAGGCATGGGCAAGTTTCGATTAGATTTCTTCAATAACAATATGTTTTCCTGGGAAGTGCCTCCAGAATTTGCTGAAAGTAAGCAAATGCAGCTTCTAAGACCCAAATGAGAAAAAAGAGACCCCTTGTACAGCAAATTTGCTTTTGATGTTATAAGCCTTAGTATTCCCAGGTGAAGTATGACAAGATTCCAAAGGAGCACATACTTTCTGTGAAAAGCTATGATTGCTTTCTCCTTCCAGGAAACCAAAGAAAGAGAGTTTACCAATGAAGTGCAGAAAGAGCAATAGTGCTATGTGCACCAAAGCTGACATCCAAGATTGACTTGGCACTGGGCTCAATAACAGAATCATTATGAATATTAGACAAAGTGACTGGACCTGCACACAGAGAAAACCCAAGAATGTTTTTTAGCCATAATTAAAATGAAAATTTGTCATTTGCAACTTGAATGGGCCTACAAGATACAGTGTTAAGTAATATAAACTAGACCCAGAAAGTTAAGTGCAAGGTGATATCACTCATATATTTTCTGAAAAAGTTGTTCTAGAATTTCATAGGACTCTTGTCAGTAGGGGCTGCAGAGAGACGAGGGGAAGGAGGATGAGGAGAGCTTCGTTAAACAGAAAACAGTTGCTGTGAGGAGAAACAAACTCTGGTGTTGTACAATGGCCCAGAATAACGTGACTACCAAAAATACTGTAAACAACGACTTTTCAAGTTCTGACTACAAAGCAAAGCTGAAGGATTAAGATGAGAAATAATAACCCTGATTTGGTCACCTCACATCATATATAAATGAAAGCATCATGCCATGCCCCAGAAATATGTATAACTCTTATGTACCAATCAAAAAATAAAATCTCAGAATCAAAAACAGAAAACTCAAGGAGATTTTTCAACAAGACAAATGAATCTGTAAGTCATTATCTGGAGAACAAGTTGAGGGATTTTGTTTGTTTGTTTGTTTAACAGAAACATTTTTTTGTTATGGACTAAGATCTCTAAAAATATGAACACAACCAAACCTTTCTACCTCTTAAGTTGGCTATACGAGGCATGGGTTAGAATAGCACACTCAATCAGCTTCCTTATTATTCACTCCCAGTTCAATGCTAACTTTTTCAATTTTCTTCTCTCCTGTTATTAATTTTAAAACTATAACCTGATACTTATCTTCTGATGGCTTCAAAACATGAAATCTTTGACTTGAACAATATTAAAAATAAGGCTATCTCAGGCAGACCAGTATTACCCAAATTTATGCAAAAACTTATTACTTTTGATTTTCTCATCCCATTCCACCAAAGATGCAATTTTATTATATTAAATTTTTACAGATACATGATTTTGGTATCAGGTGTTTACTATTAAATTTTTATGTTCTACACAAATGAGATTATTTTCAGTTAATTTTACAGATCAAGGCATATTATTTAGGAATATGTTTCTCCCATGCCTGAGCTCACATACAGCAGAGTTTCCAGGAGTTTCCATGCACGGAAGCTGCTAAGGGTCTGATGTCTGCTGTTGGATCTGTATTCGGTAAGCCTGGCCTGGGCCTGATCTTGTATTCATGCAATGACATTAGAGCTTGATGGAGGACTGCCTGGGTCACAGCCCTTTAGGTTAAGAATTTTCCTTCTATTATTCATGAAGAGCTTTTTCAACAGCATCAAAATGAACTAGGTGAGGCTGAAACTTCATTCAACAGAGCCACTTAGAGGGCTATGTCACAATTCAGGCTCCATAATTTTAACAAGTATGAATAAAGAGGCAGCTGTGGACCTACAATTCTCCCAAACTCTGAAGATAATTCTCAGATCACAATACGTAGACATGGAATTTTTATGTGAAAAATACTATTAATTATCGAGTTGAAGATAGTTGTATTTATTTGAATGTTATTTAGAAGGTTAAAAAAAAGTCACAAACTATTACTATTTTAGATTTTGGTTTTATAAATCAACTCAGGTTCTTTGCTTCATGCTGTGAAATACTGTTCTTGAATTTCTCTGATCACTTTTTGTTGGTGAAAATAAATAATACATTTGACTAATATTTTTCAGTTTACTTAAAAATATGATTGTTTTACTTAATCATAGTTATTTTTTAAACTATTCTTTTAGTTTCAGAAACACTCTTATTTACATATCCATCTCCCCATTCACTCACCTTCCATCCTCCCATGATTCCTACCGATCCCCCAATCCACCCACCCACCACCCACTCCCCAGGGATAGTGAGACCTTCTACGGAGATCATCAAAGTCCATCAAATCATTGGGGGAGGGCCCAGGCCCTCATTATCTGGGCTGCAATAAGTGTCCTTCCATATGGAATGGGCTCACAAAGTCCATTTGTGACCTAGGAATACACCCTGGAACCACTGTTAGTTTTTGATTTTCAAACACAGAAACTTTAAATTTTCTGTATGCATTTTCAGTCATTCTTAGTAAACAGTATTTTATGTAATTTTCAGTAACATTTAGGTTGTGTAAATTTTTTGAAGGAGTGTTTTGAAGCATCTTTAGAATTTAATGTATAAAGTATCAAATTATATTCTCAATTCCTTTCTGATATTAAGCAATCCAAATATTATTTGTTGTGTCATTTAGTCAGTTGATCAAACTTAAACAGGTTTTCCTCCTGCTGCATGTTGTATACCTGAGGTCAACTAAATCAATGCATATTCCAATATTTCTGATTTGCTTGTGAATCATGCCTTATTTATAAATATATAGTGGAAAAGGAGACACATTTTTAATTGTATGATACAACTTTTTTTTAATAGGACCTAGTTTTGTTCTTTTACATGGAGACATACAATTTTCCTAGCACTATTTGTTGAAAGTTTTTTCACATCAATACTTAGACATTATAATTTCATGGACATATTCCCACATCTTTTATTCAATCTACATTTCATTGCTCTAGTATCATACTGTTTTTATACTATGACTATGCAGTAGGGCAATGCTTCCAACATTATTTAGATGTGCTCAAGTTTCTTCCAGAATTTAAATATTACTAATCATTATTTTTAGCATTGTATGAGAAGATAGTCTGTCCACCATTTGACATCATGTCTACCACAGTCATTTCTAGATGGACATGAGCCCCAGGGATCTGCCAGGAATTTTAAAACATAAAGTGGTTGCATCTACATAGACCTCATCCATTCCTTTCAGCTCCTGCCTAGTCCCTGGAAACAGACAGAACTCAAGGTTGCATGTACCTAGTTTATTCCTACAGACTATTTTTATGTTTGCTTCTGAGACAGCATAAATACTAAAGAGTCCTTCTGTCAGTATTGGTAGATTCTGAAGAAAGTCTTTTTCTTTGAAGTAGAACAAGGATTGTTTCATTTTCATGTATTTTCTGTGACATTTTCAAAGATCTTAGCAATAGAGCAATTTCAGAAGTCATAGGGATAGTTCACTCTAGACAGATTGTACTCCTAAATACTTTTTTGAGACATAGTTTCTCTGTGTAACCCTGTATTGTATATACTATGTGTTTATTTCTTATTTTTAAAATAACTTGATAAGTATGTGCTGTGCTGATGAGCTTAATAAGGACTAGAAAGCCATAATAAGAGGTGGCTTATATAGAATTGTTGGACACAGTTGCATTTCCAGCCAAGTATCCCTGATGTCAATTTGCTTCTTTTTCTTCCCCCAATAACATGACTTTCCCCCATCTTGCTTTTCTATCATGGTCAAAACAAGCTCTGTTGACCTTAAAACTGGACTATATTGATTTCTCCACAAGTTCATAACTTAAATTTTATTCAACCAAGAAGAGAGAATTCAGGCACCTGGGTTTCATGCAGAGGAAAGCCAGTGATTTCCATAATGAGCTCCATGGTCCCCAGGGTTCTGAGACTGAAACCTCCAAGTGAGGAGAAGGAGCTTGTCTTTGAAGACATCGATTCTAAAGAAGCATCACATACAGAGAGCTCATAGCTGCTTCAAGCCAACCACTGTGAATTCAATCTTTCACTGGTAACCTTGCAGAATCTCCAATATCATACCACTGACAGACAGTTCAATAAGCTATCAATGAGCACCACAATTTTGCCAATGAGGAAACTGAAGCTCTGCATAGTTAGTGCATCCACAGTTACTCCCTGAACATCAATGGCTGAGTGAGAATTTGACGTTAGGAATCATGAGTGTGAAGTCACATGTTGTATGCGAACATAGAAGATTGAGACACACTGACAAGCAGAAATGTGTCTGCAAATTTTCCACTTCTCCTTGTCCTTTCTTTATTATTCCAGTGTGCTCTGCTCATGAGACTTCTCTGATTAAGGACACCTAAATCACAAGATCAGAATCTGTCAAGCAGATACAGATTGGTTTTCTTGCTCCTAAAGCATAAAAATACATTTTCTCCTTCCCATATAGATCTTGCAGTGGAAATGTGCAGGTAATAAATTATTGGTGTATTAAGACTATCCGTGAGGATGTTGCATGTTACAGCTGCTGGGAGTGTTATAGTCTTCCAAAGAAGCAAATTTGCTTTATTCTCTTCCTAAGGTGTTTCATCTTCATGTGTCCTTATAATCCTGTGACAGAAACCCACAGAAAGAGTAATAATAATATAAGACTTATGAATTAATATAAGCTTATATTGGAATGCTTTTCATGTAAAGAACAAAGAGAAACTTTGTATTATATAAGTAGGGTGGGTAATGAAATTAGCCAGACAAAATAGAGTTAAGGTCTCCTTGTCTAGAACCAGTCTGTAGTTCAAGGTTGCATGGATGTTTGAGACACAAGATAAGCCATTTCAAAAAATGGTGGCCAGTGAAACACCTGCACTTTTACATGAAATGGATAATTTTCTGTCTTGTATTTCTTTACAGTGGTTCTCAATATTCCTAATCCTATGAATTTAATACAGTTTCTCACGTTGTGACGACCCTCACATGTTGCTGCTTCATACCTGTAATTTTACTGCTGATATGAATAATAATGTAAATATATGAATTTCTAATGGTCTTAGGCAACCCCTGTGAACCTGTCAGTAGACCCCCCAAAGGGTCATGACCTCCAAGTTGAAACCTATTGGTTTAGGATCTTTTGCAAACACTTCTGTTCCCTTTGGGGAACTCTGCTGGGCTTTGCTACCATTTTTACCTCTTCAGGAAAATATTCAGGGGATAAAGATTTCAATGCTCATTATCCCCTCTTCCACACGATAGAAAGGAGGAGGGCTCATCACAGAAGGTGGGTGTGGTGGATGAGGGCACAGCAGGTCCCTTTCTATGTGTGACACTTTTTGTTTCCTCTCATCCACATATCTTAATAAAAGCAATGAGTTTCTAAAGAAAATGTCCTATATTTGTTTCTTAACTAGTGTATCAAGACTAAGTCAGTCATGGTTCTCAAGGAAGCTGGTTGGATTATTGCTGGCTAAGCATGTCCTATGAATATCCCACCAACCCTAAATATCTGCTCCACACTTAGTTTTGACAAAGAGAGAAATTTCTATATTGTGCTCATCCTAAATTTCTTTTTCCATATTGACCTCATCACCAATAGTGATGACATTTTTATTTGCATTTGTCCATTGTTCATGTTTGTTATTCAAGTTGTTAAGGATGCTTTGTTCACGTTAAAGATTTAATTTTGTTTTTAGTTGCAGGTATCTGTGTGGATGGGGGAGGAATGTATATGCACATGAATGCAGGTGTCTTCTGAGACTAAAAGAGGGTGTAGGGGATTTATATCTAGGGTTACAGGAGATCGTGAGCTGCCTGACATGGTGCTGGAATTAAACTCAGGTCCTCTGAAAGAACAGCAAGCACTCTATGGAGTCACACCTCCAGTCCAGTTTTGTTCATATTAGATTAGGACAAAACATGATGATGGAAGATGAAGTCTCCAAGGTGACAAGAGAGTTTTCAGGACCTTGGCAGTGGCAGTCAAGCTGATGAGAAGTGACTTGTACTTAGCAGTATTGACATACTAGTAAATGCTTATCTGAGACAAGTGACTCTGCATGAGCACAATGACACACATTAGTAATTTTTGCATTCTGTCACTCACCAGTTGACGGATAGCTCCATGTGGTAGGAAACCCTGAAAGGACTTAGTGGGAATCCCCTTATCAAGGGCCTATCCAATGACTTTTTGACTGATTCCTTGCCTCTTCAGGGGCAGGAGTTATGGCCATAAACTCTGGGAAAGACAAACTCTGAATTTTTCCCAATGTGATATTTACTAGTTGTAAATACCACCTGAATTTCTCCTGGGGATCCAAATAACACTAACCCAACTGAGATAACAAAAGGATTAATTTATCTTTGGGTATAAGTGTAATTTATACCTCATTGTAACAAAGAACCAGTAATAAGTCACTAAGTCATCAGTGTTAGAATTTAAAAACAATAGCATTAAAGTAGGCATAATTATACATGCAAATATGAGAAGAGACCCCTCTTTGCAAGGCAGAAGCAATGGCCCAAACTCTGCCACAGAGGATAGCAGTCTCCATTTTTAGTAGAAAATATTGCTCCTTTAACCTACATGATTGGAGATGGATAAAGTTAATAATAAAGTTTCATACCTTCTACTTAATATTCAAAGACATGGATCACATGAAACTGAACAACTAAAATTTCTGTGTTCTAGCAATATGGAACTTGAGGTTGTCAGCTAAAGTTTTCCTCTGACCTCCAGAAACACACCCTGACATGTATGTACAAAAACATGAGTGGGAACACAAACATATACACAATAAAATAAAACGAGATAAAATAAAGGCCTGTAAATACTCATATTTGGAGAAAGTAAATTACCTCACATGATTCCATAAAATAATACATATAAAATGCTTTCCACAGTTTTTCAGTGTTGAACCACACAAACTACCAGGCATCATGGCAGTCGCCACTGTTACTAAAAAAATTTTGTCTCATTGGTCCTGCTGTCCTTGGACCCCAAATGAATACACAGACTCTATATTAATTATGAAACTCTTGGCCAATGACTAGGGTTTCTTATTGGCTAGCGCTGTCCTAATTATTAACCCATTTCTATCAATCTATGTATTGTCATGAGGCTGTGGCTTACCAAGTAATGCCCTGGTGTAATGTGTAGTCTTCCTGCCAGCTGCCTGGGTCCCCCAGCTGTCTCAGCCCCCAAATAACACACAAAACACTATATTAATTATGAAACTGTTGGCCATTTGCTTGGTTTCTTATTGGCTAACTCTGACTTAATTATTGGCCTGTCACTGCTAATCTAAATATTTCCATGTGGTCTTCTCTTACCAGAGAAAGGATCTTGACTTCTTACTCCTCTGATGTCCTACACCCTGACTGACTGTGCCTCTGTTTCCCAGAATCCTCCTTCACTCCTAGTCCCACCTATCTTGCTTCCCTATTGGCCAATGGTGCTTTAACCAATAAGACAACTATATACACAGAAGGACTTTCCCATCACTCCAGCATGTTGTTAGTCCTTCAGCCGCATGGTGACTCTGTGGTGGGCTCCCTCTGTCTACCTTTCCTAGAATTCTACTTGTCTCCCTTAGACCCACCTATCTTCCTGCCTCAGTGGCTGAACAGTGCTTTATTCATTAGCCAATAACAGAAACATATACAGAAGGATGTCCTCACCACACCACAAATGCTGTGACCACAACCTGGCTCATATCAGTGTCATCTCCAATCACTCCTACATCTTTTCCTCCCATCCTCCAGTTATCCATCATTCCTTCCTTCTATGATGCTATGATCTCGTTCTCCTAATCCATCTGTTTGTCCCTCCATTCCTTCATCTACTTAGAGTTTTCCCAAGCTCCCATCTAACTGCCTTTCTGTCTGTCTTTCCATATGTCATAGGGATTCTTGACTTTCCATCAGGGATCACCAGTAAGGGGTCAGGTCCTCATATGTCTTTAGTAACTTGAGAATACAGATGTCTGGGATAGGGTATGGATTCTGACTAAGATCCAAATGAAGTTCTTAAAGCAGGTTTTATGTTTACTGCCTGTGATTTGAAATACTTTAGAGTTAATGATAGTTAATTTTCATCATTAACTTGACTGGATTAAGAAGCACCAAGATCTATAGATTAGTAAAATTCCTGGGTGTGTCTGTGACTCAGAGGATATTAGTATCATACATTCACAAAGTGATGATAGTATTGGTAGTGACATGAAAGAAGCTGGGTCTGGTTGGGGGAAGTAGATCACTGGAAGCATGTCCTTGGGCTATATTTCACATTGGCCTTTTCCTGTTTCCCTACTCTCTCTGTTTCCTGTTTGCTATGTAGTAAAGAAGTTCCACAACAAAATGGAGCACATAAGGACATATGACTACAAATTGACTCTACAAAACATGACCTAAAATAAAACTTTCCAGTGTTGTTTTGGCAGTGACACTAAAGTAAAGGTACCAGCTAGCATGTGGATTCTTCTTCATCAATTAAAGAATCAAAACACAGGAGAGCGGCTCAGCACAAAGTGAAAGTTTACTGGCAAGCATTACAGGTTTCTTTGTAGGAGAAAGGACTACTCCATGGGATGGGGTTACTACTACCTCTAATAGAGTTTGGTCTTTTATTAGGATTTAGTGTTTTCTGCCTGGTGATCCCTATCCCTTTCTTTACCCATTAGTCTAAAGATATCTCTTCTCCCTTTCTATCCCAAGTCTTTCTGTTCACAAAACATGCACATGACTACCTTGCTGATTGGCTGGGATAAGGGTGGATAGCCCAGCCTCCATTGCAGTTTGTAATGATACAGAAAGTTCCACCATATGAGAGAGGAAATGAGCTACATATCAAGGAAATAGAGACTTACTGTGACAAAAAACCACATAGAAATTCTAGGAGCAAAAACCTATTTAAAAACCAATCTAGGACCATTATGTTCCCTTTTCCTCATTTTAACTGTCCATAGCCTCAGTAGCAATATCGAATTAGAACAAAAAAAATCAGTAATACCAGACAAAACAATCATCTTTTTTCACAGGCTCATGTATCTTAGGCATGATAAGCAACTAAAAAGGCCTATTTTAAAGCACAGATTTATCCTACGGGTTATTTCCCATAAAGATTTTTATTTAACACAATACGATTTTAATCAATTTTGTTATTCATTATAATAATATTATTGTTTGTTCTTTCCAAAGTGTTTTCAATAAATGGATGTGTCTTGGATCTCCAAATGACCTTGTAAATACAGATCAGACAGAAGAAGAAACAGATGGAGGGAATCACTTTAGTTCTGTATCTAGCATGTGACACAGCCTGGACTGGAACCCAGGTACTTAGAATAGCTAAGATTAGCTTCACCCAAAAACAGGAGAGAGAGGGAGAGAGAGGGAGAGAGAGGGAGGGACGGAGGGAGAGGGGAGGCAGGGAGGAAGGGAGAGAGAAAGAGAGAGAGTCAAACAGAGAGAGAGAGAGAGAGAGAGAGAGAGAGAGAGAGAGAGAGAGAGAGAGAGAGAGAGAGACAGAGAGAGGGAAACTGAAGAAATGAGATATTCAGGACACTTTTCTGTAACATCTGATATCTGCTCCTGGGCATCCCAGCTAGGCTGTGTGCTTCTAAGCAATAACCCACTGTGATGGTTAGGGTCATATGCTAACTACATGAGGCCTAAGCATACCCAGATATTCTGGATGCATCTGTGAAAAAGTTTCCAAAGAGATTAGGATTTGAGTCAGTAGATGAAGTAAAACCATTGCCTTCTCCAATGTGAGTGGACCTCATTCAATCCACTGAAGACCGGAGTAGAACAAAGGACTGATAAATTGGTCTTCAATATGCCTCCATTTCTAAGCTGAAATATTGATCATCTGTTATCTTTAAACTTGGCCTTGAATGAGAGCATAGATCATCTGCTGCCCTCTTTTAGGTCCTTGTTCCCAGATTGGAAGCACACCATCAGCTCACCTCGTCTGCCGTTAGCTGTATCCTCTATCATTATGAGCAGATTTACTCTTTCCCTCTTTATTTATTGTAGAACACATACTAATATCCCCATGGTACTGTACTTTCTACTAGAATCTTTTATATTTCAAATCTTGCTTAGCCCTAGAACATACCTCCCAACTATAACAGTTAAAAATTGTTGGACTTTAAGAACCCTATCATGTTTTTGAAATGCATTTTCTTATATATAGTCATTCAAAAAGTGTCTTGTAACAAAGTATTCCTTAGTGTCTTGATTTACTGATGGGAAAACCATGTTCAAATTCTATGATATAAGAATTTCTGAGACATATCTGAGGACATTTAGAGACCGAGTGTGGTTGATGTCTGTGCTTCTAATTCTGGGTCACATTGTTTAGAATGGAGACTTGTGCATTGGATACTTACAAAGAATATTTATTTTTTTTGTTTTTATACATTTAAAATTAAAATCTCGTCACACACCACCTCTCCTCCTTTAAGTTCCCATCCTCCAACCCCTTCCACAACACCTCTCTAATGTCAGTCTCAAAATGGCCAGGACTGTTTTAGGTATAGCACTTACATTCTTCTGTCTTCTCTCATTTGCCTTCTGTAATATTTATGATTTTAAAAGTCCACTCCAAATTTAAAAAAAAATTAAGGACTAGCCATCTTTGCAGGCATGTGGCGGCTTTAGTGCAACACATTTAGGAGTGTGGTTTAATAAAAATGCATCTGATTTGTTCTTGTGGCCCACAATTTATTCATGATATGTTAGTAATGGGCTAGTTTGGTAATTTGTATTTTCGTACAAAGGATGGATGTTGTCTTTATCAAATTAAACATTATACTCATGCATCCAGGAAGTTGCTGGAGGTAATAGGAAAATAAAAGGAACTACATGTTTTGTTTTTTTCATTTACTGTTCTGTTCCAGACTTTTAACCCTTTTCACCATGAAATTATAAAGTATATTTCTGATCATGTATTCTTTTTGACTTTTTGTTTGTGTGCTCAAAATCTGGACATACACGCACACATAGAGACACTCTATGCACTATATATTATGAAATTGCACTATAATGAGACAGAACCTGACAGAACTTTCTTTGTTTCTAAAGCTTCCTGCTTGCTCTTCTTTTCTCCCCTACAGAGAAAACCACTACCATACATTTTTTTTCTTAATTATCCCATTTTCTTTGCTCTCCTTCCCCTACCAGCATTACATGCATCTCCAAGCAATCTATTGTTTGCTTTTAGCAAGCTTGGGGCTTTTCCAAAGGAGTCATACAGTGTGCATTATTCTTTAGCTTGGGTTTTTATTCGACTTGTTTTATAGATTCTTTTATACATGTGTCATATACACAAATTGCCCTAGAAATGAACAATTTAAAAATTGATTAGTAGTGGAATCATCCACTTCTCACTAAATGCACAATCCATATTGCCAGGAAAATTACCTGAAGCAACAAAGGCCTCAATTGTACTGTGCTGAAGAAAAGACTTGGCCAGTGCACTCAGAGCATGGGAGCCTAGTTTCTGGAAGCTTCATTCTTATGAGTTGAAATTCTTTATGAACAGCTTAGTCAGATTGCCCTCCTGACTGCCATGACTACTCACAGTGTCTGGATGGAAACTAAAGCCTTCTGATGCCTTCATGGTATACAGGTGAACACCCACATGTCACAAAATTTTCTAGAGGAACAGAATGATTAGGACATGTATAAATATGTTAAAAGTGTTTTTATTGAATAAACTTATTCTTGGACAATTTCACCCATGTGTGCATTCTGATTACTTTCTTTGCCCACTATCTCTTATCTCCTTTCCAGCCTGCATTTGTGTCTTGTTATGTGTTGTGACCCACTTGATTTTAACCAGGACTATCTGTGGTATCGTAGGCTTAGAATTTCCCACTGGAGACTGGTAGACTCACCGTAGTACAGCACTACTGTTGCATTCATCCAAAGACAATGATTGTTGCTGAAATTTACCAATAGTCAATAGTTGAGCAGGGTAGGGATAGGGTCCCATGAGCCCCAACACCTCTTAGTTAGGCTTTCTATTGCTGTGATGAAACTCTATGACCAAAAGAAACTTGGGTAAGGATGGGTTTATTTCACTTACACTTTAACAGTCTATCACGGAGGTAAGTCAGGGCAGGAAGTCAGACAGGGCAGGAACCTGGAGGCAGGAGCTGATGCAGAGACCATGAGTGAGACCAGTGGTGCTTATAGGCTTGACTTGCTGCTTATGGCTCAGTCAGCCTACATTCTTATAGAATCCAGGACAGCCAGCTCGGGCTTGCTACTATATACAATGGGCTGAGTCCTCCCACACCAAACACTAATTAAGAAAATTGATCCATGCTTGCGCATAACCCTTCTTATGGAGGCATTTTCTCATTTGAGGGTCCTTTCCTCTCATATGACTCTAGTTTCTGTCAACCTGAAATAAAGCTAATCAGGATAGTGCTCTATAGCTTGTCTAAGGCATTGATGCCATTCTATAACTTACATAGGTGCAGTCTTGTGTAAGCCCAGTCCAGGCAAGGACGTTTATTATAAGGAATTGTCTTATGTGGTTGTAGAGGATTGTGAAACCAAGTTTTTGGTGCAGGGTTGCAGAGTGGAGACTGAGCAGTACACATAGTACAGATAAAGTTCCATGGCTGTCCACTGGGTTTGTCTCATTCCTTGGGGGAGTCTTATTCTATATATACTCCCAACAGATCAGTCTGATCCATGTTACAGAAGATAATTCATGATGGTGGTACTGTTAACTACACACTTGATGGGATGTAACATCACCTAGGAGATAGGATTCTGGGCATGTCTATGGGAGGTTATGATTATGCTAATTAATGTGAGAAGACCCAACAGGACCAGCTTATTCAAGCTTCTCCTGCCTTGACTTTGAACCATGAGTTAAAATAAGCATTTGTTTCTTAACTTACTTCATCACAGCAACAGAAAACTCACTCAAATATCTAGATGCCAAAAATTTCAATTTAATGTTCACATCATCTTCCTTACAATGCACACTGCAAACTGACCCAAAATCAGCCACTACCACATGTAATATCATACATCTGAACTTTTTAAAAGTCTGTGTGAAGTTATTTTTCCTGGCAAGGATCTACCTATAACACCTTCTCTGAAGCCTGGATCATTTGTGTTTCCTGTGGATCTATGGAAATACTCTCAACTCTTACCCAGTAAAACACATTAGTTTTTCTCTTCTACAAAGCCTTATCATCAAGTCAATGAGTATCATTCATTCATACAAACATATCATACACTCAGCATGGGCACAGAGGATATACTTGCAAGATGCAAACCAGCATCATATTCATATCAACATAGACATATGGAAACACTGGTTAAAAGTAAGCCCTTTTTAACAGAATGTAGTAGAAGGTAAGAGTCTTTCTGAGCCTTTTATTTATGGCTTTAAGATCTTGACTCTAAGGACGTGGAATGATTCACCCCATGACTGTGAATAATGGGCCAGCCTAGAGGGTTCTCCAAAGTGTGTCCTTGCACAAAGGATAAGAGGGTTTTCACACGTCGTTGAAATCAAATCTTAGGCAGCAGTCTGTATGTTTTGTCAGCCAGCAAGCTTAGGCAGAAGTCCAGGCCCCCTGAGGTGTTCCACAGTCAGCCCAGCAAGCCCACAGTGCTTTTTTTCAGCCCAGCAAGCCCACTAAAATGTGGGATTTAATTTCATATGACTATTTTTGTCAGGTTGTGCCCACACACCCTTAACTAGGAATCAAGTCATGGCTCTGGAAGCCTAATCTGGCTTAAGGATGCTGGCAATCAGCTACAAGAAGTCTGCAGTGTGCCTGCCCATTTTATGCAACCTGAATTTACTTTTTTCTCTTTCATCACTCTGCACGACAGTTTTTACACCCTAGCCACGCTCCTCAGAATTCGTGTTAGGAATGATTAGGCTTCTCTTTCTGGTCTCATATCAGCAGTTGCTGTGGCACTCACGGATCCTTTCTGAGTGTCCTTCCTCAGCTATGAGAACAATACAAGCAGGGAAAATCTTTGGGGTATGGACACATGCATCTGTAGCAACTTTTTCTTCATTGAATGGATGAGGAAAAAAAGTGAAGAGTGGTTCCTGTTTCAGCACTCACATTCTGTTGATTCACAACAAAATCAGATCTGTGGTAGAAGCAGGCAAACAGGTCAAAGAGGAGTAGAGTTGGGTCGTATTTTGTTAACTGGGAGGCCATGCTGAACAAGTATTAAGCAAATAGGAGAGATTCTGGGATAAGGTTTTGGGGAGACATTCATGAACTGCATAACAAAGGAGAATTACAATATGAAGAAACTCAAAGGGACATTGAGAAGTCAAAATGAAAATATTGATGGAAAACGTTAATATAAAAGAAAATCTTCCTATACTAGTATAATTTCCAGCTTCATTATTAGTATTTACCCTTACACCCATATATAAGTGTAGCTTTAACTGTTCATCATAGAAACTTCATTTTCCAATTCACAGAGACCATCACAGGAAATCATACAACTCGTCAAACTACAGAGAACAACTGACCCCAACTGTTGGGTTCCCAGCCCCCACTGATAGATCCATAACACAATTCCTACTCCTAAAGCTCCAGGAACATTGTTGGAAGAGGGGATGGGAAAATTATGAGAGCAAAGAACCAGGACATCTGCTGGGGAATAATATCCACTATATAGGACAAGAAAACTCTGCCCATGAAAATCCCATAATGTGTTTATCTAAAAACATGTTGAAAATATCACACTTGTTAACATGTCAAAACAGATTGGAGAAATCTCACAAGGTTCCACTCTTACATGAGCTAAAAGTGGTTAGTGACTTCTGAGGGAGATTCAGTCTTCTCCAGAGTTGAGCTGCCTGACAAGTTATCCAATCCAATGTAGGTAGCCCTAAACTCATATGCATACAAGGAAGAGAGATGTAAACCCAAAACTTAGGTTTGAAATTATCAGAAGGTATATATTTTTAAAGGTACTTACTTTCTAGTAAGCCATTGAAATTATAAACTTTATGCCTAATACACTTAAAAAACATATCTTGATGGTCAACAGCACTGGAAGTCAGTACTTGGGGTAGAAACTGAGAGAAACCATAGAAAGTAGCCTTCTTAAGGCCTTTTTGTAAGCTCTGTGGTTATATATCAGCCATATTGTAAGTGAGGGAAGAATCTTTTCAAAAAATGTTTGAAAATTTTACAGCTAGGAGGCATTTCTCGTTTGTTTGAGTGCTATGCATTTCACAGCTTCCTCCTTAAACATCAATGGTTATATTTCACATTTTTACTTTTTACTTTGAAATGCTTTTAAATAAAAAAAACATTATCAAAAAAGCATGGTGTGTTTCTGAGTATTTAACACTCTACTTCTTCCAGTATTAATAATTTGTATAACCACAATAATAGAGGATCTAGACATTGGAATGATATCATTAACTAAACCATAAACCTGATTGAGATTTCACTGTTTCTTAAACATCATCATCATAGGTTTAGGTAACCAGGCAGAAAATGTTTTACCATTCATAAAAGTATATCTCACATCATCTTTCGTTAATGGTGCATGCAACACACACCGTCCGCCTCTACCTCGCAGCATTTGACTATTTTGAGACTGCCTCATGCTCACCATGTATCTGCAATTGTGAGGGTGGTTTAGGATCCACTGATAATATTGTCATTGAAGTCCATTCAAGTCTGCTTATCAGCACTTCATTTTTAACTGTCTTTATATTCAGTACTCACTTTATTTTGTGGTGTGGTATACCGCCGTTTGTTTTTCCTCAGCTTATTGAAAGGTACTGGGTCCTTTGTCTTTCGGGTGTTTACACATAAAGCACCGGTTTTCATGTGATCGTGGTACATTTCCCCCTCCCTCTTGGACAGATATCCAAGAGCATAATAGGGTGGTGGATTCATACTGTCAGGGAAGCTGACTTTACACAGGACTTCACAGTAGTTTCTGCTCAGGGTTCTTATAACGTCACCTTCCCATCAGCATGGGACCGAGGTTATTTGTCCTACATCTTTGTGAGCATCTCTTGCTGGAGGTATACTTTATACGTTACCTGCTGTGACAGAGGCACATACTGTGAAAGCTTGGGTCAGTATTTTTTCTAGCAGATGATGATAGGGTACATGCTTCCTGTCACTCTTTGGTAAAACTAGGTTGCAATCTACTGTTTATTTCCCCTTTCTTTTCCTTTTCCCCAAACTTTCCTTTTTCTCAATGCTGAGGAAATATTCTATCACTGAGCTACAATCTCAGCCCTTTTTAAAATCCATTCCTTTTTATTTTTATTTTTTATAGGAGCTCATGCAAGTCCCTGATGGCCTTCTGCTCACTCTGTAGCTTTGAACTGCTTGATCTTTTTGCTTCTACTCCCAAAGTGCTGGGTTTATAGCCCTGTACCAGTACACCCAACAGTTTCGTCTATTTTTTTGAATTTTTGGATGTTAAAAATTCAGTAAATATTTTAGATACAAATTCTCTGTCTGATATATGCTTTATAAATACTTTCTTTCAATAAATGCCTTGAATACTTTGTTTTTTTTTTTTTTTTTTTTTGGTTTTTTCGAGACAGGGTTTCTCTGTATTGTTTTGGAGCCTGTCCTAGAACTTGCTCGGTAGAACAGGCTGGTCTTGAACTCACAGAGATCCACCTGCCTCTGCCTCCCGAGTGCTGGGATTAAAGGCGTGCGCCACCAATGCTTGGGAAATACTTTGTTCTTTAAATAATATCTTTCAGAGAGCAAGAAATTTTCATTTTGAAGAGATATTATTTACATAACCATTGCTTCTATCATATCTAAGAATGCTTCGCCTAATCCTGCTAAAATGTAATGGATTTCCATTTTATATGCTCATCTGTGATTCACTTTAAGCCAGTTTTATGTAAAATATCCATTTTAGGTTAAGGTTTGATATTTTCCTTGCAATTAATTTTCAGAAAGTTGATTATGATGTCAGGAGATGATCATCTTTGTTTTGTTTTCTATATTTTTTCCTTAGCTCATGAAATGTGTAGATATGTGCTCATCAAATGTAGAGAGACTTAAAGCCTTATATTGTTATTTGTTGTTGCTGGTTTTTTTACCTCAGTATTCACTCTTCTGTTCATTCACGAGTAAGGGCATGCTTACCAAACAGTCTGTGGTATCATCTTCTAAATCTATGAGATTCTTTTAGCTTGTTTTGATCACCTTTCCTTACAGTGAGTCAGTTTGTGTGATCTTTTGTTTCATTGATCTAACTTTTTCTCTCAACTCCTATTTACATCTCCTTCCTCTGGCTTCTTCTTTTTCCTTTGTTATTTCTTCTATGTTTTTGTCTTGCCCCACCACACCATAGCATACCCTTAAATGCCTTTGGAAGCATTAAATGCATGTGACTGTCTCCTGTCATGATAAAACTTTCTTCTAGATCCCCCTGAAGACCTTCCCAAGGCTGTTATTGGGAACCGTCAGTGGGGATATGCTAGATTTCTTTTTCTTTAATCAGACTTGATTATAAACAGATGAGGCATGGTCCTCTACAAATGAGAATATTTGAGTATTTTGTTGTATTCTCACACTTTCAAATGAACTTGCTGACGTCCCCAAAAATCCTGTGATGCACTCTGCAGCTCACGGGTGGGAGTTGGACAAGCAGTATGCATTTTCTTCTTCATAGCTTCCTTTTCTGCTAATGAGCAGTCTATTCTTACAAGCAGTCTGTCAGTGATGATTGATGAGCCATTGTGGCGAGCATGACTATGCACAGAGGGCAAATGAGAATGAAAACAATGAAACAATGACAAAATATAAACCCCAAGAGACATGGTGTGTTTTACTTTGAAACTCCTATGCTTGTTCTTTTCTTCACCTTTCATGTTCTCCTTCTACCTACCTCAAATGTTCCCTCTGAGAAAATCGATATAGGTGATGCTTTATGCTAGGTGTTGTGTTCATTGAAACGTGGAAAAAATTGCAATTCCCTTGTTTAACCTTTATTTCAATGACAGTAGACTCCATTGGGATTTACAAAGATCAACAGATAATTCAATTATATAGTTAACCTGAAGGTGGATTCATGCCCCTAAATGGATAGATAGGTTACCTGGGGAGGATGTATCTTTGTTCATCTAAAAAATACATTTTTCTAGATCTATCATCTCTTTCTATTTCTTTATTGTGCCTGAGAGATTGTGGAAATAATCTTTTTATTTTAAAATATGAAAGAATTGTTATCTTTCAGAATTCTCCAATTTTTGTTTACTGTTCTCATAGATAAAGTAAAATGTTAGCTCTGAAGGCCTTCATCCCTCTTGAGCTGCTAGGGCTGATGGGATTGCTGAGTGCTGGAGAGGATCTGACCTTCACAGTCAACTTATATTTGCTTCAACAACATAGTTCACTGAGCACACACAATGCCCCCATACCATATAAGCATTGCATTCACTAGATAATTATACAAGGACAGCAAAGAACGGTAATAGGTCTGGTGTAGAATATTTTTGTTCTCAGAGTAAACCATTGGACTTCCTATTTATAGTTGAATACATTCCTATTTTAGATCTTAAGACTTCTATTTCTGTAGTATGAACTGTGGTGATATCTTGCTTATATAAATAAAATATGTCTGAAGATCAGAGAGGAGAACTTGCCACTAGCTTACAAAGAGACAAGAATATGGCTGGTTGGAGACAGGAATTAAGTTGACTGGGTAGAGAAAGGATTGTAGGCAGGAGGAAACAGGAATTCAGTCTCTTTTCCACTGGGGAGCTAGTGAGGTAAGGTGTGGCTGTGGCTTGCTCTTTGATTTCTCTGATCTTTCAGCTTTTGTCCCTGTATCTAACTCATGGCTTTCATTATTAAGACCTATTAGAACTCATGTTACAATGAAAGACAAGTGGATATCGGTTGATCTAGGGAAAAGCATATTCAGAAAATGAAGGGCCCCAGAATCAAAATGATATGACTTAAAGTTATATTTAGTGATTAAATGATTAGATCTATGACATTACAATTTATTGTACTTTTCTGGGGCCCAAGCTTATAATCCATTAAATAAACAATGATAAAACTATGATGAGAGTTTAAATTTTTAAAAAAATTTTAAAAACAATAGCAAGAGCTATCAAAATCATTTCCCATTTGGAATCAGATCGAGCATCAGTAAAACCAAATTAAACTCCGAGGTGTTTGATTTTTCTGAGCATGACAGATGAACATTTGTCTTGTAGTAGATACATCACATTCATCCTTTAATTGTACCAAGTGCTTCTGGATAAAGGCATGGGCTTTGTACCAGCGTATGTTAAATCTTCCTGATGACAATAAGTCTATATTCATCACTTTGAAAGTGTTTCATAATCCACATGTCAGTAAGGATGCCTACTGCTGGCTAAAGTGATTCACATAGATATTGAATGAAGTCAAAGAGAGAGCGGGTTCTAGGTTATCTTTTTGTTAGCTTCTTAAATTACAGATCAAATATGGCTCTTAGTATGTTTTTTTCTAATATGTTCAAATCCAACACCATTCCAAGAAATGTATAATTTTTACAGAAAAAAATTTTAATGACAGGTAATGATTGAATAACAAACTTAACCCCGTGTTGTGGTTCCTATACAGAAAACAAAATGAGCCCTCAAATTTGTTCATGCCCTGGTCTATGGAGTCAGGAAATTCTGAGACAGAAAGATGATCTTTGTAGAGATGGAGATGAGGGATGTTAATATGAGTTTTCCTGGGCATCTGGGTGAGTGAAGGATCTCCATAAGTAAGAGAGAGAGAGAGAGAGAGAGAGAGAGAGAGAGAGAGAGAGAGAGAGAGGTGAGATCAGAGAGAGTGCAAAGGGAAGGCACACAGGTCTTTAAATAGGCCTTTTTGAATAGACCTTGTGCTTTTTATAAAGACAGAAGACATGAAGTAGGGAAGGAAGGTGATATCAGGAACATGGATTTCCCTTCATCATTGGAAATCTGATACCTAGAATTTTAAGAAAATAAATCTGTATGGTTTGAAGACTCTAAGTCTATGATATCATGTTCCAGCAGCAGAAACAACAAAACGTTTCCTTTGCTGAATAAAACTCCCTTCCTCCATGATCTGATGTTATACAGCAGAGTTCTCCATGGCATTTGCTGGTGCTTGCTAGTGACAGGGAACCTTAGTATCTAACAGTTCTTAATCAGGTGCTTTAAACTATTTGACTACATGTTTAAAATAAATCAATACAGCAGAAAGTGTATCACAAGTTTAAAATCAAAGAAACCTAAGTTTCAAAGAAAATCAAGGATCCCTCATACTGCATGAACATAGGAGGAGACATTCATGCTCCTTGCCTGGATGTTTCTGGTCCTCTGCATCTTGACATTTGAACAGAGCAACTCTTGAAAATATTTTCTAGAGCTGCGTTTCTCAACCTGTGGGTTATAACTCTTTTTCAAAATTATCAGTCAGTTGTATTGGCACAAGCACAATTACAATCTTAACTTTAGAAAATAAAATGAGGTGAATTATCCTAAATTGTATTTTTATCAGATGGTGTTGTTTACAGTGGAAAAGTCCAATAAATTTGAAAAGGCATTTTAAGATGTTAAATTGAAAAAAGTAGTAGAAATGTTTTTATATGCCTTAGATATTTTTCACAATTATTATAATGTAAGGTATCATTAGCATTACTTTAATTCCCTATTTTCACAGAATTTTTAAGAGCCTGGAGTCATAAATGGTATGTAGTCATGATAAAGGTAGCAATATTAGTGAATCCTAATTATCTACTCTGGAAAATTAGTTCCTCTTTGGAATTAATGAAATACTGGACTACCCAATTAACGAGAGTATTACATTCATTTAATGAGCATTTTCTGTGCATTCAGTGCTTCCCCTGGTGAACACAGGTGGTTTCACTGGATAGTTAGAGATGGCAGCTGCCTCTGAGAAATCTTTGTGAGAGCTGGGCTGAGAGAGTTCACTCACTGCTGTTACTCTCTGTGTCAGCCTCAACCTGCAGAGTGTCATATGGCCACAGTACATGACAGGCATCAGTGCTTGCAGTGTTAATTGAATTTTAGCAGGATTTGGGTCACTTTTCTTATGAGCTTTTGAACAAGTTTGCTAAGGATGTTAAGTAACTGTCAGTTTTCTCAAACTGGCAGGTTCTCCATCACATTCCTACCTCTTTTTAAAAACAAATTCTACAACCAAGATGAAGAAAGGACACAGAGAGCAAATTGCTCAGTATTCACACTGACTTCTGTGAGAAGATGTTGTCATCAAAGTGGGCATTATCAAAAAGATGGGACACAAACACTGGAGAAGCATCTAAATTTGTTTTAAGCTGAATAATTCTGCTAATGAAACAGGCTTAGCATAACTGTGTCATAAATTAATAGGCATAATAAGAAAACATTGTCTTTCAAGTGGCACACACCTAAAATTGTCTACTTGAAAATTGGACAGAGATACCCACAGTGATGAAATAGTAGATATAGATGTTGATTATGGAGAAATGTACCATGTGTCAATGAGGAGTGTGGAGGGGTGCCTGCAGGTCAGTTCTGAAATAATAGCGGAACATTGCCACCTATCATGTGTTCAAAGGAGAGACAAAATTGGTAGCACTTGCTTCTGGTTAGTTAATGCCCAACGAGAAAGAAGATGCTCCTCCCCACTCGTTTAGATTTACCAGTGTCTATCCCCATGCAACTTGAAGTCCATTCCTTTCTCATGTGATTATTATAAGAGTGATGCTCTCTCTTGGAATAGAAGGGTACATGACAGATACACAAATGCTGTGTTCTTGATATGACCCCTTAGTTCATGCTTTTTCCTCATTCCCATCATTATTATTTCCTTGGTGCTGTGCTCTCTTTTACTCTGTTCTGACATACGAAAATTCTCAGAGCACTCTTTTTTCCTAGGCAAAATGAATGTTCAATAGAAAATAAGCAGACACTAGTAAAAGTGTGTGGTGGCTCCTGGGTTTGGTGTTAGAGGCATGGATGCTAAAGCAATGCAACAGCTCAGACCAGCAAGCATATAGACTTGGGCTTCAAGAGGTGGGATTCGTGCACTTTCTCGTTGACTTCCATTGGGTCCTAAGATGAGACGGCATTTGGCATTGCTGTGAGTGTTGCAGTGGCTCACCAGGCCTTGTGTATGACACTTGGGAGGCATCGGTTGGCGTGTGGGAAATGTTCAGCACCATGAGTCAGGGTTCAAGCATACTCAGCTCCAGGTGTTCTGGTAGCAAAATTGAAGAGATACCTGCAAATATAAAAGTATTTTGAAGTTCAAAATTATTTTCATAATGGTTACCTCATTTGTTCTCATAATTATGCTAAGAAATGCTGATTTTATCTGTAAAAAACAAGGCAGATTGATTGGAAATCTGCAGCTTTGCTCAACATAGCACAACTGTCCAGGGCTAAAGCCTTCAAAGACAAGTCATGCTCTGTTAAAAGCGCAAAAAAAAAACCAGAAACAAAAAAGTGAAGGTGAAGTTAACAATTTTACCATGGCAAACTTCAATCACTGAGAAAGTGCTGGTGGGGTTCATAGTAGGTTGTACAATAAATCAACTTCACAGAATACAGATCATTATTAAAGTTTACCTGGTTTCTGATGAGTCATCCAGCAAACATCAAAGGAGAATAATTATTTTAGGCTTTGGATATATGTCTATGGATACATTGACACTGACACAGTTCAGAATATAGACACACAAGAACAAAATTATGTGATGTTGTTGAGGTGGCAATGAACATGATATATAGAATTTGAATTCAGGATTAGTTACTTTGTTGTTGTTACCTGTATTTTCAGTATCCCTTGAACTGCTACATGGGAGGAGAAATAGCAGACCAAGGCAATTGTATCTTGTATTGAAAACAATGGAAGAATGGAGAGAGATGATACTAGCCTTTGCTTTCTGTATTTACATGCCAGTGGGGAACACCATCACACAATCTTCAAAGCATTTGTGTGAATGGATATTATTTTCCCATTTGACTAAATACACAGTCAAGACTCAGGAAAGTTAAGAACATGAACCAACATCCCATTCACCAGAAGTAAATGGAATATGATTAAGTCTGGAGTACATCTTAGCTGGTGGTGGGATTGGCTATTCCTATTGAATGGCATTCCTTCAGAAAGGAAAAGTAATTGATAGTGGAATGGGGGCGGCTTAAACAAGATGAGAAATTATTCTGAACAGGAAAGCAAAGTTCTAGTAATTCTCCAGGAATAGTGCCTGCTATTTCTCTTGTGCCAGGTGATCTCAGTGAAGGCAGAAATTGTACCAATTGGAAACGACATATAGGGGGCATACTGAGGAAGAGCATTAAAAAGGTATGCAGGGATGAAACTGCCCGGAATGCACTTACTTCAGGGGAAACTGTCATCTGCCCCACTGTGTATGCAGTTTCCTAACTGATGTATTTTGGCCAGGAGTCAGGAATGTCAGGCAATTTGACAAAATGAGAGCCTTCAAGTCTCTGGAATCAGACTGAATTTTCTCAAAGGTTATATTAGAAACAGTAATATGTGGTTATAACAAATGCCACAGCAGGCTTGTCAAATTTCACCTAAGTTTTCGAAAATTGGTAACTTGCCAGCAGTTAGCTACTTAGAAGAAGATGGGGAAGCCTAGTCATGCTTCTATCGATATGTCCTTTTCTAACTTATGACTTGACCCTTCCCCCATCTTCAACTTCATGCACAAGGCTGAGACTTACCAACTAAACCTTGTGTAGTTTCATTCCTCTCACATATGGTGTAGTAATTTCAATGTACTGCTGATCAAAGGACCATAATTCAAAATAAGTCAAAGCCTTCCTTGATTGTTATTACATGAATCAAACTCTTACTCTTCGTGTCTAGAGTTCTGTAGATGGTCCCTGTCTTGCTCATGCTTTCTTACATGGAGCTCTTCGAGGCATTAAGTTCACGTTATTACATGTGCAAATAAATGCTTCTACACACTGTGTTCCAATATATTGTCCACTGGAAAATTTGGTTTCCAGGAGCCACCTTCTGTTACAGCATCCATCTTCTTTCTTTGTCAGAAAATTAAACATGCTCTTCTTCCCTTGAAAGGTATGATACCTCAACCTCCTCTTCTCAAGGCCACCATCAGAATTTTTTCATTTATTATCATCATCATTTTATTACCCTTACTTGTAGGGTCATGGAGGGTTCTTGAACCCAGCAATACTGTAAATCTTTCATTTTCTTCAACCAATGTCACTTAACAAGTGATCCAACATTTCGCTACTTCACCACTGAAATCATCGCTGATTCACCAAGAATAGTGCATTTTGGCACTTACCAGGGTGCTTCTTAAGTGCCTCTCTGTACCTCTATCAAAAAAAAAAAGTTTCTCCTGAAGCATTTTGCTGGGCAATAGTTAGAGCCCTGTCTTTAAATTCTGGCTTTGGAGCTTTTCCTCCACTGTCTTCTGTGATAGTTAGCTTCAGCTGTAAATGTGACACAAATCTAGAGTCATCAGGAAGAGGGAAACTCAACTAAAGAGATGTCTCTATCAGACTGTCCTTTGAACATCTCTGTGGGCCACTTTCTTGGTTAATGATTGATATGGGAGATCCCAGGCCCCTGTAGGTGTTGTCATTTTCCCATCCTTCTACCCAACCCTGGGCAAGTGAGACTGGTTTGTTAAAGAAATCTTAGTGAACAAGGCAGTAAGCAGGTTCCTCCATGGTCCCTGTTTCAGTGACTCCCTCCAGGTTCCTGCCATAATTTCCATGGGTGATAGAGTGTGACCAGTAAAATCTAATAAACTCTTACCTTGCCCATTTGCTTTTGGTCAACATTTTTATCAGAGAAAGGAAAAAACAAATAAGACATCTTCTGTTGGTTATTTAGATAGTCATTCTAAACCTTAGTTCTCCTCTCTGTAAAGAATATTAGCAATCCCTTATTTTGAGATACTTCTGAGTCACTGGTCATGGTGGTGTATGCCTGTAGTCATAGCACTCAGAAGGCCTGAGACAGGAAGATCATGAGTTTGAGGACAATGTGGGTTCACTAAACACACACACACACACACACACACACACACACACACACACACACACGCACGCACATACACACACACACACACACACACACACACACACAGAGAGAGAGAGAGAGAGAGAGAGAGAGAGAGAGAGAGCTTGTTACTCTCTCACAATGCTTCATCAATCCTCTTACTCCTAGGAGTTTCTAAGTAGATCCTTTCTATGAATTACTTTCTCTATTCACTTTTCTTTTTGTCAGCGCATTTTCTCACAATGACTCAATGACACCCATTGTTAGTGTTTACATCTCTATGAATGAAACTCTGAAATACAGAACCATATTGAGGTTCAATTTACTCTGTCCAAATTTCCATTTAATCCCCCCACTACTGCCAAACATTGAAATAACTAAGAAACTCCAAAAACTTATAAGAAATAAACTGTACATTATCAGTTAGTGTCCATAATACTCTCTGTTACTCTGGATATAAAAAGTAAACCATTGTAGTTACTTCCCAGTCCTACCCATCCACTACTTCTCTAGGAACCGGATTCACCTTCTCTTAGCATTTGTCCTATAGACTCAAATCTTTCTATCATATCATTTTCTGTGCCAATGTCTTACCACAATTTAGTAAGACTCTCTACATTAGTTTGTCTGCCATCCATCTCTACACTTCATATTTTCACTTGCATTATCTTTTATGTTATAGCTTTCATCATCTTGTCCTCTATATGATAAGTAGGAAACTCTCCCCTAGGCTGTGAATAAAAACCAGACTCTAATAGCCAATTCCTTTGTCTAAATAAAACTTTCCAGATTTTAATCTTAAAAGGGTCTCTCTGTCACTAGTCCAGAACTGTGATTACAAAAATGACAGTATCCTTGTCCTGAGAATTCCTTGATTTCCCTCTGAGCATGGCCTCTGATATTGGATCTCTTTGAAATACCGTGTCTTATGCTTTATTGTGCCTCTATCCTTGGATATATACCACATTGCAACTAAACACAGAGTTTCTAACAGATTTTGCAGAAAGAAATAAACATGTTTTCTTGTCTGTCTGCTTCCTCTGAATTATCAGTGTGTATGAAACTGCATTTCATGCCTGAAAGTTGAGGAACACATCCTATTGAAATTTTATCCTTACTTGGTATTATGATATATAAAGATTTCAGCTGAGGATTATTTTGTCATTATTAACTATTTAGAAAATGTAAAACAAAAAAAGTCACATATAGGTATGACTATAAAATTCATTAGTTTAAGAAGTGATGCTGAAAATGGTTATATAAACAGAGCTGGATGTGCAATGGGCTTTACCTCCTGTTCTGGATACTCTCTGGATGTTTAGAGAAGTGACTCTCAGATTTTTGGCATAGGTACAAATCCCAGAGACTGTGTAGGAATTCCAGAATTTCTTATTTAACATATCTTGGATGAACCTCAAGAATTTCCAGAACTACAAACTCAACTGGTAGTGTAGATGCTGCTGGTTCATAGCCCTCAAATGGATTCCTATTATTCTAGAAAATGAACCCAGAACTGACTTCATTACTCTGGTTTCAGTGAGTCAGTTTGTTGAGTGAATCTTATTCTCTGACTATATGAATATAGTTACCAAGGAATACTGTACCCAACATGAGTGTTCTGTGTTGAACTACGATAATACACTTTAGTAACTCAATAAATTATAGACATATTTGTAGGTGATAGCATTTATGTAAATACTGGGATGAGGATGTGATATGTAGAATCATCTTCAGCTCTTGAGTTGTGGTTTGATTCTTCAAGAAACCTGGTTTTGTCACAATAGCAAAATGCCAGTCTGGCCTTGAACTGAAATAGGATGGTTTTTGACCAAGTGCAGGTTCTTTACTCATGAGGCAGGGTTTTCCAACTAATTTTGAGAGGAGTTCATTTGGATTTTAACAACTGTCTAGGTGTTGACTACGTAATGCAACACATACTTGGCATATTGTGAGCTCTGAACCGTAATTTTACTAGCATCATCTCAGAAATAATTCTCAGAAATATTTGAGGTGAAGCTGGGAATAGGTAGATTTGACAATCCAGCAAGGCTTTGGACATATTATAATTTGGGTATGATGAGGATATGGTTCTACCTTTTGATCAATGTTATGGAATCTTAGAAATTAAGAACTTCTAATAAACGCTATTCTCAATGTTGCAAGTCTTTGAAGTTGAGAGCAAAGTACAAAGGAGTCACGGTATACAGCTGACCTCACTTCTGACCCAAGTGCAAACATGTTTTCTTCACCAGGAGCTCTGGAAAAATAATGAGAAGAAAGCAAAGACTATTTTTCTACTTACAATGGAATCAAAACTGGATTCAAGACAAAAAAGTTAAGACAGGAACTCAAGCAAAGCAGGAACATGGAGCCAAGGGTAGATACAGAGGCCATGGAGGGGTACTTTGTACTGACTTGCTAGCTCAGCCTGCCTTCTCTTTTTTTTTAAAGAACCCAAGACTACCAGTTCAGGGATGGTTCCACACATAATGGGCTGGACGTTGGCTTTTCAATCACTAATTAAGAAAACGCCCTAGAGACTTGCTTATAGAGACATTTTCTTAATTGATGTTCTCTCCTCTCAAATGATTTAGCATGCATGAAGCTGACATACAACTATCCAGCACGATCTATAAGAGATGAAGGTCGGAGAAAAAAGAATGAAGAACCAAAGAGAAGGATTTCTTAAGAAAAGGAGAGAAAGTGAATTTTAATCTTGACTTGAAATGTCTTGTCTAAGTTGTGGCCAAGGAAAACTATAGCAGGAAGGGGTTATGCCATGCTTCTGAAGAGAACACTGGAATTATCAAGACTGCATTAAAAAACAAATGTGATTTAGCCAAAGGTAAAAATTTCATATAAACTAAATAGACACATAATGGCATATAACATCTGCACTGTTCCCTTTTCCTCATCAGGATCAACCTGCTAGAAATGCTGCAGCCTACAGTAGAGAACCACCTCCCAAATATACTGGTGCATTAACTACACAAATGTTAAGGAAGTAACCAACAACTTTTTCATTGTATTTAAAGAACACTCTATAAGATGAAACCCATGTATGGCATTGCTAATGTGGCCAGTAGTCTGAGATTAGATAGCTCGTGGGCTTAAAGGAAAACCTATTACACTTATTCTGTTAAAGGAACATAGCAATAAAATTAGTATTAATAATACATTGTTGTACCAATAGATTAGAGCATAGCTCAACCTTCACCAGAGAAGCTTCTTCTTTTAGTAGACAGTAATTAACGAAGAGATTCACACATGGACAACAAACAGAGTTTGGAACATTCAGCACAAAATGGGGTGTATTCTTCAAATGCCTCCTCCCCTTAAGGCTCAGGTATCTATGTGAAAGAGAGGCAGAAAGATTGTTAAAGCCGTAAGATGCAGATTATTCCAAAGAAACGCAGTCTTCCAAACACAACAGAACTGATTTACATGTGAATTCAGAGAGAATGTGACAGAATTCATAAAACCCTGAACAGATTCGCAATCATCAAAATCCCAGCACTGAGAATGGGAAGTAGACACAAAATCCAATCCTAACCAGGAAGCTATTTGCAATTGATACCTGCTTTGAATGTGAAAATTATCCAATATTGTGTCATTGAGTGTATCAGCCTCATTCTAGGGTAGAACTGCTGTCTAAAAATAATTGGCCAACACAAGATGGACTGAACTGTTTGCGGGCTATTTGTGTAAGCTCTTTGTTTTGCTTTGGTAATTTTGATTATGTTTTTGCCATCTTTGAATAAGAAATAAAGACAAAGAACTTGAAGTTGGTTGGGAAGGGAGGTGGGGAAGATCTGGGAGGAGTTGAGGAGAAAGAATGTGATCAAAATATATGAAAAAACTTTCAAAATAAAAAATTAAAAGCCTATGATGTATATGCTAAAGACTTCAATGGGAAAAGTGGACAGCATTGAAGACAGATTCACAATGTAAGTAGGAAGATGAAACATAATCCTAAGAAATAAGCAAAATTTCTGGAGTTCAAAATGGTGAGTGAAATGAAGAATGCATGGAATGGACATAAGTGAGGAAAGACTTTCTGCACTTGAGGATAGAGCCACAGAAACTTGTAAAATTTAGTATTAAAAGGAATACATTTAAAAGAGCGGAAGTTTCAGGAACCCTGGGGAGGGTATAAATGATGTTAGAAATGTATAATTACAATATCTAGAAAAGTTAGGAGAGAATAGACACACAGCTTCAGAAACTGATGAGAATTTTCCCCAAAATCAAAGGTAGAAACTGAGTTAGGAAGATCACAGCCCCAGTAATCTCTGAGAGTACCTAAGATTCATTTAGATATATTACATTTTTCTTCAGAAAGTCAATCTGGCTCCAGCTCAGATATTTGTTTTCATTTTAGTCTTGTCTCAATGTTTTGTAGGAGAGCAAATGTGCTGTTCTGGGCACAAATAATCCAGCAGACAGGGCTCTGTATACGGTGGTAAGATTCTGGGGAAGGTAGGACAGGTTTTAGTATTTTGCTGACCTTTAATCTCTAATCTTGAACTTCTCAACATTTCAGTGTTTCACTCAGATCCTCCCTCCATGGTATAGGATGTCCAGAAATCTAGAGTTGACTGTCTGCCTCTTTCTAGGTCAGTTGGACTTTTGTGAACCCTTGGGAGCTGGCTGGCCTCTGACCTGGTTGTTGTGAGACTGACTCACAAAGAACAGTGGACTCTGGGGTACTTCACATGGTTCCCCATTCTCCCCTTGCTTGTAGCATAAAGCGAGTTCTCTGCAATATTTAGTGTGAGAAGAATGTATGTCCAGGGCATAAAATTCATAAATGTGTGCTTTTTTCCTTCAACTGAGCTACCCAAGAGTGACTGATCGGAATTCTCCACAAATGAGTCAACATTCTTTCATCAGTTGGAGCTCTGGTCCTTCTCACACAGCCCAGGTTCTGCTCTGCACACTGTGGTTCTGTGGTCCTTTGTCTCCCTCTCCTATTTTGGAGATATGACAGTTTTCTCTATGATTTGGCTTCTCTGCTATATATAAGTAGAGCCATCCAACACTCAATCTGCTCTGCTTTCAGACATCTTGGGAGCCACACTGGGCCCACAGATGTTCTGTTGTATTGAATGGCGTTCCATATAATGTATTGTGTTTTTTAAATAATATTTATAAAATAAATGCTTTAACTCTAGAGTAATGCTGCATTTTTTCTTTGGAGGCTTTGCTTTCCTTTTACTGAATACTTCGACAAAATCACAATCTAGTGTCCTTGTGGGTTATTTCAACAAATAAGCTTATCAAGTGTTACCTTTCTGGAGAGGGCCTGCCCTTGTTCTTCCAGCACTCCAGGTGGAGAACTCAGTAGATTGCACTGGGGATCCTGAATGCTTTAATGTTCTTCTCCTCTGTGCTCAGGGTTGTGATCTCATCATTTAGTTCTTTGTCTTCCCAGAAACCCCCATGACCTGTGCAACAGAAAATCCAACTTCTGCTTTTAGAGTCTTATGATTTTTTCCTGAACCTTATTAGTGCTTTTATGACTTCAATAATTTATTTTTGCAGTTCTCAGGAACAGCCCCAAGGCCTCCCACATGATAAGCAAGTATTGCACCATTGCGCTGTTTCCCTAGCTTAGTAAAATGTCTAGACATAATTTCTATAGGCCCTCATCAGAACAGTTAATACAAATCATCTGGTCTACCATCACCTAACGTGCCAGTTTAAATTATATGTGTTCTTGCCCACCTGACTTCCTAACTTCAAGTCGTGTTAAACAGTCACTGAGATTTTTCCTTATATATTTCATTGTCTACCATAAAATTTCTAGAATTTTATGGGCATTTCACAAATGTGTGTAGGGAGTACAAGGGACAAAATAAACAATAGGAGATAAAAAATAAAATTATCTTTTTTTCCCTCCCACAAGACTCACAGGCAATAGTAATCATGTTGATCCAGAGGATGATTCTTTGCTTTGGGTTATCCGGGTCACACTTGTCTGTGTGTCTCTGAAGAAAGATCCATCCTTCTTTGTACAAGCCTTCCTGCCTCAACCTGTATATCCATCCTAAGAAACCTCTCTTGTCTTCACAGTACAGTTTTTTTTTGTTAATTAGGTGCATGTTCTTTGGTATTTATTTCACATCTATAGTTACTCATTTAAAAAGAAAACAACAAGTCTAAAACTTGAAACCATTTTTCATTTTCACGTAATTATACTCCTGGAAGATGTTAATAATATTTTCGCAAGGCTGTAAGAATAAAATGAAGCATGTCAGAGCCATTCTCAACACAATCTCATTTTGTGTTACTGGTGTGTAAATTAAGCATATGTCTCTTAATAGACTGCATTTCACAGGTGAAAGGAAAATGTACCCGTGTTTTCCATTAAAAGTTCGTAATTGTCCTGTTATTTTTGTTGAGCTGTTATTACACCTTTATGTTACAATCAGCCTTTTGATTCACCTCTATCATTTTATAGTGTCATTCTCCTACTTCAAAGTTCAGGAGTATTTGTTATCCCCTATGGCAAAGAAAAGTTTTCTGGATAAGTGGCAGAAATTAAAAGTCTACAGTTTAGACTGCTACAAATAATGTCTGCAGTCATGTTTTAATCAATACAGAGGCTACAGGTTGCATGGTTATGTTTGCAGCATTTCTGAGTTAATGAGGGAGTTAAAATGGCCCTGCTCTTTTAAAATCGTAATTCAAAAAATACCCCAAGGTCTTTAAAGATTCTAAGACAGGGAGCTCATAAACTTTTCATTTTCTGGAATCAAGAGGAGCCTCCAGCATACTTTGACTGATAGGGTTCTACATCTCAAGTACCCATTCGGTACCTGACTTACTCTTGGCCGTCAGACTCCCCTTCCATAACACTGTCAGGTGTGTATGAAAAACTACTGCTTTGGGAAGCTACAAACAGAGAGTGTACAAAGTTAACTGTTTCCTACCACGCCAAGTGTTATTCTGTCAGCTTAGCAGCCACACTTGAATCTACTAATATTTCAACTACCATCTGCACCCTGTGGCTCTGCAGTCAGCAGTCAGCTGCTGAGACTGAGGCCTGCTGGGATTTATTGTCCGAACGACACTGGCCTGCCTGTCACCACCAAATGAAGGTTTTTAGACTAATTTTCTAGCATTCTGTTTATGAATAAAAACTTGGGGGTCGGATGTGGGGGTGGGTGAAAACCTGCTAGATCAGAGGAGCCAAGAAGCAACCAGTTGACCTTCATTTTTGGCTAGAGACACAGCAAGAGAAACACCTCTCATCCCAAACCAAATACTCTAAATCACTCCCTACTCTTTCCTGTGCATCAATCAGTATCCCTGGCTCACCTGTATTCTCTATGGCTGGTTCTTGCCAACTAGTCTCTCACTCTGCTCCCTGACCCAAGGTTAATTTTATTAACACAGTATGGGAATTAGTGTGATCAAGTATCCTGCAACAGGCAACAGGTATGGGAACATGTTGGTGACCCATCCATCCAACAAGTGTGCACTTTGTTGTGCTCCTGCAAACATGACTACAAATCTGCCCTGGTGGAACATTTCCTGTTCAGGAACCCAGAAAGGCAAAGAGCAGAACAGCACTTTATTGCCCAAAGAGGCATTAAAAGAGTTCCAGTTGAGCTCAGGCATAACAGGCCAACTACTGGTAACACTGGAAAGAAACAGGCAGAGGCAGACACATAAACTGGGACCCAATAGGAACAAAAGAAAGAAACAAAGACAGGATAAAATGTGTCATTGAAACAGTGAGGGAAGGATGTGAGATGCAGCCTGATGAGGCCATACTGGATGAGTTTGTAGACCTTTACGAAAGGATGGCAGACTTGGCTCTAATAACAATGCTTCCATTGTTATTAAGAAGCTAAGGATATTTTTGGTTGAGCCTAGCCTTTAATGTCTGAGCCACCTCACCAGTCATGGGGGAGCAGAGTGTTTGAGTCGGGGGAAGAATAGAAGAGAGCAGGATGAGAGATACCATAATAGAGGGAGTCATTATAGGTTTGAGGAGAGATCTTCTACTAGTCAGATCTCCAGAGATCTACAAGGATGACACCAACCGGCAACTAAGCAATAGTGGAGAGGCTAACTGAAATGCTTCAAGGGCATTCATTGCTCTTAGGAAAGCTATGCATAGGTAATGGCTATGGGCAATGACTCTAAGAGCCTGGGGACCAGGACTTTCAGAGCCCATTATTGGATAACTGACCTGAAAGCACAGGCCCTGCAGTGTTCCTGCATTATAGAGTAAAGGAGATAGTGGATAGAACACAGGCAGAGGGAAAACCCCCATCAGTTCCCACATCTAACAAAAATGTATTCATTATTTTTTCCTCTTAGTGTTGATGGATCAATGTTTTATGAAAACATACTAGGAACATACTTTAAAAAGGTCACAAGAATACTCTAGACAGTCAATTATGTCTAACTGTATACAACACGAATAAAATTGCTGAAATACATAATGAATAAATTGTCTCTGCCTTTGCGTTTGTTTCAGATGCAGTCACAGCAAGTGGTTCAGGGTATGAACACTGGGTCACTTCTATTTTGGCCCCATTGCTTGGGAAACTCTCAGAAACACTGTAAATGCAAACAGCAGAATTTGGAGAAACCTGGCCCCTAAGGGCTTCTAGCTGATGCAACACTGGGATTAGGGCCTGGTACTTTCACCAAAGGGCATGGATCTTCTCCTGCACTTGGGTAGGGGCAAGAATGCACATGACTTTGTTTCTTTATAAATTTTTATTTAAATTGGAAACAATCTTATTTTATATAACCATCTGAGTTCCCTCTCACTCCCATCATCCCATGCCCTCCACTAATCCCCCCATCCCACCCTCCATCCACTCCCCAGGTAGAGTGAAGCCTTCATCACAAAGTCTGTCACATCATTTGGGCAGGGCCTAGGTCCTGCCCCATGTATCTAGGCTGGGAGAGTATCCCTCCATGGGGAATAGGATCCCAAAGTCAATTTGTGCACTAGGAGTAAATACTGGTTCCACTGCCAGAGGCCCCATACACTTCCCAGGCCTCCTAACTGATACCCACGTTCAGAGGGCCTGGTTCAGTCCTATGCTGGTTTCCCAGCTGTCTAACTGGGGTCCTTGAGCTCCCACTTGCTCGGTCACTTGTTTCTGTGGGTTTCCCCAGCATGGTCTTGACCCCTTTGCTCATCATTCCTCCCTCTCTACAACTGGATTCAGGAGTTTGGCTTAGTGTTTAGCTGTGGGTCTCTTCCTCTGCTTTGATTCTTAGATCTAGCACCACTTTAATCTCCATGTTCCCCTTCTGGGCACATTTTAACAGTTATTTGTCCAAAAGTCCTTTTTAATGAAGTAGTTTTGAAAGGGAGGGTATATTCATTCTCACCAAAACCTCTCAAAATGAAACGAAAGCTTTTCCTGAAAATATGCTTTTTAGGAAACCGTGTGTGTGTGTGTGTGTGTGTGTGTGTGTGTGTGTGTGTGTGTGTGATTAGCTTAGTCATGAAAAGCAAAATTGGTATTCAGGAATCAGTGAGGTACATTTTGTTTATTTACATAATAATATTTTAAACAAATAATAAGCTAAAATCACCCTACTTTTAGGTTCCTATTCTAACTCAAATTCTATTCAATTATTTTACACAAAATTTTACTTATTTTATTAGTGTATGTCCATTGTATAAAATGGTATTTCATTATGACTTATTCACAAATGCAGATCATTTACTTGGCATAATTTAAAATATTTTGCTTCACAATGTCTCATTAGCATGTTTTTATGCTTTTCTTAAAAGCATTTGAATAGATAACTATATCATCATTTAAATTTTTACACATGTTACCATGGTTTCTACTTCCTGCTTTCATTAGAATATGCTGCTATGTAGTCATCAGCTGTGGGTCAGCTGCAGCTCTTTTCCAATCCTGTCCAGCAGTGTTCAATATGCAACAAACAGCGTTGATATAGGAGGAAATTGGTCTTGGGAAGAAAGCCAATGATAGTGTTTCCCTTAGATACCTAGTACTACACAGAAAAAAAAAGCTAATCCGCTAAACAGCTATAAGAGATTTTGCAAAGAAGGGACTGTCATAGGAGTCCCTGTTGCCCGCTGAATGTGGCGTCTCATGTGGCCAAACGGAAGATCACTGTGGCCGAAGTTCAGACTTGCTCGTTCCCACACAGCATCAATAACTCAACTTTGTAATGCACTTTCCACTACAGGCCTCTACTGTTTCTTTGAGACAGACTAGAGATAAGACATGGAGGCTGGTGGCGTGGCCTCTTAGTAGGCCGTTTCCATAGACAGGGGGCTGGGCAACCAACCCTCAGTGCTCTTGGAGTGGGTGAGCAAGGAGAGCACGGGGTCTAACAAGCACTACACTGTCAGACCACAGAAAGATGTTGCCCACAAGCAGCTCTCAGCATCTGGAGAGTATGTTGCTGAAATCCTACCCAATAATGTCCAACAAGTTAAACTGACCTGCTTTGATGAGTCAGAAATCTGCATCCATCCTGAAGGAGTCAACCCAGTGCTGAGTTTCCTCAAGGATCACACCAATGCACAATTCAAATCCTTGACTGAAATGACAGCAGTAGATATCCCGACTTGGCAAAGCCTTTTTCAGATTGTCTACAACCTGCTGGCTCTGTGCTTCAAATCTCGGATCCGGGTAAAGACCTATGCAGATGAGCTGACACCCATTGAATTCATAGTCTCTGTGTACAAGGCAGTCAACTGATATAAGAGTGAGGTCTGGGGCATGTTTGGAGTTTTCTTTGTTAACAACCTGACCTAAGAAGGATCCTGACAAAGGATGATTTCAAGGGACATCCTTTCTGGAAAGACTTTCCCCTCTCTGGTTATGTTCAGCTGAAAAAGGACCAGTCAAAGAAACATACCCTGAGCAGAGCCAAAGAAACACACTTTGTCCCTGTAACCAGAACTAAAGAAATGTACCCTGACCCTAAAACCAGTGCCAAAAGAACACACTTTGTTCCTAGAATCAGAGTCATTTGAAGAAATGAACTCTGGCCCTAAAATTGGAGCCAAAAGGCTAAAAAGGACCAGAGAAAGAAACACACTTTGGCCCTGAAACCAGAGCCAAAGAAATGTACCCTGACCCTAAAACCAGTGCCAAAGGAACACACTTTGTCCCTGGAATCAGAGTCAGTGAAAGAAATGCACCCTGGCCCTAAAATTGGAGCCAAAAGGCTAAAAAGGACCAGAGAAAGAAACACACTTTGGCCCTGAAACCAGAGCCAAATCTGACCCTAATCCTGTGCAAAAAACTAACCAATCCTCCAGCAGAGCTCTAGCCAATCTGAGCTCAGCACTAAAATCTGACCAATCCCCACCCTGGAAGCCCTATGTAAACCCTGCATTTGTTCAGCCTGCAGCTGTTCACACTACCCTGCTGCCTCCTCTGCCACTGTAGCAGGGGGCAGGCACTCTCCTGGATTCTTCCCTCCCAATAAATCCCTTGGATGAGTTTTGGGTGAAGATCTTTTGTGGCAGAGGCGGAGCAGAGGCTACCCTGGGCAGAGCAGAGCCAGCAGGGCAGTAATACTTTGGCCGGGGAAACCTTCCCTTGGCAGAGCAGAGTTGTTACACTCTGCTCCTCAATATTTGGGAGCAGAGCTGAACTGTAGCAACTTTGTTCAAGAAACCTCCTGCCAAGCAGTTGAGCAAAAGTGCTACACTGGGCGAACATCCCCAGCTGGAAGACCCTGTTCTGCTGGAGCAGAGCAGATACACTGGGGAAGCCTTTCTCTGAGGCAGGGCTGTAAGCTGCTAAGCTTACTACAACCTATGGTGGTCCTTGGCTCCTGAGCTCCAGGATATCTTTCCACCTGAGCTGTGTAACGCTCAGTATTCTGTGACTCCCGAGTGCCAGAATACTTGACCCATCCCGATCCACCCAAAATGCCTACAGTTATTACGATGGGGCGAAGCAGGCAGAGGCTGAACTAGTGGAGTTGGCACAATAATTCCACAAAATTGAACTGAATAGTCCCTGGGAGGCTTTCCCTGCCTATCATCAACCCCATGAGAGTCTCAAGCTTGAAGCTAGAGAAAAGAAGCCTGAAGCCAAGTAGCTTCAAAAGCATGTGGATGCTAGAGGAAGAATGCCTTATCTATGTTGTCTGTGTAAATAAACTAGGGACTTAAAAGAAAATAGAAACAACTACTATGTTTTGGGAAGGACATAAAGCTCTATTGTGAGACAGGCATGGTGGGGCATGCCTTTAATCCTAGAACTTGGAAGGAGGAGACAGGTGGATCTCTGTGGGTTCGAGGCTAGCCTGGTTTAGAGTGAGTTCCAGGACAGCCAAAAACACACAGAAAACCCCTGTCTGAAAAACCAAACAAACTAAAAATGCTCTTTTGTGTGTGTGTGTGTGTGTGTGTGTGTGTGTGATATCTATTTTCACTATTTCTTAGATTTTTTAGCTAAAAACATTTGAACAAAGATGCCATCATTTAATGCTCAATATTAGTATTAAATATCCCCAGTGAGTTGTGTAGATGAAATCACTTAGTTAATAATCTATGAACTACTCCAGGTCTAGAAACAACGTAAGGAAAAATGGCTTTGTGATAACTGCATTGGAGAGCTATTCATTTTACAGCTAGGTAGACACACACATGCATAAAACTGTGTCCACAGCATGGGGAAGCAGATGTTAAGAAACCAAAAAGCAAATGTTTGTCATTCTTTCCTGTGATTAAGTCACATTCTCTTTATTATGTGGGGGCAGCTTTCCTGAGCTCCAGCAGGAAGCCCCCTCCACTACTTACCGCCTTGAGCTGAGATTGAGCTCTTGCTGTGTTCATCATTCAGACACATGGAACAAACACTGTCCATGAGATTATGCAATTTGTTGACAATGAACTAGCATTATCTGGGGGTGCAAATGCAATTGTCCAAAATCTTATTGTATTGGCTGAATACTGGGGCTGAATTTCCCAATAACTACATTTTGGGAAACTGCCATTTGTTTCTTTTTTTAATTTTTCACTTTAAATGCTTTATTTCCTTTAAATACAATGCTGTGAATATATGACTCATTAAACATGGTGCATAATTCACTTTTTAGAAATGAATAAATGTTGTATTGTCAGAAAAAGCAAAGTCTGAGTATTATGAAGTTACAGGTGTTGATCAAGACAGAATATACCCTATTATTTATTTGATACCTCATGCAAACAAATTGCACATACTTTCATGGGCACTTTGCACAATAATATCAGATAGCTATTGTTCATACTACAAACAAAAATTTAGCCGACAGATGAAGCAGCCCAACAAGCTCTATGAAAATGGGTTCTGGAGGCCTAGAGACGGCTCAGCAGTTAAGTGTGCTGGCTGCTCCTTCAGAGGCCCTGGGTTCAATTCCCAGGAACCACATGGAATCTCACAACTGTCTGAAACTTAGTTCCAGGGGATCCAATACCTTCTTATGGCCTCTGCAGGTACTAGTTACATATGCTGTGCACAGACATACATGCACACACACACATACACACAAAACTTCCATACCCATAAAAATAAATACAGTAAAAATGGAAAATGGGTTCTGGAAACCTTTACTCTGTGCATTACTCCCTCAAGAAATCTGGAAGATAAACGTGCAAAAATAGCCACTTATCATAGGATAAGTCCATATTGTGTGGTTTCTAAAATATTGCTCCCAGATTCATGGACACATTTGTGTAAAATAGCCAAACATATTTAATATGTATGTTTTAGATGGGAGAAATACCATTAAGTTTAGGAAGCAATTATGTAGTTATCTTATACTGATATATTGCAGATGAGACTTGAGTATTTGAGGACTTCAGTATCTGAAAGAGCCCTGGAAGGATCTCTCCTGGAATCTGAGGGATGACTGTACTGGAAGAAGTTAGGGCAATTGCTTAAATTCTATTGAAGAAAAAATATTCTGACACCTTTAAAATAGTAAGAAAATCTCATTCAAGATTCATAGTAGAGGAAAGTGATTATCTCAACTTTCAATATAGCAAGGAGAAGTGAGGATTGGGTCTTTATAACCAACAAACCAAGTGAGGGGGTTGACAGATGGAAAGTCACTAAGAGAAGTCATCAGAGAGAAACATTCCTGCTAAATCAACTTCACAAGAATCCAGAGATGAGAATGATGAATTTGAAAAGCTGCACTAATCAGGCCAAAGGTAGCCAGGGGCCAAAGTTAACCTGTAGTTGAGAAGTGGGTTCAAAGGACCAGAGCAAAGATAATTTGGTTGGGTTGGCACAACTTAACATGTGAAAAGCTACATGTTTGCTGTGTGTCTTCATTCCAAAAAGAGAGGGAAATCTATGAGGTGAGTGAACTTAGATTGCATTACTTACCTGATTCTTTAAAAGATTTGATGTTACTTATCAATATTACTGGAAGTTCCTATAGCCATATGTTAGTTTTTTTAAGTACTAATCTTCAAAATAAAATTTTTTAAACACAAACTGTCAAGATGTCTAATATTATAAGGGTTTAAGAGAACACTTTTGAGTAAAGAGTAGACACGGACAATATCGAAAATGCAGAAGAGGTGGACATCCAACAAGGCCTTGGGCACCTCCAGCTTCCACAAACAATTGAGTGGAACTTGTTTTTACAGATAGATCATTGCGAAACTTGTCGCCATTCGTAGGACTTGCTATGGTTCACCTAGGTTGTGAGAAAAAATTGCAAGCTTGTAAAGAAAGCAGGAACGATGATCTGAAGATGATCTTATACCCATCAGGTATAAGATGGGATCATTCAAATCAGTTAGCAATTAAAAAACAAAACAAAACAAAGGTATGGTGATGAGGGCTCTTATGGTAAATAAAGATGGCAAGGAAAAATACATGGGTAATGGAAGCTGAGCTATAACAATGCTAAGAAAGCATTAGAAGGAGACGCTGGGAAATTAAACAATGATGAAATACAAGCCAAGATGTTGATGAGTTCATCAGTGGACTGAAGGATGACTTGAAAGTAGGACAAGTTGCTGGAACAACCCTGAGCAGGATGATGCCAGAACATTTAAACCCAGGCAAACTTTGTTTTCTTGCTTGCTTCTCTCCAGACTTATTGTAATCATTAACAAACAAGGTTTCATGTGGTTTTTTTTCTTAGTTTGCATTCTCTTGCTGTGATAAAGACTATGGCCAAAGGAAATTTGGGGAGGAAAGAGTTTATTTTGTTTATGTATATGGATCACAGTTGAATCATTGAGGAAAGTTGGGGCAATAACTCAAGGCTTGTCCCTTGAACTCAAGCAGAGGCCATGGAGGAACTCTGCTCACTGATTTACTCTTCATGGCTTGTTCACCTGTTTTCTTACACTACTCAGCACCACCTGCCCAAGGATGATACTGTCTATAGTGGGTTGGACCCTTGCACATCAATCATTGATCAAGAAAATGCTCTACAGACTGCAGTGCTCGTGCCACAAGCAACTATGAGGTATCAGGAAAAGAAAGATCAGATGTCCACCTGTTTGTATCAAGAAGTGCCTTTATTGCCAGGAGAATGTGTGTGTATGTGTGTCTTCATTGCAAGTGCTAAGAGGTCTCTCTCTTGTAGGAGGGAACAGTGTTATATATAGTCTTACAACACAGTAGAAAAACCCCAGGTAGAAGAGAGTGTGTTTTCCTCCTGCTAGATGTTGATGTCAGTGGGGCAATGCAGAGGCAGTAAGCCAGGACTAGAAAACAAGATGCACCTGTGGCTATCAGCCGACAAACAACTCAGAGACCCTGTGGGCTAGGCCCAAACATCTCCCCATTTTTATGTTTTTAAATTTTGTTTGAACTGTTTGCTATTCTATAGAATCTACCATACAGATTTCTTTGGCTCTTAGGCCATGTTATAGGCTTTTGTTATTTTCTCAGGGGCTACAGTCATACCCACTCCTTGTAAAAAGTTTTTAGAGATGACTCAAAAAATTGACCTTAAATTTGTAGCAATAACCAACCCTGTATAAATACAAACATTTATAAACAATATTTGGGAATGTGGGTGTAGTTCTTTCCAAACTACTTTGTCCTGTTAAGGGGATCATGACAAAACTCAGAAACCTGTATAAGTCCTTATTTTCAGAGTCTGTAAGGATGCATTATCTTAGCTGTTTTAGATATTGAATCACTTGGGTCACTGCTTCCGGAGGTCTTGCTTCATCAAACCATCCTAGTCTGGAAGGAACCCACAGTTTTATTATTTTCTGTGGAAACAAAAGCAGAATTTTTTCCCTAGTAACCTGTCCTTATATTTAAATTTAGAAGTCAAAGCATTTTCAAAATATGTAAGTTGGATTATTTTAGCAGCATTGATAATCAAATGTCTTTTAGTAGTTTTTGTTTCTTTCTTAGCAATTCAACAGTTTAAAGACAACACAACAGCACAGTGTCCAGACTCTCCGTGTATTTTCCATTCCATATACTTTTACCTTTTTCTTTTCTTTTACTTAATACCAGTACCTCGTTTACTAACTGTTACCAATTTTCAATTTACCTATTTTCATTCCATCCTCTGACTGAGGATGATCCCTCAGGCAAAAGCCCTATGATTTACCCAATCCACCCTCCAACTGAGGGTGTTCTCTCAGGTTCCCCTTTCTTTCCCGACCTTGAGGGCAAAGCCTGGAGATTTAGCCTGGTACCCCTAACTTGGTACCCCTTTCCAATACATCCTCATAGCCTTACTTGCTGGCCAGTCTTTGAGGTTGATCTCTCAGTTCCCCTTTACTTTCCTGACCTCAATGTATCAGGTGAAAGGCTGGAGATTAATTTAATACACCTTCTCCTTAGATGGTCGTCTCTCGCTGGGCGTTGGTGGCACATGCCTTTAATCCCAGCACTCGGGAGGCAGAGGCAGGTGGATCTCTGTGAGTTTGAGACCAGCCTGGTCTATAAGAGCTTTGGACAGCCTCCAAAGCCACAGAGAAACCCTGTCTGGAAAAACCAAAAAAAAAAAGTCATCTCTCAAGCAAAAGCCTGGATATTTGACCATTCAATTTTACTGTTGGAAGTTGAGGTACCTGTTTTTAAATATTTTCTTTCTTGAGTCTCTCCTCTCTTGAGTCAACTTTCTGGCCAATCTTTCCCAGTCTTTCCAAGTCTCTCTGGATCTTGCTGGGCCTCCAATTGCAGTGCCCATGCCACAAGCAACTATGAGGTATCAGGAAAAGAAAGACCAGATGTCCAGCTGTTTGTACTAAGAAGTGTCTTTATTGCCAGGAGAATGTGTATGTGTGTGTCTCTCTGTGTGTGTGTGTGTGTGTGTGTGTGTGTGTGTGTCTTAATTGCAAGTGCTAAGAAGTCTCTCTCTTGTAGGAGGGAACAGTGTTATATATAGTCTTACAACACAGTAGAAAACCCCCAGGTGAAAGAGAGTGTGTTTTCCTCCTGCTAGATGTTGATGTCAGTGGGGCAATGTGGGGGAAGTAAGCCAGAACTAGAAAACAAGATGCACCTGTGGCTATCAGCTGACAAACAACTCAGAGACCCTGTGGGCTAGGCCCCAACAACAGACCAATCTGATGGAGGCATTCCCTCAACTGAGACTCCTCTTTTTCAGATAACACTAGGTGTGTCAAGTTGACAAAAAACAACAACAAAAAGAAAACCAGCACAGCACTATACATATAGTTGTGCCATATCTATATTGTAAAATGATTAAATCAAAAGAAGTAACAGGTCCATAATGAATATATCACATAACACATTTTTTACTAGAAATTTTAATATCTCTCTTTAATTCCCTTTTTGCTTTGCCTCCCTGCTTTCCCACTCTCTCTCAACAACTTTTCCTCCTCTTCATTTGTCTCCCTTGCCTATTCTCTCTATTGAAAGACGGTGGCTCATGTAGCCTAGGCTCCCTGGGAGCTTACAATCCTCTTGCTTCAAGCCCCTGATGGGGCGTCTTCACTTGTGATGCCACGCTTGTTCAAGCAAGCATTCATTGTCATTAACTGTCATCACCAGACTGAACATTGGACACACAGCACTCAATCATGGTAAGTACAATTTTTACTTATTGATTCCTTGGCTTCCCGGGCCTTCCTTGCAGCCACTATCAATCTACTCCCTGGTTCTCTGAGGTCAGCTTATTAAGATTTCATGTGTAAATGACATCAGGTCATATTTCCAATCCTATGTTAGGCTTCCTTTGCTCGGCATAGTATATTGTCACTTTATCTGTGTCATCCTTTATGGCGGTGTCTCCTTTGTAAGACCCAATGCATTGCAAAACAAGTCACACACAAATAAGTGAGTACGTGTGTGTGTGTGTGTGTGTCACGCACACACACACACACACACACACACACACACTCAGGCACTTTGTATATTCATTCACCTGAGGGTTATTTCAAAGATAGAACGTTTTCTAGTATGTGTTGTTAGTGACTTGGTAGAAGACAAATTGATAGTAAATACATTGGTTTGTCTCTATTCTGTTACACTGGTCTGTGTGTCTGTCTTAATGCCACTAACAAGCTATTTTGATTGTACAGCTGTGAGGCATTTTAAAATCAATTGCCAAAGTGTCTCCATCTTTGTTTTGTTCTTGCTCAATGCTACTTTTCTCTTAGGATTTTGTATTTTATATGTAGAAATTTTCTACTTCTATGAAAAATTACATCAAAATTTCAAAAAGGGACTTTATGGAATGGGTAGATCAGACTAGAGAATATATAATCTTGGTATTGATTTTCATAATGCTAAGAAATAGAAACTCTTACCTTTTATTAGTGTCTCCTCATGGTCTCTCATTAATAATATATAGTTTTGGATGTAAAGATTTTTGTTAAATTTATTTTCAATTACAGATATTCTCGTACTCATTCAACTTTACACTAAGACATGTAACAGGTAACTGAAACCATAGTACCAAATCCTACACATATTATTTATTTTATAATACTCATCATGAATATTAATTCATAAAATTTCAAGTAAAGTATGAAGAAAATAATAGCAAAAAAGACAGATTATAATATAATGTATGCTACAATAATATTTTAAATGTCATATCTCTCTCTCTGACAAAATATCCATTTTTAATGGAGATGTTGGGTGAACAGATTATTTCACTGTCGTGTAGTCACTCCTCTTATTGTCACCAGGATGATTCAATGAAATGGAGTGAGATAAATGATAAAAATCTTATCATGTACTGTGGCCATAATTGAGATTTGAAATTAAGCCGGAAAATTAACTTACAATTCTTTTCTTTCTTCACCTTTTCATGAATAGAAGAGCGATTCTAACCATACATATTAAAAACTTACACATTCCTTTTTCTCTTTCATTATTAAATTGAAAATTTGTACTTTTCACTATGCTCCTGGCATACATGAGTTTGAACATTTCTAAGCTTATGTTTTCAGGCTATTCCTGAGTTAAATAAGAGTCATTGGAATGTGAGTACTGTGGTACTATAACTATAACATGTCATCTGGTAACTGATATGCTCATGATGCTCCTAACTAACTAATGGTATATAAAGTGAGGATACACTGGTCAAAACCATAATTCTCTTCATTATGCTGAGACAAAACTGAACAATGTTAATATTCATTATACCACAGACTTCAAATTTTATGAATTATTTATTTCTGAAATTTTCCGTTAATTTGCCAAATGTAAGGTGACCTTGAGCAGCTGAATCTGTGAGATTGGCTCTGTGGGTATAGATCAGAACTCATTAATTTTAATATCTTCTGTAAATAGGATTGTTTAGTTGACTGAACTTTTTTCACATTTTATGGTAGTATACCCAAACACTACTGATTTTTGTATCTTTCAAATTTCCCATAAATATACCCAGTTTTATCCATAGTTTGCATATCTGTATGGGTTTGTATCTATCTGTATGTGTAGGTGAGGGTGTGTATGTGTAGGTGTGTCATAGTTTTTTTTTATTTTATAGTGTCATGCAACCTGCAAACAGAAATCCTTTTATTTTCTTTCAGATTTTTATGTCTTTTAACTTTCTTTTCCAATTGTTTAGGTTAAGATATGCAATACAATAGTGAAAATAAAGAGTAAGAAATTAGTAGAACAAAAAAGTAGAACTTACAAAACATTTCAATATATCAGAAAAAAAACATTGGAAAAATTCAATTATTCAAAATAGCCAGAACATGAAAACAGCTTAGATGTCCCTCAACCAAAGAATAAAAAAAAATCCTAAGTGAGGTAACCCAGACCCAGAAAGTTGAAGACAGTATGTACTTACTCATAAGTGCATATTAGATGAAAATAAAAGGATATCCAATCTACAGTCCATAAACCCTGAGAACTTAGGTAACAAGGAAGGCCCTGAGAGGGGCAAGCATGGATGCCCCTGGGAAAGGGTAGTAAATAAGATCTCCTGAGTAAATTGGGAGGGGGGAAGGGGTGAAAAGACCATAAGGGAACAGGATGGTTGAGTTGAGGGTTGGGGGAGGGGCATGGAGGGAGAGCAAGGAAAGGGAAATCTTAATAGACTGAGCCATTTATGGGGTTAGAGACAAATCTGGTGCTAGGGAAACTCTCAGGAATCCGCAAGGATGACCAGAGCTAAGACACCTAGCAACAGTGGAGAGGATGCCTGAACTGACCTTCCTGTATCATAAGATTGATGGCCACCCTAATTGCAGTCATAGAAACTTTATCCAGTAACTGATGGGAGCAGATGCCGGGATCTACAGCTAAGTACTGGACCAAGCTCCCAGAGTCCAGTCAAAGAGAGTGAGGAAGAATTATATGAGCAAGAGGGTAAATATCATGATGGGGAAACCCACAGAGACAGCTGACCATGAGCTAGTGGGAACTTCCTGACTCTGGACTGATAGCCAGGGAACCTGCATAGAACCAAACTAAACCCTCTGAATTTGGGTGACAGTTGTGTGGTTTGGGCACTCTCTAGGTCCACTGGCAGTGGAACCAGATTTACCCCTAGTTCATGAACTTTCTGGATCTCATTCCCTAAGGAGGGATACATTGTTCAACCTTGATACCGAAGCAAGGGGCTTGGTCCTGCCTCAGTTTGATATGCCAGACTTTGTTGACTCCCCGTGGAAAATCTAACCCTTACTGAGGAGTGGATGGGGGGTTGTGTGGTGGTGAGAAACAGGAGGAGGAGAGGAAGGAGGAACTGTAATTGGTATGTAAAATGAAAACAAAACTTTCAAATAAATAAAAATTAAAAAATAAAAACTCAATAATGCTTACATTTAATTTTCTCATTTAAATACTTTTATTTAAACATACACACTTTCAGTACCCATTACTTCCCTTCCTGACCCTCCTGCCTTTTCTCTGTCCCTCTTGTTTCCTGATAAAGTTTGCTTCACTTTCATGTGATATACAAGTACATTCTTTTATTCATAGACATAAAATCTAGGAACTACAAGTGAGAGAAAACATATTTTCCCTTCTGATACTGATTTAATTTTCTTAACGAACATATCACTAGTTACATTAAATTATGAACTGTGTTATTTCTTATAACTTAGTTAATAATATTAAATATTAATATCAGTTATCATTATGGCTGAAAACTGTTCCTGTGCTCTAGGCCATCTAGGGTAGTTACATAAGTTAACTATTCAACATAGCACTACAGTGAACAGTGATGCAAGGTAACTCGGTGATATGCTGATGTATTATACTCCTTGGTGTAAATACTCACTCAAGGGAGTTTTGGTGGGTCACATGATAGATATATTTTTAGATAGTTATGGAAACTCCATGCTGACATTAGCAGTGGACAGACTAGTTTATATTTCTATCAGCAGTATGTGTGAATTCCTTTTTGTCCACACTCTTGCATGGATTTATTGTTACTTCCTTTTGTAATGGCCACCATTCTGGATACAGTAAGACAGAATCTGTATTTAGGTAAATTTTCATTCATTTGATGACTATTGATGTTTTATTTATGTCGACTGGCAATTTGTAAAATTCTTTGAGAACTGTCTCTTCCTGTCATTAGCCTAATGATTGGATTATTTGTTTCTTGCTTAGTTTTTTTTAGTGTTCATGCAATCTAGATAATCTTCTGTCATATGTACAGTTAGCAAGTATTTTTCTCTCATCCCATAGGCTATGTACATATAAATTAATTGTCAATATATAACAATAAACCAATGCCCAACAAGCACAGAAATAAAGAAAATTCATCAGCAAGAAAATGCTAGCCTGAGCCACAACCCACATTTCAAGCTCACTGACATGATAGATTAGACATAGTTAAGAGAAGAGAATTGGTGTGAATGTAAAATATCATATGCATTGATAATGAGACTCTAAAGTGGTATAACTTTTGGAATAATATTTTGGCAGTCCCCCAAATAATTCAACACAAAGTTACCAAAAAAAGCATGTGTCCACTGTAGTTCTCACCAGAAATATGTGTGTGTGTGTGTGTGTGTGTGTGTGTGTGTGTGATGACAGTATTGCTAATAACCAAAAGACAGAAACAAGCCAATGGTCATTATCTGATAAGTTGATAAAGTATGGTGTACTGATATAATGGTTTACTTATTCAGTTCTAAGAAGGAATATATGCTATCAGTTATAGAAATAATTGTAAACATTATGCTAAGTAGAAATTCCATTACCAAAACTACATACTATATCACTTATATAATGTGAGCACAATATTTGAGTAAAGAAGTGCCATCTAGGATGTGAGGTAATGGGTGACTATGGTGGTGAAATGAGAGGCTCTGTGGGTTTTTGGAGGTGATAAAATGTTTCAAAAAATACTGTAGGTAGTAATAACTGCACTCATCTATACATGTATGAATAACCATTGAGTTGTTCTTTAAAAATGTTAAATTGCGTATCTCTACAAAGTTGTTTCTAAAAAAATCAGGTGGGAAATTTGGTATACTGCCACAAATAAAATATACTTGGAAAGTCAGGCATAATGGCACACCCTTTTAATTCCTGCAATCAGGAGGCAGAAGCAGGCAGATCTCTGTGAGTTCCAGGTCAGCCTGGCCTACATAGAGAGTTCCGGAACAGTCAGGGTTATATACAGAGACCTTGCTGGAAAAAAAAAAAAAACTGGAGAAGCTATGAGAATGTTAGATGAAAATTTCTAAGCAAAAAATATTAGCACATATCAAATATACCAACTTGACATTTGTGTAACTCTTCCAACATTAACTAAAATCATATATTTTCTGCTGAGATTCACAAAGCATATGTGCAGAAAAGACTGTGTCCTGGGACAATTTAGTCACCTGAACATTGAAACAATGTGCCACTTATAAGATAATGTTGAAACTAAAACAGTAGATCAAAGAGGAAAGATTGTGAAAAAATACTGAAATATTTAGGCATTAAACAACACAGTGAAAACATATGAACTAAACAATCTTAAGAAAATTTAAATACTGTTTTAAACTAAATCAAAATATAGCTCATTAAAATTACAATCTGGATTTTCTCAAAGAATCAACTCTTTGTTACACTGATTCTCTGTATCGTTTTTACTAGTTTCTACTTTATTGATTTCCACTCTCAATTTAATTATTTCCTGGCACCTACTCCTCTGGTGTGAGTTTGCTTCCTTTTGTTCTAGAGCTTTCAGTTGTGCTATTAATTCTGTAGTGTGACTATTCTCCAGTTTCTTCATGTGGGCACTTAGTGCTATTGACCTTTCCTCTTAGCACTGCTTTCAAAGTTGCAGTATGTTGTGTCTTCATTGTCATTGAATTCTAGGAAGACTTCAGTTTTTATTTTATCTCATCTTTGACTCAGGAATGGGGCAATTGCGCATTATTCAATTTCCATGAGTTTACAGGGTTTTATGTTATTGAATTCTAATTTTATTTATTTATTTATTGGTTTTTATGAGACAGGGTTTCTCTGTATTGTTTTGGAGGCCGATAGGTCCAGCCTGGCCTCAAACACACAGAGATCCACCTGCCTCTGCCTCCCGAGTGCTGGGATTAAAGGCGTGTGCCACACCGCCGGGCGAATTCTAATTTTAAAGCATGGTGGTTAGATAAGACACAGAGGGTTATTCCAATTTTTTTGTACCTGTTGAGGTTTGCTATGTTGCCAACTATGTGGTCAATTTTTGAGAAGGTTCCATATGGTGCTGAGAAGATGGTATATTCTTTTGTGTTTGGATGGAATGTTTTATATATATATATATATATATATGTATATATGTGTGTGTGTGTGTGTGTGTGTGTGTGTGTGTGTCTGTTAAAATCAATTGGGTCATAACTTCTATTAATTCCTTCATTTCCTTATTAAGCTTCTGTCTGGTAGTCCTGTCTAGTGGTAAGAGTAGGGTGTTGAAGTCTCCCACTATAAGTTTGTGAGGTTTTATATGTGATTTGAGTTTTAGCAATGTTTCTTTTACAAAGTGGATGCCTTTGTATTTGGGGCATAGATGTTCAGAATTGAGACTTCATCTTGGTGGGTTTCTCCTGAGATGAATATGAAGTGACCTACTTCATCTCTTTTGATTGATTTGTTTTAAGTCTAATTTGTTAGATATTAGGATTGCTACCCCTGCTTCTTTCTTAGGTCCATTTGACTGGAAATTTTTTCCCAACCCTTAACTCTGAAGTAATGTCAGTCTTTGAAGCTGAGGTGTGTTTCTTGTATTCAGCAGAAGGATGGATTCTGTCTTTGAATCCATTTTGTTAGCCTGTGTCTTTTTATGGGTGAGTTAAGACCATTAATACTAAGGGATATCAATGATGATTGATTGCATATTATTGTTTTTTTTGAAATGGTTGTTGTTGGTGAAATTGAATGTGGATTTCCATCCCCATTTTCTTTTTCCTGTTGGTGAAATGGGATTATCTATTGCCTATGTTTTTCTGGTTGTAGTTAACTTACTTGGGTTTGAGTTTTCCTTCCAGAACTTTGTGTAGGACTGGGTTAGTGGATATGAATTGTTTAAATCTGGTTTTGTGATGAAACATCTTGTTTTCTCCATCTTTAGTGATTGAAAGCTTTGCTGGGTATAGTTGTCTGGGCTGGCAACATATTAAACGTTACTAAACCACAGAGTGTGCACATGCAAATTAACAAAATTAGAAATGAAAAGGGAGACATAACAATGGACAGTGAGGAAATCCAGTGAATCATCAATTCGTATTTTGAAAAACTATATTCCACAAAATTTGAAAATTTAAAGGAAATGGACTATTTTCTGGGTAGATATCACTTACCAAAATTCAATCAAGAACAGACAAGCAATGTAAATAGACCTAAAACACCTAAGGAAATAGAAGCAGTCACCAGAAGTCTCCCAAACAAACAAACAAACAAACAAACAAAAAAGCCCAGGTCCAGATGACCTCAGTGCAGAATTTTACCAGAAATTCAAAGAACAGCTTACACCAATTCGCCTCAAAGTATACCATGCAATAGAGGCAGAAGGGTCTTTGCCAAACTCTTATTTTTCCCTCAATATATATTTTTATTTAAATTAGAAACATGAATGTTTCACATGTCAATCCCAGATCCCTCTCCTACCCCACCTCCCTTGTCCCTCCACAAGTCCCCCTCCAGCCCAATCACCATATAATTCCACAGGGAGGGTGAGGCCCTCCTTGGGGGGATCCACATAACCTGTCATTTCATCCAGAGCAAGACCTAGGCCCTTCCCCATGTAACCAAGCTAAGAGAGCATCCCTCTATGTGGAATGGGCTCCCAAAGTTCATTCGTATGCCATGATAAACACCAATCTACTACCCAAGGTCGCAGAGATTTCTGAGGCCTCCTCACTGGCACTACATTCATGGAGTCTGGATAAGTCCCCTATTGGCCTCTCAGCCATCAGTCTGGGGTTCAAGAGCTCCCCCCTGTCCAGTCAGCTGTCTTTGTGGGTTTCACCATCATGGTCTTGACTTCTTTGCTCATCACTCCTCCATCTCTGTCACTAGGTTCCATAAGATCAATTCAGTGTTTAGCTGTGGGTATCTGTCTCTGTTTCCATCAGGCACTGGATCAAGGTTCTAACATGGCATATAAGGTAGTCATCAACCTTATTACCAAGGAGGGGCTATGAATGTAGTCTCTCTACTATTGCTTAGTTTGCCAGTCGGTATAATCCTCGTAGATCTCTGGAAATCTTACTAGTGTCAGCTCTTTCCTCAAAGCTTTAATGACTCCATCTATTATGGATCTCTCATTCTGGTCTCCTCTATTCTTACCTCAACTCAACCTTCCTGCTCCCCCATGTCTTCCTCTTCCCTCCTCTTATCCCCCTCGCTTTTTCCTGGTTCCCTCTCCCCTGCCCCAATGTTCCCAATCTGCTCAGGAGATCTTGCCTCTTTCCAATTCTCTGGGGTATCATGCACCTTTTTTGTGAACATCCCTGTTTCCCAGAGTCACTGGCACTGAGATTGTAGGCTGACACTCCCCTGATCCATATCTAAAAATCCATATGTGAATGAGTACATACCATGTTTCTCTATTTTGTGACTAGGTTACCTCACTCAGGATGGCTTCTTCTAGTGACATCCATTTGTCAGCAAATTTCAAGATTCCATTGTTTTTGTCTGCTGAGTAGTACTCCACTGTGTAAATATACCACATTTTCTATATGTACTCTTCAGCTGTGGGGCATCTAGGTTGCTTCCAGGATCTAGTTATTACATATAATACTGTTATGAACATAGTGGAACAGACATCCTTGTTGTGTGGATGGGCATCTTTTGGGTATATGCCTAAGAGTGGAATTTCTGGGTCATGTGGTAGACTGATTCCCATTTTTCTGAGGAATCTCCATACTGATTTCCAAAGTGGCTGTACTGGCTATACAAGTTTGAACTCCCTTCAGCAGTGAAGGAGTAGTCCCCTTTCTCCACATGCTCTCCAGCATAAACTGTCATTGGTGTTTTTGATTTTAGCTATTAGTGAGACAGTATCTCAGAGATGTTTTTATTTGCATTTCCCTGATGGCTAAGGATGACGAGCACTTTCTTAAGTCTCTCTCAGCCATTTTATACACCTCAATTGAAAATTCTCTATTTAGTTCAGTCCCCCACTTTTTAACTAGATCCTTTGGTGTTTTGGAGACTTGTTTCTTGAATTCTTTGTAAATTTTGGAGAGCAACTCTCTGTCAGATGTGGGGTTAGTCAATATCTTTTACCATTCTGTGAGCTGTCTTTTTGTCTTGCTGACTCTGTCTTTTGCCTTACAGAAGCTTCTCAGTTTTAGGAGGTCCCATTTATTAATTGTTGATCTCAGTGTTTGTGCTACTGGGGTTGTGTTCAGGAAGCGGTCTCCTGTACCAATTCATTCAAGGGTGCCTCCCACTTTATCTTCTAACAGGTTCAGTATGGCTGGATTTTTGTTGAGGTCTTTGATCCATTTGGACTTAAATTTTGTGCATGGCAATAGACATGGATCTATCTGCAGTCTTCTACATGCTAATATCCATTTATGCCAGCACCATTTGTTGAAGATGCCATCTTTTTTCCATTGTATAATTTTAGTTTCTTTGTCAAAAATCAGGTATTCATAGGTTTGTGGATTAATCTCACGGTGTTCAATACAATTCCATTGGTCTACCTGTCTATTTTTGTGCCAATACCAAGATGTTTTTAGGACTATAGCTCTATAATAGACCTTGAAGTCAGGAGTGTTGATGCTTCCAGACATTGCTTTGTTGAGCAGGGTTGTCTTGGCTATCCTGGGTCTTTTGTTTTTCTATATAAAGTTAAGAATTGTTCTTTCAATGTCTGTGAAGAATTGTGCTGGGATTTTGATGGGGATTTAATTGAGTCTGTAGTTTGCTTTTGGCAGGATTGCCATTTTTACTACATTGATCCTTCCTATCCAAAAGCATGGAGATCTTTCCATTTTCTGGTGTCTTTAGTTTCTTTTTTTCAAGACTCAAAGTTTTTGCGATGCAGGTCTTTCACTTGTTTGGTTAGCATTACCTCCAAGGTATTTTATGTTGTTTGTGGCAATAGTGAAAGGAAATGTTTCTCTGATTTCTTTCTAAGCCCTTTTTATCATATGTATATAGTAGGGCTACTAATTTCCTTGAGTTGATCTTGTATCCTGCCACTTTGCTGAAGGTGTTTATCAGCTGTAAGAGTTCCCTGGTAGAATTTTTTGGGTCACTTACGTAAATTATATCATCTGCAAATAGTGAAAATTTTACCTATTCCTTTCTAATTTGTATCCCCTTGATCTCCTTTTGTTGTCTTATTGCTCTAGCTAGAATTTTGAGTACAATATTGAAGAGGTATGGGGAGAGAGGACAGCCTTGCCTTGTTCCTGATTTTAAAGGCATTGCCTGAGTTTCTCTCCATTCAGTTTGATGTTGGCTGTTGGTTGCTGTACATAGCTTTTATGAACTTTAGGTATGTTCCTGTTATCCCAGATTTCTCCAAGACTTTTATCATGAAGGGGTGTTGAATTTTGTCAAAGGCTTTTTCAGCATCTAATGAGATGATCATGTGATTTTTGTTTCTCAGCTTGTTTATATGGTGGAAAAAGGACAAACTCTTTTTATGAGGCTTCAAGCCACACAAAGACACAACTAAGAAAAAGAACTTCAGACCAATTTCCCACGTGAACATTGATGCAAAAATACTCAATAAAACACTGGCAAATCAGATCCAAGAACACATCAGAAATCTCATCCACGATGATCAAGTACGCTTCATTCAGGGATGCAGGGATGGTTCAACATATTAAAATCCATCAATGTAATATGTTTGACCTTGCCTCTTACTGGATACTACAGCAAGAGAGTTGGTCCCTGCATACTGGAGAGGCAGCTTCCACCCCTCACCATAGGTCTGGGTGAACCAACCCTGAATGCTTCCATGTAGGGGAGCTGATGTTACACACTTGCCCTAGATGGTTGTCCCCATGAGCCCAGACTGACCAGCTTGGCTACTATCCAGGCCCACAACCAGGCCTTGAGTTGGCCCACCCTAGCATCTACCCTACCTAGGACCTGTTTGATCTGGTAAAGAGACTGGTCCTGTGGAGCTATACTAGCAAGATCTCCAAGACTCCTGACAGCCACGGCATATGCAAGAGGAGTTCTGGTGAGGATCCAGTGATGATGGTGTACCAAAAGCCAGAAGCCTTGAACCAGACCAGTGACTCATTGAATAAATATGTGCCAGTAAAACTGATGAGACAAAGAAGTGTACTATATGGCACACTGAAGCCTCCGTTGCCTCAAGGACGAATGAAGAGGTGCTAAGGAAGCAGAAAAGGAGACACCAAGAGATGTTTTCTGTTGTTGTGGTTTTTGTTTTCGATTTTTTGTTTTGTTTTTGTGGGGTTTTTTGGTTTCTTTATTTGCTTTTGTTCACTTGCTTGCTTACTTTGAATTTGTTCCCTCATGTGTGGGGGAGGAGGCATGTCAAGGATGAGGGGAACATTGGTGGGACGAGGAGGTGAACCAAATTAGGGTGTATGATATGAAACTCCTGAAGAGTCAATAAAGAAGTTATTACAAAGAGAAAAGAAACTACAGACCAATAGCACCCATGAACATCAGTAAATATAAAAGGCTGAACAAAATGCTAATGAGACTCATCTATCAATGTAAAACTCAAATCAGAAGCCATATACCAATTAAATTTATTCCAGCCTGCAAGACTGTCTATACTAAAATAATACCTCACTCCTTCACAGGCTAAGGAATTCAAATGATCATACAAATTGATGCAGAAAATGTATTTGACAGAAACACTCAATTCATGATTAAAAACTCTCACCAAACAGGAATGGATGGAAAATCTCACTTGATAAATTTCATATACAAAGGCTACTGCTAGCCTAACTCTTGGTTGCAAAATTGGAGTACCACTTGTTCTGTTGTGGGAACTATGTAAGGATTTATCACCTTGCTATCCACAGTCAGCAGCACAGTAGAAGGATGTCTACTGAGATGGAAGAAGTAAAACCATTTACTTCACATTTGTTATGAGTCCCTACTTCAAAATATCCAAAATGAATCAATCAATTAAAAATTCAGTAACTAATCATCAAGTATGCTTAGGTCACCTGGTAGATACAAGGTTTGTATTTGATTGTCTATTTATTTCCTGAGTGGTAACGATGAATGATTGAAATTTGAAATTTTAAAATGGTATTTATATCTTGATAAAAACGGAACAAGTTAATGGCATTCCTAGTAACCTCATTTTGGCCAGAGACAGTTTGAGCATCAAACACAGTTGCATTATTATATGCAAGTCCAAAACCCACACTCATCACACCATATTTTAAAATAGGTGATTATACAAATTAATAAGGGGTGATACAGGAAAATACCCGTGTCCCTTCCTTCCAGGTCATTTAGGGAAGGGGTCAGAGTTCCTCAGTTCTTAGATACAGAGTACACAGGCTGACTTACTCTCCAACTTCTCGAGGAGGAAAGGAAGGAACCATCATGACTTTTTAAAAGATAAACAAGACAAACAAAACCTCACCTGGGGATTAACATATATTTTTAAATTCAGTGCTGAAATATTAAAACATAGGAAGTCTCCTTGTCATAGGTTTGGGGGTAACAAATAAGGACCACATGACAGTTAAATTCAACCTTTAGAACAGTGGTTATCAGCCTTACTGATGCTGCGACCTTTTAGTACAGTTCCTCATGTTGTGGTGACTTCAACCATAAATTATTTTTGTTGTTACTTCATAACTGTAATTTTACTACTGCTGGGATTGTAATATAAATATCTGATGTACAGGATATCTGGTATGTGACCCATAAGGTGTCATAACCCACAAGTTGAAAACTGCCATTTTAGAAGGTAACAAATCAACATTTTTCAGGTGCAAAAAATGTCATTTGTCTGGGTTTCATTACAGAGCTCTGCTATCAAGAAAATGTGGACTCACCATCAATGAAATCTTGATATTGTAATTGGATTAACTATCAGAAATTCTGTAAGGATGTGTTGGTTGAATTACAGCACACAGAATTATTCCTAGAGATTTTCTCAGCCTCCTATGTGCAAAGGTTCCTTCAGCCTGAATGAAACAACTGCCTTTCACAACTTCCTGGAAACTGAAACTCTGCATGGTTTTAGTGATGGTCTTGAGTACCCTAGGCTGTCTACACATTTCAGAAGTGGATCCAATGCTTGGTGGAAATGAAATGAATTCCAAAATGCTGATTGAACAACACTATTAGAGAAAAAAATATCATCCCAACTGGACAAGGCAACCAGATATATACCTCAGTTCACTGCAGAGATATTCTTAGACTCACTAACTCTAAACTATCCACATTTCTACACCGATAAGACTATTCATTCCATTAAATTGTCAAATGCACATGACAATTGCAAAAGATACAGCAAATTATGCAGTAAATGAATGTAACACAAGCAAATTGGCTGAGTGCCATGAAAAATAAATTCCAGGTATGTATATCAGATGCTTCTTGTAACAATGGCTATCTCAAGCAGTAATCCTCGAAGCATCTCCTACAATCCTTAGTAAGACCATCATTCCAAAGCTAAAATCCACCTTTCTTACATTTGCTCTCAAAGGAAATGAAGAATCACATGTTTGGTTATAGAATGCTTTCTTTATTTACTTGCTTTTTTTCTATTTTTTCTCTCTTTAAATTTTTGTAAAATTTTCTAAAACTTGATGGTTTAATGTGTCTGTCACTGAAATATGAATCACACACTTTATGAAGGGTAAAGATGACTATTTATCGTGGAAGGTACTTACAAGAGAAACTGGAAAATCAAGTTGGACTCAGCAGCTTCCTAGACCCTACTGGAATCCCCAGAAAGTGCAAGCATCTCCCTTCTCCCTGCCTTCTCCCACATACCTGTTACCATTCCCAGACTGGCGTGGACGGTGCTAGGTGTGTAAGATCTCTTCCTACAAGTGTCAAATGTGCCGTTCTCTGTATCTGCAGTCCCATTATTGTCACAGGCCACCAGACCTAAACATAACGCGATGCTAGTGGCACTATTCTGACCTTAAAAACCCAGCATGTAGACCCCAACACCTGCCAAAACAGGAAGAGAGACTTAGTCCACAGCTGTAGGACCTCCCCCAAGTAAAAAGTCCCTAAATGTACTAATCTTGCTTTTTAGTTCCTTTAGTTGCACTTCTTGGTACTGAAATGTGCCAATCATCATGTGGTTTTGAGCAAAAGAAATGAAGAACTCTGAGGTTTGGGGCTGCATGATTTGGGCAAGTTCCCTGTGAGGTCTCCAGCCAGCAATACATACCTGGTTTCTGTATAGTAACAGTGTAGGAATTCTCATTACTGTGCCCTTCACTTGTTAAAGTGTCTTCTAATTCTTGTGATTGTGTGATGTACAGTGGTACGTGGTGGCCATGCAGTTGTCATTTAATATTGACTCAATGCACAGAACACTACTGGGAAGAAGAAGTGGGTACACTCTTTTCTAGCATGTATGAGTACCGTGTTCAGTCCTAGTACCTGCGACCCCAAAGGAGCAAAACGACTGTCTTCCCTATGTAGGTCATACACACCTGGCACATGGCAGACTGCATTCATTTACTGCATAATATTGGTAGATTTCTTTCCCCCTGACCTTCTTTATTTGCCTAAATCTATGCGTATGCTTCCCAAGAAGCACCGTTTCAGTAAGCAGTGACATAATTTCTGCTGACTGACTGAAATATGTCTGTTGCCTCCTGCTGGAATCACACAGCATAGGGGAATACATTTGTGGAAATAGCCATATGTCCAAGATCTGGCTGTGAATAAGGGAACAAGGGGCAGGGATAGCCTTCTCTGGATCTGAGATGGAAAGGGCTTATATACTGCAGAGTAAAACCAGCAGAGCCAATGTCTTTGCTTGTATCCATGTGAAGTCTCTGGTTGAGGAACATGTAAGGGTCCAGAGTCAAATGTAGTTTCTGAAACCTGCCTAATTATTAGACTAGAATACAATATGAAAGTGTCAAGGAGTTGTCACTGTGCTAACAGGGTAGATTTGAAGAATCAAACCATGGGTATTTATTGTGGTGGTTTGGATAAGAATGCCCTCCAAGATTTAATAGCTTCACTATTTGAAAGGATTAGGAAATATGACCTTGTTGAAGGAAGTGTGTCACTTGGAGTGGGTTTTGCAGATTCAGAAGCCCAAGCCAGTTCTAGAGCTTACTCTCTCTTCCTGCTGCCTATGGATCCAATTTTAGAACTCTCAGGTACTTGTCCAGTACTGTGTCTGCCAATCACTGCCATACTTCCCACCATGATGACAATCAACTAACCCTCTGAAACTGTAAGCAAGCCCCAACTACTGCTTTCTTTTATAAGAGTTTCCTTGGTCACAGCATATCTTGAGAGCAATAGAACACTGACTATGATACTTCCAACCACCATAGCATTTGCCATGAACTTAATAAAATTTTGTCTTTGGTTGTACGGGTTCTAGCAACTGATTTGCAAGATGACATGTTTTAACAAAATTGGAAAATATTTTCTATTTGTTTTTCAATTAGGCATATCCTTTTATTGACGTTTTTAATTCAAACAGTTTGATCGCACACTGAAGTTCCACTGGGCAGGTGGGCTGTTGGACAGATGATGGTAGGAAGAGAGGGGTTAGGGCTCTTGGCTGTATGAACTGACAGATCAGCTATGGTGTATAGGTCTTCCTGGATGGCATTTTGAACAATGAGAATATCCTAAGAACAGTCAGGACTTTAAGGGCTGTGGTTGTCTCTTCACACAGACAAAACTAAGACTGAACACTTGACTTAAAAGTAGACTCTTGAGCCTGTGACTATAATAGAAGGTCTTTGTATTAAGATTTGGAAATAGAAAAATGGAAATGAGCAGATTTTGCTGTTGCTGTTCTTCGTTTGTTTTACTAACTTGAGGAACTCTGTTCTTACTCAAAGACTCCTAGTTGTTCAATCTAAAAAGTATACTGTGAGAAATTTGAGTCTAAACAATAACACAGAACCCAGTGTGATTTTAGTTTTACTTTGTGAGAAATAAATTGGCAATTGTGTTTAATCATCAGAACAAGTCAAATTAACTCAAAGAAATCACTGGTCTAAATGTAAGAGACAAAGCCATAAAACTATTAGAGAAAATTATAGGGTTCTTCTTTATCCCCTTGGGCTGTTAAAAGCTTCTCAGATTTGACAGCAAAATCAGAAGCAATCAAAGTAGAAAAATAAATATATTAAACCTCATGAAAGTTAAAACTTTTGTGAATCAAGAGAATTTATCAAGAGAGTAAAATGAGAGCCTAAACAATTGAGGGAATACTTACAAATCAAAATTCAAATAGTTTTTAAATAAAGAATCTAGACAAATCTTGAGCAAAAAGATCATTTATAATTGTTAACTGACAGTGATGAGAAAATACTAAAATGGCCAGAAGCATACATTGTAGATAGAGAGAAATGCAACAACAAAATTGTGGGAATTAACAAGGGTTGGAAAGGATAGCAACACACTGATAGGCACAGCAGTATAGAAATGTTTGTTGCTTCTTGAAAGGTTAAATATAAGATTACCACAATCACTGCACTTCCAACCCTAGAAATAAAAGCATCCCGAATTTCTGTCTTCACAGAAACATTTTCATAACTCACAGCATCATCCCTCTTCCTTTACAAGTGAAACAACCCAGGTAACATACCACAGTACTGAAGTTTGGTGGAGCGCTGTAAACTACACAGAAGTAGAAGAAATACCGATACACACTACAGCTCTATTGAACCCCCAAAACAGTATCTCAGTGAGAAGATTTGGCACAAGATCTTGCACTTTGTGTATAGACGGAGGGATTAGTGTTTGCCAGACAGAGTGAGAGGGAGGAAATAGAAGTAGTTACTTAAGGGAATAGCGTGTACTTGAGACGTAATGAAGAGAAATGGTTTGTGAGTCCTGTTTACCTGTGCCCAGATAAAGTTAAATTTACTTCAATTCAAATGGTAATTATATTTTTGTATAGATATTTTTTAAAGAAAAGCATGTAGTTACATCAATAGAAGTGGAAATACTGTTTGTGAAAGATCAACACACCTTCTTTTTTTTTTTAATTTTCCAGTTTAAATTTAGATAGGAAACGAGGTTGCTTCACAAGTCAGTTCCAGGTCCCTCTCCTATTCCCTCCCCTCCTCCCGTGCCCTCCCCCCAACCCCCCCCATTATCCCCTCATTCCCCCAGGGAGGGTGAGGCCCTCCATGGGGGTGTCCATAGTCTGTCATTTCATATAGGGCAGAGCCTAGACCCTTCCCCAAGAGTTCAGGGTGAGAGTGCACCTCACATTGTTCTATGGGAGTCCAAAGTCCGTGTGTATACTTGGGATGGGTACTGATCTGCTGCCCAAGGCTCAATAGATTCCCTAGGCCTCCTCACTGACACCCAGATTCAGGGGGGTATTGATCAGTCCCATGCTGGCTTCCCAGGCTGATGCCTGGGATTCAAGAGTTAACCTTTGTCTGGTCAGCTGTTTCTGTGGGTTCAACCAGCCCAGTCTTAATCCCTTTGGTTACCAGTCCTCCCTCTCTGTTACTGGCTTTCTTGAGTTCAGCTCAGTACTTAACCTAGGGAGTCTGCCTCTTATTCCATCAGCCACTGAATTAAGTTTCTGTTTCGCAGACTCTCTGGCCATGGGATTGTAGGCTGGCACTCCCCAGATCTATGTCTAAAATCCATATATGAGAGAGTACATGCCATGTTTCTCTTTTTGTGACTGGGTTACCTCACTCAGGATGGTTTCTTCTAGTGTCATCCATTTGCCTGCGAATCTCATGATTCCATTATTTTTTTCTGCTGAATAGTACTCCATTGTGTAGATGTACCACATTTTCTCTATCCACTCTTCGGGTGAGGGACATCTAGGTTGCTTCCAAGTTCTGGCTATTACAAATAAAGCTGCTATGAACATAGTGGAAGAGACATCCTTGTTGTATGAATGGGCATCTTTTGGATATATGCCTAAGAGTGGAGTTGCTGGGTCTTGTGGTAGGTTTATTCCCATTTTTCTGAGGAATCTCCATACTGATTTCCAAAATGGCTGAACCAGTTGGCACTCCCACCAGCAGTGGAGGTGTGTTCCCCCTTCACCACATCCTCTCCAGCATAAATTGTCATTGGTGTTTTTGATTTTAGCCATTCTGACAGGAGTGAGATGGTATCTCAGAGTTGTTTTGATTTGCATTTCCCTGATGGCTAAGGATGTTGAGCACTTTCTCAAGTGCCTCTCAGCCATTTTAGACTCCTCTATTGAAAACTCTCTATTTAGTTCTGCAGCCCACTTTTTAATAGGGTCCTTTGGTGTTTTGGAGACTTGCTTCTTGAGTTCTTTGTAAATTTTGGAGATCAACCCTCTGTCAGATGTGGGATTAGTGAATATTTTTTCCCAATCTGTGGGCTGCCTTTTTGTCTTGCTGACTGTGTCCTTTGCCTTACAGAAGCTTCTCAGTTTCAGTAGGTCCCATTTATTAATTGTTGATCTCACTGTCTGTGCTACTGGTGTTATGTTCAGGAAGCTGTCTCCTGTACCAATTCATTCAAGGGTACCACCCACTTTCTCTTCTAAGAGGTTCATTGTGGCTAGATTTATGTTGAGGTCTTTGATCCATTTGGACTTAAGTTTTGTGTATGGCGATAAACATGGATTGATCCGCATTCTTCTACATGCCAGTCTCCAATTATGCCAGCACCATTTGTTGAAGATGCTTTCTTTATTCCATTGTATATTTTTAGCTTCTTTGTCAAAGATCAGATGTTTGTACGTGTGTGGGTTAATACCCGGGTTTTCAATTCGATTCCATTGGTCTACCTGTCTATTTTTGTGCCAATACCAAGCTGTTTTCAGGACTATAGCTCTGTAATAGAGCTTGAGGTCAGGGATGGTGATGCCTCCTGACGTTGCCTTGTTGACCAGGGTTGTTTTGGCTATCCTGGGTCTTTTGTTTTTCCATACAAAATTGATTATTGTTCTTTCAAGGTCTGTGAAGAATTGTGCTGGGATTTTAATGGGGATTGCATTGAATCTGTAGATTGCTTTTGGCAGGATTGCCATTTTTACTACATTGATCCTACCTATCCAAGAGCATGGGAGATCTTTCCATTTTCTGAGGGCTTCTTTAATTTCTTTCTTTAAAGATTCAAAGTTCTTACAATACAGGCCTTTCACTTGTTTGGTTAGCGTTACCCCAAGGTATTTTATGTTGTTTGTGGCAATTGTAAAGGGTGATGTTTCTCTGATTTCTCTTTCAGCCCTTTTATCATCTGTATATCGTAGGGCTACTGATTTTCTTGAGTTGATCTTGTAGCCTGCCACTTTGCTGAAGGTGTTAATCAGCTGTAAGAGTTCCCTGGTAGAGTTCTTTGGGTCATTGATGTAAACTATCATATCGTCTGCAAACAGTGAAAGTTTGACCTCTTCCTTCCCAATTTTTATCCCCTTGATCCCCCTTTGTTGTCGTATGGCAATGGCTAGAACTTCAAGTACCATGTTGAAAAGGTATGGAGAGAGTGGACAGCCTTGTTTTGTTCCTGATTTTAGAGGAATTGCGTTGTTTCTGTCCATTTAGTTTGATGTTGGCTGTTGGTTTACTGTATATAGCTTTTATTATGTTTAAGTATGTCCCTGTTATCCCAGATCTCTCCAAGACCTTTATCATGAAGGGGTGTTGGATTTTGTCAAAGGCTTTTTCAGCATCTAGTGAGATGATCATGTGATTTTTGTTTTTCAGCTTGTTTATATGGTGGATTACGTTGATGGATTTTCGTATGTTGAACCATCCCTGCATCCCTGGGATGAAACCTACTTGATCGTGGTGAATGATTGTTTTGATGTGTTCTTGGATCCGATTTGCCAGTATTTTATTGAGTATTTATGCATCAATGCTCATGAGGGATATTGGTCTGAAGTTCTCTTTCTTAGTTGTGTCTTTGTGTGGCTTGGGGATCAAGGTTATTGAAGCCTCATAGAAAGAGTTTGGCAAAGACCCTTCTGCTTCTATTTTGTGGAACACTTTGAGAAGAATTGGTATAAGCTGTTCTTTGAATTTCTGGTAGAATTCTGCACTGAGGCCATCTGGACCTGGACTTTTTTTGGTTGGGAGACTTTTGATGACAGCTTCTATTTCCATAGGGGTTATAGGTCTATTTAAATTGCTTATCTGTTCTTGATTTAGTTTTGGCAAATGATAGCTGTCCAGGAAGTCATCCATTTCCTTTAACTTTTCGAATTTTGTGGAGTACAGGTTTTCAAAGTATGACCTAATGATTCTCTGGATTTCCTCAGAGTATGTTGTTATGTCCCCCTTTTCATTTCTGATTTTGTTAATTTGCGTGTTCACTCTCCGCTGTTTGGTAAGTTTGGACAAAGGTTTGTCTATCTTGTTGATTTTTTCAAAGAACCAACTCTTCGTTGCATTGATTCTTTGTATTGTTTTCCTGGTTTCTACTTTGTTGATTTCAGCCCTCAATTTGATTATTTCCTGGCTTCTACTCCTCCTGGGGGAGTTTGCTTCTTTGTGTTCTAGAGCTTTTAGCTGTGATGTTAATTCTCTGCTATAACTGTTCTCCTGTTTCTTCATGTGAGCACTTAGCGGTATGAACTTCCCCCGTAGCACTGCTTTCAAAGTGTCCCATAGGTTTGGGTATGTTGTGTCTTCATTCTCATTGAATTCGAGGAAGTCTTTAATTTCTTTTTTTATTTCCTCTTTGACCCAGGGATGGTGCAGTTGAGCATTCTTCAATTTCCATGAGTTTGTAGGTTTTCTGCAATTTGTGTTGTTGTTGAATTCTAATTTTAAGGCATGGTGGTCTGATAAGATGCATGGAGTTATTCCAATTTTTTTGTAGCTGCTGAGGTTTGATATGTTGCCAAGTATGTGGTCGATTTTTGAGAAGGTTCCATGTGGTGGTGAGAAGAAGGTATATTCTTTTTTATGTGGATGAAATGTTCTATAGATATCTGTTAATCCCAGTTGGGTCATTACTTCTATTAGACCCTTTGCTTCTTTGTTGAGTTTCTGTCTGGTATCCTGTCTAGTGGTGAGAGTGGTGTGTTGAAATCTCCCACTATAACTGTGTGGGACTTTAGATGAGATTTAAGTTCTAATAATGTTTCTTTAACGAATGTGGATGCCTTTGTATTGGGGGCATAGATGTTCAGGATAGACACTTCATCTTGGTGGGTTTCACCTGTGATGAGTATGTAATGACCTCCTTCATCTCTTTTGATTGATTTTATTTTAAAGTCTAGTTTGTTAGATATTAGGATTGCTACCCCTGCTTGTTTCTTGGGTCCATTTGATTGAAAAATTTTTTCCCAACCTTTAACTCTCAGGTAATATCTGTCTTTGAAGGTGAGGTGTGTTTCTTGTATGCAGCAGAAGGAAGGGTTCTGTCTTCGAATCCATTCTCCTAGTCTGTGTCTTTTTATGGGTGAGTTAAGGCCGTTAATATTGAGGGATATTAATGACCATTGATTGCTCATCCTTCTTCGATTTGCGATGGTTGTTGTTGGTGGAATTATGTGTGGAATTTCACCCCTTTGTTCTTTTGGCTGTTGGTAGAGAGGGATTCTCTAATGCTTATGTTGTTCTGGTTGTAGTTAGCTTCCTTGGGTTGTAGCTTTCCTTCCAAAATTTTCTGTAGGGCTGGGTTAGTGGACACATATTGCTTGAATCTAGTTTTGTCATGGAATATCTTGTTTTCTCCGTCTATAGTGATTGAGAGCTTTGCCGGGTATAGTAGTCTGGGCTGGCCTCCATGGTCTCTTAGTGTAGGTAGAATATCTATCCAGGACCTTCTGGCTTTCAGAGTTTCCATGGAGAAATCAGGTGTAATTCTGATAGGTCTGCCTTTATATGTTACTTGACCTTTTTCCTTAGCTGCTCTTAATATTCTTTCTTTATTCTGTATGTTTGGGGTCTTGATTATTATGTGGTGAGGGCAACACACCTTCTTGAAAGAATACTCAGCAAGAGAGTATTCTTTCCTCTCCCTCCCTTTCTCCTGCTCCCTACCTCCTCCCTTCCTAACCCCTATTCACTCCTCAGAGGGGGCAAAGTCTTTCTTGGAAAGTCAATAAAGTCTGGCATACAAAGTTGAGGCAGGACCAGAACCACCCCCACCTCCATCAAGGCTGAGTAGGTTATCCCATCATAGGGATGAGCTCCAAAATGTCAGTTCATTGTTCATGCACCTGGGAAGGGTCCTGGTACTACCTACCCCTGCAACAAACTGCTTAACTGTCACCCACATTCAGAGGAACTAGTTATGTCCCATATAGGTTTCCCAGCTGTCAGTCCATAGTCTGTGAGCTCCCATTAGCACTGGTCAGCTGTCTCTGTGGTTTTCCCCATCATGCTCTTTTTTTTTTCTTTTTTTATCATTTTTTATTTTAATTTTAAATAGCTTGTTTTACATGTCAATCCCAGTTCCCTCTCCCTCCCCTCTTCCCGCACTCCCCTTTCCCCCCTCCCTCCCACCCTATTGCCAAATCCTTCCACATAGGGGATATCTAGAGTCTGTCATTTTACTCTTGGTAGGGTCAAGGCACTCCCCTAAGAGTCCAGGCTGAGAGAGCATCTCTCTTTGTGCTATTGGCACATGAAGACAGTTTGTATACCAGGGATAGACACTGATCCACAGCTCAGGGCCCCATAGGTTGCCCAGGCCTTCTCACTGACACTCACATTTGGGGGGTCCAGATCAGTCCCATGCTGGCCTCCCCACTGTCAGTCTGGGGTCCAAGAGCACTCCCCTGTTCAGATCAGCTGTCTCTGCTGGTTTTGCCAGCCCATTCTTTGCCAATTTGCTCATCACTCCTCTCTCTCTGTCACTGGGTTCCTTGGGTTCAGTTCAGTGATTAGTTGTGTGTTTGCCTCTGCTTCCATCAGTCACAGGATGAAGGCTCCCGGATGGTTATAGACATCAAGTTCATTATCAGGAATGGGCATTCGAGGTGGTCCCTCCACTATTGCTTAGCTTGCCAATTGATGTTATACCTTTGGATCACTCGAGGTCACTCTGGTGCCTGATCTGTCTTCGATCCTATGATTCCCTCTTCCCCCTATTCTACCCCCACCCCCTCAACTTCCTGTTCCCCCATGACCAACTCCCTTCCTCTTTACCCCCTCTATTCTTCCCGGGTCCCACTCCCCCCAACCCTCGCCATGTTCCCCATCCATTCAGAGAATCTTGTCTCCATCCTCTTCTCTTGGGTACTATGCATATATGCATATCTTTTAGGTTCTTTCCTGTTTCCCAGACTCTCTATCTGTGGAAGTGCAGACTGGCACTATCCTGATCCATCATGCTCTTGATCCTCCCTTGTTCATATCATTACTTCTCCCCGTCTTCAACCGAACTCCAGGAGCTCAGCCCAGTGCTTGGATGTGGGTCACTATATCTGCTTCCATTAATTACCAGATATAGGTAATATGATGACTATTAGGATAGTCATTAAATGCTCTTGGATAGGTAAGATCAACGTAATAAAAGTGACAATCTTTTTTATTAATAAATTATATTTAAATTAGAAACAATCTTATTTTACTTATCAATCCCAGTTCTCTCTCCATTCCATCCTCCCGTGCCCTCTACCAACACTCCCATCCTATCCCCCATCCACTCCCCAGGGACAGTAAGGCCTTCCATGATAATAATCTGTCAAATCAAAAACACCCAATGATAGTTTATACTGGACAGGATGTGGAGAAAGGGGAAGGCTTCTCCATTACTGGTCCAGCCACTTTGAAAATCATTAAGGTGGTTTTCTCCAGAAAATGGGAACCAGTCTACCTCAAGATCCAGCAATTCCACTCTTAAGCATATACCCAAAGATTGCACATTCATACAACAAGGACATCTGTTCAACTATGTTCATAGCAGCATTATTTGTAATAGCCAGAACCTGGAAGCATCTTAGATGCCCCTCAAGTGAAGAATGGATTCAGAAAATGTGGTACATTTACACAATGGAGTATTACTCAGTGGGGAAAAATGGAATCTTGAAATTCGCAATCAAATAGATGGAACTAGAAGAAACCATCCTAAGTGAGGTAACCCATTCACAGAAAGACAAACATGGCATGTACTCACTCATATATGGATATTAAGACATAGAGACAAGAACTAGCAGCCTACAATCCACACCTCCAGAGAAGCTAGGAAACAAGGAGGACCATAAAAGTAGCAATCTAACCAAAAGAAATCTACAGATTCAATGCAATCCCCATCAAAATTCCAACACAATTCTTCATAGACCTGGGAAGAACAATAGTCAACTTCATATGGAAAAAAACAAACAAACAAAACTAGGAAAACAAAAGCAATCCTTACAATAAAGGAACTCCAAGGACATTATCATCCCTTACTTGAAGCTCTACTATAGAGTTACATTAATAAAAACAAATTGATGTTGGCATAAAACCAGACATGTGGATCAATGGAATCAAATTGAAGACCCTAATATTAATCCTCACACATATGAATACTTGATTTTTGACAAAAAAGCCAAAATTGTACAATGGAAAAAATAAATCATCTTCAACAAATGGTGCTGGCATAACTGGATGTTGATATGTAGAAGAATGCAAATTAATCCCAGTCTATCCCCCAGCACAAAACTCAAGTTCAAATGTATCAAAGACCTCAACATAAATCCAGCTAAACAGAACCTGACAGAAGAGAAAGTGGGAAGCAGCCTTGAATGCATTGGCACAAGAGACTGCTTCCTAAACTTAATACCAGTAGTATACCACAGATACTGAGAGCAACAATCAACAATTGGGACCTACTAAAACTGAGAAGCTTCTGTAAGGCACAGAATATAATCAGTAAGACAAAACAGCAGCCTAAAGAATAGGAAAAGACCTCCAACAACCGCACAGCTGACAGAGGGAGGATCTCCAAAATATACAAAGAACTCAAGAAACTGGACATCAAAATACCAAATAATCCAATTTAAAATGAGGTACAGGTCTAAACAGAAGTCTCAACAGAAAAAAAACTCAAATGGATGAAAGACATTTAAGGAATTGCTCAACATCTTTAACCATCAGTGAAATTCAAATCAAAATGACTTTGGTGTATCATCTTACACCCGTCAGAATGATTAAATCAAAAATACCAATGAAAGTTCATGATGGAAAGGATGTGCATTAAGGTGAACACTCCTTCACTGCTGGTGGGAGTACAAACTTGTACAGCCACTTCGGAAATCAGTACAATAGTTTTTCAGAAAATTGGGAATCAATCTATATCAAGACCCAGCAATATCACTCTTGGGCATATACCCAAAGGATGCATATTCATGCCACAAGGACATTTGCTCAACTATGCTCATAGCATCATTATTTTGAAAGAGCCAGAACCTGGAAACAACCCAGATGTCCCTCACCTGAAGAATGGATAAAGAAAACGTGGTGTATTTGCAGAATGGAGTATTACCCAGTGGTAAAAAAACAAAAACAAACAAAAAAACCCCACAATGAAATCTTGAAATTTTCAGGCAAATGGATGGGACTAGTGAAAGAACACCCTGAGCAAGGCAACCCAGACTCAGAAAGACAAAAAAGGCATGTACCCACTCATAAGTGGATAATAGATGTAAAGCAAAGAATAACCAGTCAACAATGCACAACTCAAGAGAAGCTAGGTAAAAAAAAAGGGGGATCCTAAGAGGGACACATATTGAAGGGCCCAGAGTGAGAAAACAGTTAAGATCTCCTGGACAAACCAGGAACGAGGGTAGAAGGGAGGAGATGGGGAATGAGAAGAGGAGGGATGGAGAAGGCCAAGTTGAGGGTGGGAAGGAAAAGGAGAGCAATGAAGATGTCTTGAAAGAGGGAGCCATTATGGGGTTAAGGAGAAACCTAGTGCCAGGAATCTACAAGGATGACTCCAGAAAAGACTCCTAGCAACAGTAGAGAGGATACCTTAATGGGAATTCCCCTTTAATCATATTAGTGAGTGTCTTAAATATTGGAGCTACCAGAGTACTAATGGGCAAAGACTGTTCTTCACTGAAGACCTTCAAGGGACTATATGTACAGCTCACGGGACCAACAGCTTAAATAAGAATGCTGCAATGGTGGGAAAGGAATCCTCATGGAAAAGAAACCTGCAAATGAATCCTTCAGCATTATCAAGAAAAGGAGCTGGGATTGAATAGCTGGAAAATCCAGAGACTTCTTCAGGATGAGCACAATGGCATACTAAGGAATCTTTTGGAGATGTTGCAGCAGGCTCAGAAGATTCTGGAAAGGGACTGGGAACACAACGATTTGGAATCTGTTTCAGGTTTCAATTATGAACATCTTTCCCCTGCCATTTGCCTAGGAGGAGAGTGCAGCAGTGAATCATACAATGATGAATATGTCATCAATAGTACTCATGCAAGGAACTACTAATCCAGCAAAGAAAGAAACTGCAGCCAGGAATATACTTATGCTTGGCTGTCAGCTTTGGATCTTCTTCCAACCTGACAAGCCACAAAAAAGCCCTCCTTGTGGAGAAGGAGTCAAATGTATCTCTGGCTCCTGAACTTATCCCATGCCACAACACCACATAATACATAGTGTTCCATGAAGTTGGGTACCGTAATGCCTGATGAGGATGCTGCTGTAGGGCCTCAGTATCTCATTGCAACTGAGAAGGAGAAACTGTTGCCTCCCTGATAAAGAATCAGTCAGACTGTTACTTGTGACTTAAAGAACTGAGCCATAAACTTCTACCCATGTGCTGGCCCCCAGGGATCCTTCCATTCCTCAGCTGATGTCCTGCTGACTCAAGAGCCACTACCAGCGGGGAAGTGTCTTCTCATTTTCACAGTCAGAGAACATTTTTCTCTGTTTTAAGTTATATATAAGTACCCCACCCTGCTCTATTATTATATTTTAAACATTCTATCTGGACCACAGAACTCAGTAACTGCCAAGGTGTGTTTTACTTGAGAAGCCATCTGCTAGGCCAGATAATGACGACAATGTCATTGTTGAGTGGATGGATGAATGCCATTAGTTGAAAAATGAACTGAAGATGCCTTATGGAACCATTTCTCTTTTTTAGGAGTGAAAATCACCAGACTTGATCTGGTTTGAATTCTGCAGATTCAGGCTGGAGGGTTATTCTCTAAAGGCAGCCTCCCCACCCTTGGCTCTGTCCTGGGACTCACCTGTCTTTACAGATCTTCTGTTACTCTGATTGCTTTTCCCACGAGAGGGACAAGGTGGAAGTGGAAACCTATTCAAGTCAATATCTGATGCTGACCCAGTGGACATGCTCCTTTTTGGTTCTTCAGTGTTCTCTCCTGTCAGTGCTCACACCAGTTCCATGTTTAAAAAGATAATACAATACTAACAATATATGTTAATTATTTTACCAATGTTACCAAGGCACAGGGTAGATTTTGTTTGTGAAGTTCAGTGTTGTCCTTTCTGCACTCAGACCTCTCAAACCAGTGACATGATTTCAGCGGAGTCTCTTTTTCCTTGTCAGTTCCTGTGACTGCCACTTGTGCTATCCTTCAAGACCCATGGTTTCATCTACCAACCATCAGAAGAAGGAACTGATACCTGAATAGTACTAGAAACACATTGAGACAAGGTAAAATCTTGTCTCAGCTTGAGCCATCTTTGGTTTAACCTGAAACGGAGTGCCCCACACAAAACTCTTCTACCCCAGCTGTGTAAAGCACCATTGTAAAGTATTCAATTGTGTTCTAGAAACTTGGGTTGAGCTGCCCCAGTTAACATCAGATGTTTTGGCTTCTGTTAAACAGCAAGTAAGCTTTATTTACCTCTGTAACTTTACTTCTCCCTATAATGGCCAACTAGGAGTTAGTTTTTCTGTGATCTTTGTCTTCAAATGCTCCTTGCAAAGTGATTGATGTTGCTCTGTGAGCAGTGGAGTCACCTGCTGACTTAATACAGACTTAAAACTCAATTTGGACTTAGATTGTGCTAGTGGTGTTTGGGGCTCTACCCCACAACACATATCATTGTTAACAATGTACAGGGTCATGGTCCAACAATCACTACCCTCAAGCCTAGATTCTATCCCATCTTGATCTTTGCCCACTGATGCCCACTTTAAATATCTGGTTGAATCAGAGAATGTGGGAGCTTATGTTTTGAAATAGAAATACAGAATTTACAATTGCTTACATGTCCTGCATGTGAGCTCCTAAGTCACCAAGAACAAGAGAATATCTATTGCATTGCATGGGGTTACAAAACATGCTTCCTGAAAGCACACAGATAAATGTATATTCCCCTCCCAAAATCACAATAGGAAACTTTAATTCAATGGCCATAAAATGAAAGGTCTGGAAATTCCTCAAGAGAAATTCTAGCCTACAGGCAGCAGGGAGAACCTGGAAAACCATAGACTATGCCATAGTAAGGGGCCCTGGGGATAGATTCACTACCCAGAAGAAGTACCCTTTCTCACAGCTCCCCAGATCTTTGAGTTCTAAGAGTTGGTCATGGCTTTGGAATAACTGCCACAAATAAAATACCTTACTTAGCATGCTTGAGGCCAGAGTCCCACTTCCCACTGTCTAGATAACTGTGGGATAGCCTTACTCTTTAAAAGGTCCATTTCTCAGTTAATGATTCCCAGCGAGAAATTGGCTAGGGTTGCTGGTTATCCTTAAGTCCCCAGCCCACTGTACTACCTAGGGATAGGAACTAACCATGCTGCTGTCTCATTGACTGATAAAACTCATTCTGACTGGGAGAAGCCCAAATTAAGGTTAGAGGAGTTACAATGAGCCAACACTTGTATAATATCCAAAACCTTTAACACAGGAATCCCCTTATTCTAATGCCTGCTGCTCCATCTTGCAGGTTGACTCATCGGGGCAGCAGCAATGATACTGAGCACCTGAGAGCCCTTGTTCGGTGTTTACTAATGCTTTGATTAAATGTGCCTCTTCTGATGCTATCCAAACTGAGAAACCCCTTTTATGTGTCTTGGTACACATTCTACCCCAGGTATAGCTATATAATGGGGGCTAAGGGAGGGCCCTGGACACCTTGGAAAAATAAGAACTGCACCTATCCTCATCCCAACCCTGGCCGGAACTGGCATAGACAGCTCAGCAGCCTTAGGCACATCAGCCTTATCATGGGAAAGAAAATTAAAGAAACTAAGTACAGAGGTTGACTGTCACATGGAGGTAGTAAAAGTTTGCATTTCTGAACTAGAGCAACAGTTAGATTCCCTTGTGGATGTGGTCCAACAAAATCAGAGAGGTTTCTACTTACTTCTCATGAAATGGAGGACTATGTGCAGTTTTGGTTTTAAAAAAAACCCTGCTGTTTCTATGCTAATTGATCAGGAACAATTGGAGAAAGGTTGGGGAAAACCTTAGAAAGAAGGAGACATGAGGATATAAATAAGACAGCTGACTTTGTTCTCTTGGTACCCCGGTAAACTATTCTCTATCAGCACTGACTAGCTCTTTGACTCTCATTGTGATTGAATTTAATGGTGGGCTTCTACATCTTAAACTCCATGACCAGTTATGTAAAATGAAGGATTAATTCAGTTATATTATGTTCCTTAGGACCAACTGTACTCTTTAGAGCTGACTGCATCCACAGTTTGAATCATTCACTAAGACCAGTGGAGACAGAGCAAAATTTCTTGCATTGTCTGAGCTGTAACCATCTCTAGCTTAGGCTGAAACTGAGTCCTACCACAGCCATGAAAAGTCCCATGGGAAAGTACTCTTCTAGAAACTTGGGGTCTAAATGTTCAAGCTAACTGTAGGATTTTGGCTTCTGTTAAACTGCTTACTTCCTTTACTTCCCTTGTAACTGCCAACCAAGATGTAGTTTTTCTGTGACCTTTGCCTTTAGACTCTAAAATTTAGAAGCTCCTATATGTGAGTTCCAGGATGCTTGGTGAGAAGCACTTCTATCCAGACAGCCTGTAGCTGACTAAATACAGAGACTCTCAATCCGGGCTTCAGCGATATTGTGTGATCTCTGAGTCTCTGCTCTGCAACACATGTCACTGTTATCGTGCCCTGAATTTTTATTATACACCAATGTTTGAAAATGCATTCTACACACACACACACACACACACACACACACACACACACACAGAGAGAGAGAGAGAGAGAGAGAGGGGGGGGACAGACAGACAGAGACAGAGAGAGAATGCAGACACATAATCTCACTAATGGTTCAGCCTCAAAGAGTAAATACTATAATGTGGGGAAAGTATGTTTTAGTAAAATTCCTGTTATCTTTCCCAGCCCATATTTTACAATGTTTACTGTGTCTTTAGTGCTTTTCCTGTTTCTGTGCGGAAAAAAAACTTGACACTTAAGAAACCTAGGCTAATCCCTGGCAAACAGTGTCTACACTTAATATATGAGAGAATTAGTAATATGGAGAAAGCAGTTTCCGTGTGTCTTCATCTTCTAAGACCTAAGAAAATCATCATAAAGGTCAGCTATGTCACACGGTTTCTTTGGTGTCAGAAGGTTCCTAATTCTTCTCATCACAGAAAGGTAAAAGTATCTCTAGCTAATAAAGTCACCCAAATGGCTCTAATAACCAGCCTATGCCAGCCTGGAGGGACAGCATTTGGTGTGGCTGATGCTGCAGATCTTAGACATTTTCTTAAGGCACAAGGATCATTTCCACAACTGAAAACCCTATCATAAATTCCGAAGAGGAAACTGCAAAAGGGGCAAAGAAGAGGCTGTGAAAGATGATTGTGTGTACACGGTCTTCTTCCCAAATGTCTAAATTCTTACTGAATGAACACATAAGGAGAACTGCACATATTCTCATTATTTGCATCACCCCAAAACTTCCTACTCTGCACCCTGATAAAGCCATTTCTAATGCCCTCAATCTAGTCTAAGAGTAACTGAAAATTGTGTTCATCCTAAAGAATCTGGAGGCATAAACGAGTGCAGAAATATCATGCAATTCCAATCCAAACATGGCATTCATCTCAACAAAAAAAATCCATGTCACCTTCTAGAAACCACATCTGTATTTCCATCTGTATGTGCATCTTCACTCAGAATTGGTGTCACGGTGTGCTTAGTTTCATATACGAACTGTGGACACTTTCTGCCTGCTGTCCACAAGCCATTTGCCACCTTCTCCAACAGAGTTACTAAGAGGACCGTTACAACAAAACCTATATAATAATCAGTGTGGCTGCTAAGTGAGATGTAACAGTTTTCTCATCTTTGGTTGTGGTAAATACGATCATCTTTCCCATTCACCCTCCTACTGAGATTTGTGACTTAAAGTCCTATCTGTTGGAACTCCCCCAGGAGTTCCCTGACGACAGGTGGGGCACGCACAGTGGCGTGCCATGTCATCTCTACCTCACTCGTCAAGGGGCTGCGTAATGGCTCAGTAGGCATGCTCCCCCTTTTAAGTGACCGCGTGGTCGCTCTCTCCGTTCTCTCCACTCTCCTTTCTCTCTCCACTCTCTTACACTCTCCACGCTCTTAATTCTCTTTCCCTCTTCCCCCTTCTCATTGTCTGTCTCCCTGTCTTGTCCTCCTGCCTCTGTAATAAACTGTGGTGATTGTACTCTCTGTGGCTTGTGCTCCATGCCGCCAGTTCCATCTCCGGGTCTCACCTTTTTCTAATTTTTAAACTTTTACAAAAGAACAACACTATCCAGGAAAAAAAACCAGAAACAGCATTCTAACTTTTGCTCTCACTTATTTTTTTTTAAAGTAAGGGGTGATGTTTTGACAGCACCTCCCAGGCCTTTTTGACAGTCAGGTGAGAGACAGCTGGACTGAGGGCCAGCCACATCCGCTGCCCTGCCTGTGCTTTCTCTCATACCACCAGGATCAGAAGCTGAAGGACAAAGAAGATGGTGAAATCTTAGGTGAAACCCTTTTCCTCACTCTCAATTACAAATTCAACTGCTGCCTTATTATTCCGTATTTGCTCTATTTGAAAGTAATTGCTCCTACATGTGAGATGGAAAACATGTTATAACCATGCCAGAAGGCACTGGGGCACCTTTAGAGTTTAAATATAAAAAGCCAGAGGGGTGGTTGCTTATTCTGGTCTGCAGAAGCGCTTGTTTATGTATGCCTGGATAAGAGAATTAAAGGGCAAAATGGCAGCATTCATAACTCCCAGATAAATAAATAAATAAACAAATGAATAAGAAAACTAAGAAAGCACATTAAAGATGTATTGATTGACATTGTAACGTTAAATAAATCTCTTTCAATGGAATGTCACAGTGCTGCACACATATGCACTCACATAGAATCAGCGGGGCTTGAACTCAGTCCACTGACATAAAAGTCCACTCACTACTTAAGCAGCCCACTGATGGCAGACTACCAGCAGAAGAGGAAGACCGAAGAAAAGAAGCATCTTCAGAGTTGGCTATGAGAAGATTCCAGATGGGGAAGCAGGAACTCCTTGCTTTTTTCTCAAAGCACGCCTGGTAAAAGAAAAACACAGATAAAGGGTGTGAAGATCCTTCCTAAGCATGCTTGGGAAAACAGGAAAATGAGTATGGGCAGTACAAGGAGATGAGATGGAGGTAGAAAGTCCACTTAAGAGTACCAAGCAGTTTGAAAGGAGGTGAGCCTACAGGTATAATGCAAACATTTGGGCAGAATTAGTAAGACAATTTAACTTGCATGCAGTGATTATTAAAGTAGTGAAATTTGTCAGACATCTCTACAAGAGCTGTGTGTGAGCTTAGATGCTTAGATGAGCCTGTAAGCATTGTGGCTCAGATGGAAAAATATTCTGGCAATTGGAAGCCAGGTCATAGCATTTCCCTGCTCCACGGAAAGATTTCCCCAGTGTAATGGCTCTGCTCAGGAAGGGGAGGGCTTTGCCAATGAAGTTGTTACAATTCCGCTCTAGTCCCTGGAGTGTAACAACTCTGCTTCACTAAGGGAAGGTTTCTCCTGTGAAAGTGTTAGAGCTCTGCCCCGTTCTACTCTGCCCTGACTCCCCAGAAAAGTTGTTACTTCTCTGCCCCATTCCAGGAAAGGAAGGTCTCACTCAAACCCCATTCAAGAAATTTGTTGGGAGGGAATAATCCAGGAGAGTGGCTGCCTCTACCAGGGTGGAAGAAACTAGCAGCAAACCGAACAGGCTTCTCGGGGGTGGAATTTTCCATGGAGAAGATTTCCAGGGTGGAGATTGATTAGATTTCAGTCCCTGAGCTCAGATTGGCTAGATCTTGTGCTCTGAGATGGTTGGTGTTTTCTGCTCAGAGTCAGGGTCCGATTTGACTGTGGTTTGTGGAAAAAGTGTGTTTCTTTCACTGGTCCTTTTTAGCCTTTTTTGGCTCTAGTTTTAGGGCCAGGATGTATTTCTTTCACTGGCTCTGATTCCAGGTGTAAAGTATGTTTCTTTGGCACTGGTTTCAGGGTCAGAATACATTTCTTTGGTTCTGGTTGCAGGGCCAAAGTGTGTTTCTTTGGCTCTGCTGGGGTGTGTTTCTTTGACTGGCCCCCTTTCCCTACACCTACAGCAGGCATTTCTTCTGCTATGGAAATGTTTGTGTCACATTTCCTGTGATGAAAATTTTAGGCTTTGCCCTTGTACTTCCAATCTAGGAGACAACCACCACACAGATAAACTAATGCAGGCTATTATCTCCCATTAGAGTTTTGTCATAAATGTAAAACACTACCATTTAGTTTGTGGAGGTCTTGTTATTATTGCTAAAATTTTCAAGCATGAGTACAAGTGGTTTTCTCTTGGCATTTTCTCCCTTGTAAAATCAGGATGAGGAAAAAAGACCTCTACTTCTTAGGTTTGTTAAGGGTAAATACATTAAAAGATCAATATGCACACTTTCATGCTGCTGTAGATGAGTTAAAATGTTAATAAAGAGTTAATTGGCATCTCTGTAGGTGTCTGGTGAATGAATCAGAGTGCTCTTTATTTTTACTATTGAAAAGCTGAAAAGGATATAAAAATAAAGAGATAGGCTCACATATAAGCAATATGCATTTTATGGTTGGGGAGATAATTTTAAAGCAAGGAACCACTTTGAAATGTTAGAAACAAGTTTCTCTTGCACATAAAGGTCAATCAGTCTTACCAAGTGTGATATATGTGACATGTATTTCCACATTCTCCTCAAATCCACCTTGACCTTTTCCCTCAGCCCCATATGAGGAATGCCTTGGTTTGCAAAAACACTTTCTGTGGGGTTTTATATTTCTGTGAAAGATGAGCCACCCCGTAGGTCAAAACAAACACCAATTTAGTTGTCATAGTGATTTTGGTAAAAGTCACGTTTGTGGGTTTATTTATCAAGTAAGAAGGCCTGCCTTGTTATTCTGCACTGGTTTATGTGAGGCAACAAGGTGATAATGACCCTGGTAACAATAATGCTGCCATAGCACCTTCTGGTTTCACCAAAACTTTGAACGAATTAAACCCCCAAATGGAAGCTGCAACTTCAGTAAAATTAAACCAAACACTCTTAATTACTTAGCAAAAAAATGTACTGTTTATATTATTGCACCATTTAATAACTTACACATTCAGAATGGGGGAGATAGCCAAGGCTGCCCAGTAGGAATACCCCATGTGCACTGAGGGAAATATCCCATTCTTTTGCAGCATTTGTTTTTCTGTCTGAAGAGCACACTCCAGAATAGTGCATTATTAGTTCCGAAGTCAGTGGAGAGCATTCGAGACATTGTATCCCAACCGGCAGAAAGAGGAAAATGTCATCTTCCCAGACAGAGCTCTTCAGACTAATCAGAAACTACCACTGTTTCACCCACAAGGGAATATGCAATTCTCTGCAAAGCTATCTATCTGAAATTGTATCATTTTCATTGTTTGCCCTCATCTTATTGTCTTCTCCTCCCACTGAAATTTAATCTCCATACCTGGAAAGACTTTTGTCTTTTTTAACAGTTTCTAGCATAAAGCTCTGCTTGGTGCCTACCTGCTGGTTCACACAGCTGCTGAGATAAGACAGAGCTGGTTTGCTCTCTGGACCCGTGGGTGGTCAGTCAGAATAGCTTTCTTGCTTCAAAGACTCCATGGCTTTGCACATGAACCAAGAAAAATTCACAGGAGAAGCAACAGAAAGGAGCCAACTTGTGTGGAATATCTTAGTGATGGAGGAAGTTACTAGTCAAGGTTTGCATTTTGGTCCTTCATTTTCTGGAGGGGTTTAAGAATCCTATGATATTTCCATCATGCACTACTTAGTAGAGAAATGTCTGTGAATATGTTGCTCCTTGGCACTTGAAATATCATTTCCATTGAAAATTGTCTTCTTCAGTCACCTAGCATCTGTGTATAAAAGCCACATTATAGAATCACTATACAATGCTCATGAATATTCTACTACTTTCATCTAAATATAAATCCATCAAGACACCTGTTCCCTAAACAATGACTAGTGAGGCTCCTCCCCCACCTCCTTTTTAAAAGGAAAAAATATGTAACCAAAGAGAAAGGGTTTCTCAACACAAAAACACATTTAAGTAGAATGACCATGGCAGGAAGGAATATTTTTATAGGAAGGAACATAACCAGTCCTAACAGAGAAATGATCTCTGTCTTTAAGTTTGCAACTTTTATTCCAAAAAGAAGTGCAAGAAAGTGTTTAAAAGAACTTTTCTGCTTCACAGTGAAGCCCCCACTTGCCTAATCACAGAGGATTTCTAGAAATCATAAAAATCACAGAAAACTGCAGGCAAATTGATGACTTCTGATAGGTGTGGAGAAGAAACCAGAAGGAACATTGCAGATATCATACTGTCCCATAATTCCGTAGTGCTGAGAAAGAACTGCACATGTAAGATAGGTGGTGAAGGAATTCTTATTCTCATACACATAGATCAGTGTAGCTGTCACCCTTCGACAAAGAAGCTTCTTTTTAGAGAAAATGGTGACCATTATAGAAAAAACACAACCAGACACAATACAGGGATCAAAGACTTATGAAGAGTTCAACTCCGGTGGATACATCTGGAGCACAGTCCTATATCAGTGACTCAGGGGATACTGGACAAGAGCATCAGGAAGGATTCTAAGAGTCAGAATGCCAGGGAGTCTATTGGGAAATGGTGTGTCCTAAAAATGACTGTACAACAAGACCTGAGCAATGGCATCATCAATAGGGGACAAATCTTATGGGGTTGCAAACCTAGACAAAGAGCTATAAGAAACTGCTGACTTCTGAGGGAGATGAGTTAACTTCTCCCTTGGTTGAACTTTAATTGACTATCCAATACAAAGTGGTCAGTCCTGAAAACATACACACTATATAAACATCAAAAAGTCTCAGCAGGTTGCATCTATTCACTGGGGCATCTCTCTCTCTCTCTCTCTCTCTCTCTCTCTCTCTATCTATCTATCTATCTATCTATCTTCTATTATCTATTATTCAGTTAATAGTAATAAAAAAGAGATTATCTATTTGAGATTCAGAGAAGAACATGGGAGCAATTGAAAGAAGAGGACATGGGAGGGGCTGGAGGGAGGAAAGGAAAGTGGGAGGTGTTGTATTTATATTTTAATTTTAATGTACATAAAGAGGAAACTGAATTTGGGAAGCACGCATGTTAAGTTTTGGTTTGTCAGTGTTTCTTATGTCAGTTTCACTATGCCTACCTGGTGAATCCTAGGAAACTTTTATGAAAAAGAATCTTAGGGTCTTACTGACTTTCTTAGAGACATGTTAATTTTATTTGATTTGGGAGGATGGGTAGTTTAAATTCTGTTCCTTCTAAAACCTAGTGCAAAACAATTCTACAAATGTCATGAAGAATAACAGAAAATTGAGTATCTTTAATATGAAGCATAGTCATTCATCAATAATTTCCCTAATAAATTGTGAATTTGATCACATGAATTATGATTTGAATCTTTTTATTTTTGGTTTTTACGAGACAGGGTTTCTCTGTATTGCTTTGGAGGCTGTCGGTCCAGCCTGGCCTCACAGAGATCTGCCTGCCTCTGCCCCCGAGTGCTGAGATTAAAGACATGCACCGCCAACGCCTGGCATGATTTGAATCTTGATCTGTGTTTGTACGTGTAAATTTGTTATGTAATCACATGTATTGTAAACAAGTATATATGGGTATACACGTGTGTGTGAAGGGCAGGGGTTGACATCGTAAGTCAAACCCAGTGCCTCCTCCACCTTTTTAAGACAGGATCTCACTGAACCTGGTACTCATTGGTTGGCAAGATTTGCTGGCTACCAAGCTACAGCAAAGGTGTCTCTGCCTCCCCAGCACTGGTATTGCAGGCACAAGCCACTCTTTTCTTATGTCTTGGAAGTAAAGATTTAGGTCTTCCTACTTGTGTGGTAAGTATATTATCAATCTAACCATCTCCACAGTTCTGATGTGAAATTTTCATACTCCCAAAAGAAGAGTTAATACTGTGTGTTATTAGAAAACACATAGAGATGCATTTTATCCTTTTTTATGTTTATGGAGATTTCAAGACAAAATATATCCTGGAGTGAGCAAATAGCAAATATTTAGAAGAATCTGTTGTGACTCTTCACTTCCTTTTGCTATTTGTCTCTTTTCAGTTGGTATCTACCTATCTTTGAGCTTCAGATATTTTTATGTACAAGATATAAAATGGTCGTTCCATTTTATAGAGATAATATCCTTTCCTCTGTTTTATTTTGTTTGTGACCTAAAAATCTCTACTTTCTTAACAAAACCTCCTAATATAATCTTATTACCTACACTCATCATGCTGTGTATTGGAGCAATAGATTTTATTCTTTGCATATCAGTTGCTTTATATCTTTAGTTACATCTCTCTAGCCTCTCATTTCATATGCATTGTTTTATTCTAATGTTCCATGTATATTTGAAGTCATGCAATACTGTTCTCTGTGTTGAGATTATTTCCCTTATTGTAATTTTGTCTAGAGCAGGGAAGCATCAACTATTTGGTTTTAATTAGTATTGTTAGTGATGTTTAATAACAGCCACATTCTGTTAAACACTCCTTTCAAACAGATGATTGCCAGGCACTCAAAAACTGCATTTGACATGATGCAAGACTATCACTGTAGGAAATCTTACTTGTAGAAGTTTGGTATTAGAATATTCAAATAACTACAATGAAATCAATAAAAATGTCAGATTGCACAGTTAAAAAATGTGAAGGCACTTTAATTCTAGTATTTGGGACATGGAGGCAGGTGGATGGAGTTCAAGGCCAGCCTGGTCTATAGAGCTATTTCCAGGACAGCCAGACTGTTACACAGAGACACTCGGTCTCAAAAAATGAAAAAACAAAAATAAACAACAACAACAAAAGACAGTGAAGACATTTAAAATTTCTCAATACAATGGAGATGAAACTCTGTTGTTAAAATATGGTGTGGGCTATTTGATTATCCTTGAAAGGTTTGTAGATTTTTACAGGGATTTTGAAGAATTCAGGAGGAATTTTATCTGGAGTGATGGAAGCAGACAAAAGTCAAAAGCTGGGAGTTCAGTATTAGAAAGGAGGTAGAGGATTTGGCCAAGCCCCAGGATTTAGGTTAGGATCTTAAAAGTTCAGGTGAATAACCAAAATACACACTAAGTATAGCAATTACAAGCAAAGCCTCAGCTTAGGACTGTAAGGAGATTTTGAACTCTACTTCTTGAAGAAGATAGCATCCTGCACAGCCTCACCTGACCTGTACACCACCTCAGATACAATGTAAATTAAAACAATCAGTCCCAGGGAAAATTAATACATGGAAGAAAACACGAAGCATAAACAATGAAAAAGAAATATACGGCTCAGCAATGATTATCAAAGAGACACCAGTTAGTAGTATCTGGACAATGGAAAGAGCAGCAACATCAGAACAACAGAAAATGAAACAGCAATAAAAAGTGAGTCATTAAAATATAGACATCGATGCCTGTAAAAACAAGAACATGAAATCATCAGAGTAATAGCATTAAAAAAGACATTAGTTTGTGATTATGGAATACTAATTGCCAACTTGATAAGACTTTGATTCACCATGGAAATAAATTATGGTCTATCAATGAGGGAGTATCAAAAAAGGCTTAATTGAGTAGGAAAAATCATCATGAATGTGATGAGAACCTTGCTGGATTCCAATAATGAACAAAAAGAGTAGGTATGATGTGTCAGTTCCATTCATCTCTCTGCTTACAGAGTGTGGATGCAATGTGGCCAGCCAAACCATAGTCCTGTCCCTGTACCTTCCCCACCATAATGGATGATATTTCCAACTGTAAACCAGCATAAACCCTTCTTTCTTTAAGTTGCTTCTGTGAGGTGTTTAGTCACAGTAATGAGAAAAGTAATATAACAATTTTTAAAAAGCCTAGTACATGCTTTTTAAAGTATGCCCTTAGGATTTTCTGGATTTCCTCCCTGCCTGTTATTATGGCCCCTCCTCTTTAGAAAAAAGATTGATTTGTTAATTTGGATATTCTGTTTCTATCTTTTAGTTAGCTTGGATAAGGATCTGTCTACTTTGTTGATTTTCTCAAATAAACAACTCATTGTTTCATTGATTCTCTGTATTCTTTTCTTTGTTTCTATTTTATTTATCTCAGCCCTCAGTTTGATTATTTCCTGCCTTCTACTCCTCTTGGGTATAGTTCTTTTTTGTTGTGGAGTTCTCAGGTATGTTGTTAAGTTGCTGGTATGAGACCTCTTCAATTTTTTATCTAGGCGTGTAGTGCTCTGGACTTTGCTCTTAGCATCGCTTTCATTGTGCCCCATAAGTGTAGGCATACTGTATATTCATTACCATTGAAATCTAGAGTCTTTAATTCCTCTATGTACATCTTGATTCACTTTTCATTCAGTAGTGAGCTGTTCAGTTTTCATGAGTTTTCATGCTTTCTGTTATTTCTGTTGTTGGCATCCAGCTTTAACCTGTAGTGCTTTGATAGGATGCAGGGAGTGATTTCAATTTTCTTGTGTCTGTTGAGACTTACTTTGTGTCTGAGTATGTGGTTAATTGCACACTTTGCTCATGTGACTACTCTTAACACTGAGAGTATAAATTGTCCATTGGGGAAGTCTTATGTCAATAAAAAGCACTGTTGAGTCAATAGGGACTAGGAGAAACTAGGGACTCTGGGAAGGAGAAACACAGGAGATTCGAGATGTAACCGCCATGGGGTAGGAAGCCCAGAACTATTCTCCGGTAAGAGAAATACTTAGATTAACAATTATGGGGTAATTACTTAAGTCAGAGCTAGCCAGTAAGAAACAAGCAAGGCCAACAGCTTCATAATGAATATAGCCTTCTGTGTGTTTATTTGGGACTGATGTGGCTCTGGAACCAGGCAGGCGGGAAAGCTTCACTCAAGAAAAAAGCTTCTCTTTACAATTGTCTGATTCTCTGAATAAAGTTGGCTGTTTGCCTCATTTATTGGCACCAATCTCACAGGTTTCACTGCCTCTAGAGCAGTGAACAGATAATTGTTGGAAACTTTATCAAACTGTTAAAGATTATGAAGCCACGTATTTGGCAAGAGCTCAGAGTTTTAAAAGGGAAATATCTGAAAAGCGCACTACTGCTGTTTGTAGCAGGAAAGTTAAGACTGAGAGTAAAATGCATAATAAAGCCTCCCACAGATCACAAGTAAGAGATGTTGGTATCTCACTTGCAAAACATGAGTGTGGAACAAGCTGACAGAATGGCTTCAGAAAACTTCTGGGAGATAGAAATAAAAGAGCATTAAATCAAAAAGTCAATGTCAAAGAAAAAAGTACCTGATATCAATAGCATTAAAATACATATATTTTAGACAAGAAAAACTATACAGCTTATTACCTTCAATAAACAGTGATAGTACCCTATCTTCAGAAGGAGTGCCACAATATTTAAGAGAAAGGAGTCATTAAATAATGAATTATTTGTGTATGTGTGTGTAAATTAATATTAGTTTCATATGCTTATAAGTGTCTTATTATTATAAGTGTAATCGTACACATGATATAATATAATAATAGCCTTTAATCCCAGCACTCGGGAGGCAGAGGCAGGCGGATCTTTGTGCGTTCGAGGCCAGGCTGGACCGATAGCCTCCGAAACAATACAGAGAAACCCTGTCTCGTAAACCCCCCCCAAAAAAAAAATATATATATATATATAATAGAGAGACATACTAAATGATAAAAATAATGTACAACTCACAAAAGATAGAATTAATATGATGTAAAGTCGTGTTCTTATCCCTATAGAGTGGTGTGTGTGTGTGTTTGTATGCATATTCAATAATAACTTAAATATTCATATTATATTATTTATGAAAATTACAAAAATTGTGAAAGAGTATATGCCTACCTACTGAATAAATAAAGGGTGTAGAAAGTCCTTTTAAAATATATCAATAGTCAAAACAAGAACACATACTAAAATGAAAATAGATCAAAAAGAACTTTCGGAAAGCAGAAACAATTGAGTCAAATACTATCATGAGGAACTAAAACATATATATTTGGAAGTTACAAACCAGTGTATGTAGTACACCTGTAATTCCATCAGTCTGGAAGCTGAGAGAGTAATAGCCTAAGATCAAGTCCACATCACATAGAAAATGTCAGGCCAGACTGAATTATTTTATAGGACTCAGTCTAAAATCCCTTCAAGTATGAACAGGCATGGATAAGCCTAATACTTAACTGCAGATATTTCCAAGTAAGTTAAAATGATAAACAAACAAAGTGAACATTCTTTCTTATAAAATAGACACCAAAGAATAAAGATAAAAATGAGTACATGAATAATGGGAAAAGATGGCATGTGAGTTCTAACCAAAAAAAAGTGATTGTACTTATTTTAAATATCACATAAATTAGCTTTTAAGTGAAAATATTTTTAGAAATTTAGGGCTGTATTTTACCATGCCTTGCATTTGTAGTTTTTTAGTATTTGCCATATTTTGTTTGGTTTTCCCTCACATTTGTAGAGGCTGGGCAGTCTAAGGCCAAGGTCAATGCTAACATTTAAGGGTCTGAGGGGAGACTACCTGTCATCTGTCTGTCTTCTTTGTATAGTTTCACATGGCTGAAAAGATTAGAGACCTACCTGATGTCTCTTAGGGGCCTCATGACTCAGTTATCACCCAAATGTCCCAGTTCCTAATATAGTGCCTAATAGTGTAGGACTTCAGCACAAGCATTTGAGACATAGAAAGTTTACAGATATTATGGATACTTATATGTAGCATATTTATTTTATTTTTCTATAATTATTTTTATAATAAAATTGTCAACCTATCAATTTATTATTTCTATATTGCATTCACTTGATAGTATATATTTATAATTCTTGAAGATAAAAATTATTAGAATAAATAACCAAATTCTCATAATAGTGAGGTTTTTTTCACTAATGTATTTTTCACTACTAATGTAGTCAAGATATGGGAAATTTTGTTTTTGTTTTTGTTTTTTTTTTGCTGAGACAGGGTTTTTCTGTGTAGTTTTTACATGCCACCATTGCAATTGTAAGTCTGCTGCCTGATACACATACATCTTAGAAAACAGGTTGCTGAGGCAGGAAAATAACTGTAAGTTGTAGGTCAGTGTAGGTTACACAGTGAGTTGCAGTCTAGCCTAGATTTCAGAATATGATTTTTTTCTTAAAACAAAACGAAACAAAAAATCAAACCAAAACAACACATCAAAAACAAAATACTAAAAAAGTAAAATAAAATAAAAATATTGAACAGGCAACCAAAACCAAAACAAACAAACTAGCAAACAATGAGAATGAACAAGGGAAGAAGACAGACTTTTGCATATGTCAAGATCTATCAAGCAATCTCTGTATTGCCTCACTCAGATAATGGTACAGTAGCAGGACCTGGATCGTCGGAGCAGAATAGAGGCTACAAAGTCAGATTCACACTCATGTGGTCATTACCTATATGGCAGACCTTTAACTGTGAAAACACAGATAAACTCACACAAGTGCATATCTTCTGATACTTGAGAAAAGAACACCAAAGTCTAAACACCAAACTCACCAACAAAAGAACACCACTCTTACTCACACAAATATAAGCAATGCCAAATGGATTCTAGAGTTAACATTATAGGGAGAAGTCACTAAGCCTATGTGGTCACCTTGTGCACTTGAGATTACAAAAGGTTTTTTTAATAGCACATAAAATAATAGCTTAATCATAAAGATGATGAATGGTCTGTATCAAAATTGAAGCCTCTCTATATGAGATACCACCACCGAGACACAAATATTACTAAGAGAGAGAGAGAGAGAGAGAGAGAGAGAGAGAGAGAGAGAGAGAGAGAGAGAGAAAAGATACCAGCAATGTGTCTGCCAGTCAATAGACTTGAGCTTGGAAATACACAAATAAATCTTACAACCACCACCAACCTATTAACTTGCTCATCAGGTGGGAATATGGGCATAAATTCATGGCTAAAAATCGTTTCTAATAGCACTGCTGATTACAACCTCAATCTAGAATATTTTAAATGTTTATTTAACTATTTAAAATGAAGGTTTATTTCATAAAGCACTCACAAAATGGACTATTATCTCTATGGCCAAATGTATTAATTACAATAGAGGTGGCTCTAAGGGTGAGTATCGCAAACACAGTGTGGAGAGGAGCGGCTACACACAGAGCATTGCATTCATCCGTTCCCCTTGGCTTCATGTCATGCTAAGTAAAACCACCTATGGCAAAGAGTTAGACTGAGGGGATATGGGAGGAAGGTAGGAGACAGTGAATCCAGAGAAGACACGTTAAGATTCATGAAGAGAGAAAGAGGTTGTGTATAGTCAGTTTTTGACCTGTAATCATCATTGGGAACCCATATATAAATAGACCTCTTGGAAAAGGGTTCCCTGGAACAGTCTGACTTTATTGTAGCATGCACTTGCAGAACATAATGGGGAAGAAGGTGAAATGGAAAAGGAAGACACTTACGAAGGAGGCCATCCTAAATAATGATAAGTCTTAACTTTATCTGTCTAGGGAGGAGCCATGGACACTAGCACACACTCCCAGCTTTCAGGAAAAAGGTAACTGAGCACACCATGTTCTTCAAGCTGTAGTCAGGTATTTCATTCTCTCTTGAGCTGACTTCTAGGAACTTCTCTAGAGAAGAACAACAATCAGAGCAGCTATTAGTATTAAACACCTAAAGTGGTAAATGATGGTTATATGTGGAGACAAAACAAAATGTGCCACATCATCTGCTAAAGGCCCAAATCCTGCCTTATCAATGTCCTGTCTTAAATTAACTAGTTCTGTATCACTGAGTTCTATCCAAAGAACCTTCAAAAGATCCAGGTATGAATATTGTGTATCTGCACCCCTTCCTAGTCTTACCATACTCTAGGCACTTTCCAAATTTTGAGTAAGGTTTGCATTCATTTCCAAAGCCACTTCACCATATTTAATACATTTTGGAGTATTATGCATTCATAAATGTTACATGAACTGCAAAGCACCTGCTGGGCCTTGTTGGGGAAGTCCTGTGTATTTGTCAAAAAGCACTGTTGGCCAATAGCTAAGTAAGATAGGTGGGTCTAGGAGTCGAGGAGGACTCTGGGTAGGAGAAACATGGAGAGTCAAGATGTAACTCCATGGGGTAGGAAGCCCGGAACTATTCTCCGGTAAGAGAAATACTTAGATTAACAATTATGGGGTTATTACTTAAGTCAGAGCTAGCCAGTAAGAAACAAGCAAGGCCAACAGCTTCATAATTAATATAGCCTCCTGTGTGTTTATTTGGGACTGATGCAGCTCTAGAACCAGGCTGGCGGGAAGGCTTCTCTCAAGAAAAAGGTTTCCCTTTACAGGGCTCCTTCCTGATGCTACTGGCTCTGTGACTACACATACGCGAGCCTGCTGGTGAGGAGGGAGGAACTCAGGCCAGGACCATTCTTCTCTGGGGTACATTCTGAAATACTTCAGATGAATGTTCAATTGTTTGATGAATATCTTTCACTCAGTCTTTGTGAGAGTCAGGTTTCACTATTGATGAGACTGACAAACCCTTTCCCCAACAAGTTGCCTTTGTAAGATGTTCATAGCAACCAGCACTTACAAATCTCAACCGGCAAATGAAAGTTTACAGATGACATGGAAAACATGATTAAAGAAGAAACTGTGGGAAAAAACACTGGTTCACATTTGGGATTCATATTCCTCTAGATATATGCTGAGAAATAAAGACTTATTGCAACATCTAATTGCAGAGAAAATGTTTTCCTTTGAGAAAGATCTTGGGATGGTACATCATTCAAAGTTTATTCTTTTTTTAAATTTAATGAATTTATTTGTTTTACATCACAACTGCAGTTTCCTTTCCCTCCTTCCATCTCTTTCCCTCCCCCTACTTTCCCTCTACCCCATGTTTCAATCCACACTCCTCTGTTTCTGTTCAAAAAGAGGTAGCTCTCCCCCCACTGTGGGTATCAACAAAACGTGGCATATCAAGTTTCAGTAAGACTAAGCACCTCTTCAAGAATTAATACTGGGCACGGCAATCCAGTATGAGGAGTAGGTTCCTAACAGCCAACCAAAGCCTTAGGGACATCCCCTGCTCCCATTGTTAGGAATCCCACAAGTAGACCAAGCTACACAGCTGTCACATATATGTAGAGGATGTAGGTGGTTCCATGAGGGTTTCCTGGTTGTCAGTTCAAACTCTGTGAGTTCCTCTGAGCCAGGTTAGCTGTCTCTTTGAGTTTTCCTGTGATGCCTTTGACCCCTCTGGCTCCTGCAACCCTTCCCTCTCTTCAGCAGGATTTGGCTGTGGGTCTCTTCAACTGTTTCTATCAATTACTGCATGAAGTCACCCATCTAATTACAGGGAATGGCCAGTTCAGGCTACTATTCCATATTGCAAGGACCATTAACTGGGATCATCCTTGAAGATTCCTAGACGTTTCTTTTGCACCAGATCTACCTGGTCCTGAACTTATCCCCCTTACCAGTCATCTCTTTTAGTACTCTCCCCCTCCATCAACCCTCTAACCAGATCCCTCATGTTCCCATCTCGACCTGCCCCTAGTCCACACAGGAGACCTTTCCCAGGGAGACCCATTCATCCCTTTTTTTTTTTTAATTTTATTTTCCAGTTTAAATTTAGATAAGAAACAAGGTTGCTTCACAAGTCAGTTCCAGGTCCCTCTCCCATTCCCTCCCTTCCTCCCGAGCCCTCCCCCCCCCCGTTATCCCCTCATTTCCCCAGGGAGGGTGAGGCCCTCCATGGGGGTGTGCATAGTCTGTCATTTCATATAGGGCAGGGCCTAGACCCTTCCCCAAGAGTTTGGGGTGAGAGTGCACCTCACATTGTTCTATGGGAGTCCAAAGTCCGTGTGTATACTTGGGATGGGTACTGATCTGCTGCCCAAGGCTCAATAGATTCCCTAGGCCTCCTCACTAAACCCAGATTCAGGGGGTCTTGATCAGTCCCATGCTGGCTTCCCAGGCTGATGCCTGGGATTCAAGAGTTAACCTTTGTCTGCTCAGCTGTTTCTGGGGGTTAAACCAGTCCAGTCTTAATCCCTTTGATCATCAGTCCTCCCTCTCTGTTACTGGCTTTCTTGAGTTCAGCTCAGTACTTAACCAAGGGAGTCTGCCTCTTCTTCGATCAGCCATAGATCTGGGGAGTGCCAGCCATTCATCCCCTTTTGAGCCCTCCTTTAAACATTTATTTTTTAATTAGTGACCATTTTAGGCAAATGTTGAAGCATTTGCCTGCCATTGGTTGAAGCATACTCCTCCCTGCATAAGAGGAAGAATGGGCCCAATGGTTGAAAATGTTGCTTCAGTGAGCACTTGCTGCTACAAATTAAGGTGGAAGTGACAGAATCTGCCAGGGCAGGGTGTCTGGAAGACTGCTAAGAGGACTGCAAGTTGAACACAAGCTTAGACAGGATTTAGTGGTCAGGTCAAGACACAGTATGGGTAAGAGCTCAAGAAAGACTAATGACTCTGAGATTTCTGCCATCTTAACTTCTGGCAATGCGAAGATGCTGGGGCCAGCAGAACAAATGATTTGGAGAGGGACATGTATGATTTGAATTTCTTTATCTAGAATTTGAGACACTTCAAGAAAAATTTTGGCATGGTGAGCAATACTAAAACTCAATTAAGGGAATATTTAAATTCTGATATTTTAGAAGGATCTAGATATTTTCTGATTTTTGAAACTTCAATTGAATCAAAATGTTGGTTATATAATTTTTCATTTATGACTGCCACATAATCTTTTATTTTCTAATATTTTGTCATCCATTTTTCCAATTTTTATTCCTTTTCAATTGTTTTAATTATCACTACAGAGTAAGAAAAATAACACACAGACATGATATATGATCATGTCATATTCACCTTGCTAATTCAGTGCAAGGACTGAAATTTTCCATGTTCACTTAGTTCCTAGTTTAATATTCCCTCCCCCATATTTAATTTCTTTAGTGAGCACATTTTTAAGTGAGACATTTTTCCTTTTAACTTTATTCTTTTAACTGAAAAAGTCAATTTCCCATTTATACCAGCATCATCTTATTATGTATAAAGACTAAAAAAGAATTATGGCTTTCTTGTAACTTCAAAAATTTCTTTGAATGCTTGAGCTTAAACTAATCATAGATACTATGCCTTGCTATAGATGAAGAAGCTAATTCACTAGGAGGAATTCAAATCTGAAATCTATATCCTCGGTACACTCTGAAAGCCGTTAAATGATTTTCCAATGTTAAGGTCAGAAATACAAAGGGGCCCATCTTGACTGTGGCTGCCAGATACACATCAGCTAACACACACAACCACATCAACACCCACATACACTCCTACAATGCAAGTCTCATATGGTGCTGGAAGCAATGGTCTTCGAAATAAAGCCAGTGTATCCTAGGGGATGTAATCTCTTCTGTAAATTCATTTAATATGAAACACACAAACATTTCTACCAAATCCAAAAGCAATCCTTTCTGACACTTCGAAGATAACCTTCAATAAACCCATGAGTGAAGTCAAAGACATAGGTAAAGTTAGGAAATGCAAACAGAGCAAACATGCAAATTGCAAGGGAATTTCTTTCTTTTAGCCAAACTTCAGGGCTGTCTCTAAAAGTTGGTTGTCTGTTTCCAGTAAATATGAACCATTAATTTGTGCACTCCTGCATAATCACACATCCTCATCTCTATTGGTAGGCAGGCATTGTACAAATAGGCTGACAAACTATGCATACTTGTTTGCTTCAGTTTTTTTGATTCTGGAATATGTATACCCAAATACACACACACACACACACACACACACACACACACACACACACACACACACTTCTTTCTATGTGGAGAACTATAGATTCTGCTTGGAACAAAGTCATTTGCTTGTGAGGACTGTTATCAGGTAAGGCTTTGAGTCAACTTACTTACAGAGTGTTGAATGAGCTCCTTCTAGTCACTTTCAAGAATTAAGGGGTTTTGAGACAGTGTTTCACTGTGTAGCCTTGACTTGCCTGGAACTCACTATGTAGAAAGGCTGGCCTCAAACTCAGAGATATGCCTGTCTCTACCTCCTGGTGAGATTAAAAGGAGTAGTAGTTTGAATAGGAATAGCCCCCATAGACTCATGTGCTTGAATGCTTGGTCATAGGGAGTAGCACTATTAGGAGGTGTGGTCTTGTTGGAGGAAGTGTATCACTGTGGAGGCAGGTTTTGAGGTTTCCTGTACTCAGCCTTCTCCCAGTGTGGCTCATGGTTGCTTCTGCTGCCTGTGGATCAAGATGTAGAACTCTCAGTTCCTTCTCCAGCACTATGTCTGCCTGAATACCACCATGAAGATAGATGACTAAGCCTCTGAAACTATAAGCTAGCACCAATTAAATGTTTTCTTTTATAAGAGCTGCCATGGTCATGGTGCCTCTTCACAGCAATAGAAACCCTAAAAAACCTTAACTGAGACAAAGGAATATGCTGGTGCGCCACACTTCATTTTTGATTTTGTTTTCCATAGTTTAAGAACATGGAATTTGTTTTTAAATTACATGATTTCATTCATTCACGGGTTTTCAGGAAAAGAAATATCTATTTTTCTCATATGCCTTGTCCCTTCCTAATACTCAAACTTCCAGACTGAAGTGATTTGAGAATATTATTGAGAAATAATAAATTGTCATATACATACTTCAATAGCAAGAAGGATAATCACAGCAAATGTCACCCAAAAAGTACTGTCTAGTTTAGATATTGTTGACAGTTTTACATTGTTTTGGATTTTTTGAGACAGGGTTTCTATTTGTGAGTCATACCTGTAGACCAGGTATGACTGTGTAGACCAGCCTGGCCTGAAACCCAGAGATCTGCCTACCTCTGCCTCTTGAGTGTTGGGATTAAAGGCATAAGCCAGTAACCAACCAGTGACATTTCTGTTTCTTAATCATTAAAATGTATTCTACATTTGTATTTGGATGTCTATTTTCAGAAAGTTTGTGAAAGCTTCACTGTCACCCAGGAAATGATAATGTTGGGAAATAGCATAAGACAGAGCATTTGAATTCAGCCTTTGAATACCAAGGCTTCACAGGGTCAGGTACTCTGTACAGAGTGACTGTGTGCATAGTGGGTACATCAGTGGTAATATTAGACAAGTACTTTGAAAGGAGATTATTGGATCAGGATGCTGAATCTCAAAGTCAGGACACATGAGAGACTTTGATGTTGGGGTAGAGACATTACTGATGTTTTCCTTGTTGAACAAGTTCCTACCCATGAATAATGCACAAACTACTTCTTGACAAGTGGAAAAAGAAAAACACCACAGGGGAATGAAATACATGGGTAGACTGGAAAGAAGAAGCTGTTGGGATATGTTAAAGGGGAATATGCTTTTCAAAATCTATTACAAAGCAGAACAAAGCGAAGCAAAGCTCAGGACAAACTTCGATGGGATTTTACTCAAGAGGTAGTTAGGGTGAATAAGAGAAGCTGAGTGTCCACAGTACTGCTGCAAGTTTGAACACTGAAAGGCTGTTCCATGCAAGGTAGAGCAGAAGTTTGTAAATCACTAAGTAACTATTATCTGTGTCAAGCTTAGTGCTTTTTCCACTCCAGAGTCCACAGCTCCAACTCCCATGGGACTGCAGTAGGATCTTTGGCAAGTGACTAGGTGCTAATGAGGTCTAAAGTGTGGAGCTCTTGTGGCGGGCCTGGTGCCCTGTATCAAACTACGCCTATGCATTCCCAGAGAAGGACACAGCACAGGCAGGACAGTGTCTACCACACAGGACAGAGCCTTCACAAGGCTACAACTGAGCTGGCCCACTCGCTTTGATCTCCCAGCCTCTAGAATCAGGAGGAAGAAACTTTTGTTTGCCTGGCCACCGAGACTCTGTCAGCTCCAGCTGCCAATGATGAACCTAAGAGGCAGGGATCACTTTATGTGGGTTAGATTTGTGGGAAGAATCTTTTCCTTCATCTCTGGTGAGTTGCCCTGTGACATAAGGTCCTGACTTGTTGTGAGATGGAGACACTTAAGGTCAGAGTTCCTTATCTTATGGGCAATGACCCACACAGGGGTCATGTGTCAGATGTTTCTGCATATCAGGTATTTACCTTAGGATTCAAAACAGTAGCAAAATTAGTTACGAAGTAGTAACAAAGTTGGCAGTCACCACACCGTGAAGAGCTATATTAAAGGTTTGCAGCATTGGGAAGGTTGAGAACCTCTGCACTCAGTGAAAAGATGGGTGGCCCAAATAACTCATCAGCAGGTGCTCCCAGCACCTGCTCAGTGCAGCCCATGGAATTCAGGTGAAGCCGCAGGATCAGTAGTCATGTACTGAGACTTCAGGAAATGCAGTGTGAGTCTGCTGAATGGCTTCCTAGGTGGATGCTTCTATGAATTCGAACAGTCTAAGGAGCTAAAGTGAAGAGAGAAGAGGGATTCAAAAGAGGATGCAGGTAGGAGAAAGCAGGAAGAGCCAGACAGCAGTGAAGGGCAAGATCAAGACAGCTTGTCGGTCCTGTGACGCTAGAATGTACCAGTGCAGAAGGCTAGCAGTCTGAGCCTTCACGTCTGAAATTTTCTGCCCATTCCTTCTTTGACAGAATCACAGTGTGTGCAGTGATTCAGGCCAAAACTGGTCCCAATTATTTCCGCAGTTTCCTTAGAGAAAACGCCCCCTCCTCCACAGATACAGCTTGTTTTAGTTTGGGCGATGTGTTATTCAGATTGTATTGCTGTTACAAACCATTTGATATCATCACCATTAAAAAGGAGAAAGATTTATTTTGGTTCAGCGTTTCAGGTCCCAATCCACGTTCCACTGCTTTAGGCCTCTTGCAGCATCCTAACAGGAGTGCATGGCAAAGGTGGCCTGTTTACCAGGAAGCAAATAGACAGAAGGGGGTAAGGGTGGAATGTGTCTACCTAACTTCTATCCATCTCCTAAAAAGTCGGCCACAGCCCCACCCCCAGCATCATGTTGGCTATAAAGTTTCAAAACATTAGCTCTTGGATAACTTAAACAATGGGCAGTTATTGCTCATAGTTCTAGAGGCTAGGAATTCCAAAGTGGCGGTGAGGATGGCATCATATTGGTAGCGTCCACCTGACTATGTCTTTAAACAGGCAAAATAGAGAGAAGGAGAGAGCACTAAACCATACAGGTGGGCTCCTATCTCATGACTGACTGATTCACCTCTCAGTGGCCTATCTCTTCACATCATGAGTCAAGATTTTAACATAAAATTTGGGGTGGGACACGAAACTTCAGCCCATAAAACAGTCTGTGACAATGTAATTATATATCTTTATTGTATTTGCAAAGGAGAGGAGTGCATTTCTTCATAAGGATTAACCCATAAAATGCCTATGCAGCTACAGAATAATGCTGGAGGGGAGTCTTGTACCAACACCTCACAAGTGAGAAGACCCATTGCAGGGATATATTCCTAGGCATGTGTGCTGGAAAGGCCGTGGGTTACTGCCTTCCTGGGCTTGGAAGGAAAATAGGAACAGCATGGGTCTATCATCCTAAATTTATCTACCCTTATAGACTGACTGGAAGATTCATCAAGAGTTTTTACAGAGGACCTCAGTTCCCAGCACCTATATCATGTAGCTCACAACCACCTGGAACTCCAGCTCAGCGGATGGAATGCCCTTATCTATATTCTGGGGGCACCTACGTTCAGTACACACAACTGCCATGCCCCATGTACAGAAACATAAAATAGTAAAAATAAATATTTTAAGGCAATGAGAAAATACAATCTTCAATTGTTTGAAAACTATTCTATTTGGGGGAGGGCACGAGAGGAGTAATATAACTAAAGACTAAGGCATAGGAATTAATAGATGTGAAAACCTCTAACAAAATAGAAGGCAGAAATGCCACAGAATGCTTTTATAGTACAGATTTTTCCATTACAATAAAATTTTCCATGGCACACTATTTTAATCAAAATTACACCGGGGGACTGAAATGAAACCATTAGACTGTGAACCGATTACTTATCTAACCAGAGGACCTCCCCAGATTCTAAGCAATTTTGTTTCATTTCACATCTTGCTATGTCATGTTGAATATCAGAGATGCAATTGAAAATGAAATTATCTGTAACCATGTCACCTTAATTGTATTTATTTAAAATGCAAAGTCACTTCCGTGGTACCTTATTAATTCTGAAAATACAATACAGTAATTTTAACTAAGGACTGTGCAGAAAATTGAGTTTGAGTATGTGTTGAAGACTCAGCCAGCAAGTATTGGGATTTGTGCAGATGCATGGGTAGGAAACAGCACACCCAGACACAGCTGTAGTTGTGAGAGAAAGTGTTCTGGAACAAGGATGTTTTGTGCTTTTTTTTCCCCCTCTTAAGACCTAAAATTCTGGTTGGCATAGGTGTCTTCACCTCATTTGCCTACAGGAAACAAAGTCATAATGGTCCCCTTAACAGGTAAGAAGCTGACAGCTGGGCTCTCTGGAGTGTTTGCACCTTGCTGTATAATCTCCTACTGGGATGCTGACAATGTTCATTTTATCATACTGTTTACGATGACAATAATATTTACATTGAGCCAGAAAGTGCAAAGACTGTGGAGTCACTCTTTTCCTTGGGGGCTGGGTGGAGGGTCTTTGTCTTTAAACAGCATGGGCAACTTTTCTTCACACTGCTTCTCATAGAGGGTAAGTGCTGAGTGTTGCTTCCATTAGCATGGCTAGGGGAGGAAGTCTATATGACTTCTTCACTGCAGTGGGTCACATTGTTCTCAAGTTCACAGACATGCTTAGGTGTGTGTGTGTGTGTGTGTGTGTGTGTGTGTGTGTGTGAATGTGCCTCTAAATGTGTGGATGTGTCTAGTGTACACACGTGTCTACAACTGTGCACATCTGTGTGGCTCTGTGTGGCTTGATGCCTGTGTTTTTGGTTGTCAGACAAGTGGACATATGTAACTGTGCATTTCTTTTAGAAATTTTCATCTAATTGCTACATAGGGACTTACCCAATGCTACCCCAGAGAAGGGGAATGGAATGGGATCTCCTGAGGGGGTTGAGGACATAGGGTGAGAGGAGGGAAGAGGAAGCTTGGAGAAAGAGACAGGGAAAAGAGGAGAGGACATGTGGGAGCAGGAAGATTGAGTCAAGGAGCCACTATAGGTTTGAGAAGAGATCTGTCACTAGAGAGATAATCAGAGATATACAAGGATGACACCAACTGGCAAACTAACCAATAGTGGAGAGGCTACTGTAAATGCCCTCCTCTGATAATGAGATTGATGAATACCTTATGTGCCATCCTAGAGCCTTCATCCAGTGGCTGATGGAAGAAGAGGCAGACACCCACAGCTACACACTAAACTGAACTCCTGGAAACCAGTTGCAGAGAGGGAGGAGTGATGAGCAAAGGAGTCAAGACCTGGCTGGTGAAACCCACAGAGGCAGCTGACCTGAACAAAGTGGAGCCCTTGGACCCGAGACTGGTGGCTGAGAGGCCAGCATGGTACTTATCCAGAACCCCTGAACGTGGTTGTCAGTGAGGAGGCCTCAGCAATCTATGGGGTGTTGGATAGTAGACCAGTATTTAGCCCTAGCGTACAAATGGACTTTGGGAGCCCATTCCACATGGAAGGATGTTGTCTCAGCCTGGACACATGGGTGAGGGCCTAGGCCCTGACTGCGATAATATGACAGACTTTGAAGATTCCCCCATGGAGGGCCATACCTTCCCTGGGGAGCAGAGGTGGAGTGGGGTAGAGGATCGGGCGGTTGGTGGAGTGCGGGGGAGGAGAGAAGGGTGAGAGAGCTATGATTGACATGTCAAGCAAGGTAGTTATCATGATCAATTCATATATGTGGATATTCCTTTCATCAAATGGCTTTATCAAGACACAAGTGGGAGAGAGGGAAAGAGAGAGAGAGAGAGAGAGAGAGAGAGAGAGAGAGAGGGAGAGAGATTCTTTGTACTGTGTTTCAAATGGGAAAATTCTGAATTCTTGCTGTGTCTTGTCAATGTCTGTGTGCTGACAGGCAAGTTGGTTTATCTCTGCCTGGAGAATGAATAAAGATATGAATCCCAGGGCCTGGCACCCCAGCACAGAGTCACCTTCTGGGTTTGATCCCATCACACAGCTACTTGGCCTTGAGTAGACTGGCACTTGCTGATCCCACCTAAGCATCTCAATTCTGTGGGGACACCAGACCTTGTTCAGAGACCCACTTCCCCATCAGCTTGGGAGTAGGCAGCTGTAAGACAATGTTTACTAAAAACATGTTTACTAAAAACAATACAATGCCCAGGGCAATAAGTTCCTGGAAAAGGCCTGCCCACAGGAACTGCCCTGACCTCGACCTTGTCCAAAAGACTAACCACCTCTTCTGACACACCCAGATCAGTTTTTGGTGTCAGAGCAGAACCAGCCAGGGGTAGAGAGAGAGAGCAGAAGCCTTTCTGGAGGGAGGGCTTTCTTGGGAAGTTTTATTGAGCCTTTTTGGGGCCTGCTTAAAGTTTTCTTTACACCGTTGAACGAGTCTCTGTGTTGTCAATCCCCGACACCCTCCGCACTTTCTCGGACACAGGCTGTGCAGCGGATGCGGCAAATTCAAGACTTCCTCCTGCTTCTTTGTAACTCACAAAATGCAGCATGCCTTTGGATGTGAAAAACTTGGCAGTGCCAGCCATGGGAAGAGCAATAGACTGTGTTTGACTGCACCGTTCAGAAAGCATCTGCCACTTTGAAATGTTACATCCAAAAGACTTATGCAACAAAAACAACAGGGCACAGTGATAATAAAAAAGATAATTCTTCACTTAATTTTTAACACAAGAATAATTCCATTAGGATGGCATCATGCAGACAGAATGGAGAACAACCCAGAAAGACAGAAGAGGAGAGAAAGACAGGGGAAGAGGCTGGGCCTCAATTTCATGAGAGCATATAGTGAAGGCAGAAGTGGCAGAAACATAGAAGGCAATTCCTGCTCAGAACTTATATGTGGAAATTCTATTGAAGAAAATGAAAAGCAGAAGCCAGAAGCTAATGACCTATTTTCAAGTATCTGCTCCTGTGTAATGCTCCACTCTGAGAGGCTGGACGAATTCCTGAAATTTTTTGTTTTTATTTTTGTTTTTCTTTTTGTGAAATTAAAATATAATTACATTACATCATTTTTCCTTTTCCCTTTTGTACCTCCAACCCCTCCCATATATACTACTGTTCTCTCTCAGCTCCATGACCTCTTTTTCTTTAATTGTTTAATTGTTGATACATATATGTATTCCTAAAACTATAAACAAAACAGCTGTCCATCTATTCTCTGTCTCTCTGTCTCTCTCTCTGTCTCTCTGTCTCTATGTCTCTCTCTCTGTCTCTCTCTCTCTCTCTCACACACACACACACACACACACACATGCACTATGTTTCTGCATCCTTAGTTATTTGTGTAGAATTGGGACATTGTGATGTAATATTTTTTCCCCTTCCATGTTAGGAAACTATTGGTGTCATCCTTGTCCAGGTCTTGTTTAGGGGCCAAGCTATGTTGTTGATACTTATGGGCATAACATCCCTGTTAATACTAGGTGGCACAATGCACAGCAAATATGCTTTTCCTCTGGTTCTTACAATCTTTCTGCTCCTTCTTCTGTTCTCTGAGCCTTTGGTACATAAATTGTGTTGTAGATAACTCAGTTGAGGTAGGGTTCCACATGATCACTTGTTCTCTGGGTTTTGATGGCTTGTGATTTTCTTCAATGATCTCTTTCAGTTGCAAAGAGAAGTTTCTTTGAAGAGGAATGAGGGATACACTTCTCTGTGGATGTAAGGGTAAACATTTAGAACATAGCTGGAAACAATGCTGATTTAGTAAAGTAGCAGTAGTGATTTCACCTGCAAGACCTATAATTTCACTAATGACTGCTCAACAAGAGGAAAGTATAATCCAGTGTGGTGGTACATGCCTTTTATCTCATCACTCAGGAGGCAGAGGCAGATGGATCTCTGATTCCAGGTCATTGCAGTCTGCAGAGGTAGATCCAGGACTACCAGAACTACATAAAGAAACCCTGTCTTGAAAAACCAAAAAGAAAAAGAAAAAAATTAAGGAAGCAATGTCTACCACTAGAGTTCGGGAACTTCTTTACCATGAGTAGAACAGTACAAAAGTAGGGAGTTCCTCAGTTCATGCTTACACAAGCCCCATGGCTTTCATCTTGGGGGGGGGCTCTTCCTCATAGAAGCTGACTAATACATTGTCAGTTGTCCTGAAGAAGCCCACATGGGCGGAGACTGACACGGGCCTGTCTAGTCACCATGTAGGAACTGTTGACACCTTTGGTTACTACCTAGTGAGCTACTTTGAGACAAAGGCTCACGGTAAGTACATGCGTAGGGTCCCAATTCATAGAATCTGAAACGAAAATGCTTGTTCTAAGGGACAAAGTCTTGGAGTCATTTGAAATGAAGCAGCAGGTAGTTAAAGCAGTAGTTTTCTTCCATTCTCCATGGCAACTAAATTTATCTTGTCAATTCGAAGATTAGGACAAGTCATCCATTTTTAATGGAACAAAGGATTCTAGAGTACACGTGGCTTGGGAGATGTGGGAAGTGACTCCTACCCAGGACCTTGTAACAGAAAAGATAATTTGTGAGAGGTTTCAGGGAACCTCTGTCTCAGCTCGGTCTCATCTGTGTTGGTTTGATTCCCCTTCCTAAACTGCAAAGCAGGTTTTCCCACACTCCACTTCTGGGCGGCCACATTTTCTATTCTAGCATACAGAATACCAATATTGGGTTCAGTTTTAGATTATAAAATTCAAGGTCAAACTTTGGAGATACATGGTCTATTTCCGGTCCTGAAATGCTGTGCAGCCTCATGGTCAGGCAGGGGTTTTAGAAACAGTGTCAGATTTGCTTGGTACCCATGGAAGACTTTGAAAGGATTAATGAGGATAATGTTAAGACTCACTGCATGATTCAGAAGAAAAATGCAGCATGACAAATATTCTTGTGTTCAAAGGTAACCTATTTTCTTAAAATATTTTTGGGTTACCACTGGGACATAAACCTTTTTTAGAAAGTATATTTTGATCTACTTTCTAACTCTAATGAGACTGGTGAGCAACTAAGAAAAAAAAAAGAAACCTAACTTTTTATCATGATGGGTTGAAAGCTCAAGGCCTGCACAAGTTGTAGTTTGGCCGTAGACTGATTTCTTCATTGGGAGGGTCTGTCTCTTAATCAGTGAGGTAAATGTAATATCTTATAGCCATCATAGGGGCTGTGTTTACACATTACATAGGAGCACCCAGTTGTCAAGCATGTGACATGGACATGGACCCAGTGAGCACTGCTTAGCTGCTGTTGTCTTTTCACCCAAGGTAATTGTTTCTTCTGCCACACTTAGGGAACTGGATATACACAGTATATTACTAGCTGTAGTCATACAAATCAAGGAGCCTCATGAGGACACCATTTATCATAAGACTGGCTGTTGAGGCAGTGGTCTCAGGTGACACTTCAGAAGTCCAAAGCACGATGGGAGTGTTTTCCAACCTTGCCATGCATTTCCAGGACTATGGTCCCTGCTCTGCTTTTGAAACCAGGCACTGAAGGTGGCTGTCACAGTGACAGCAGTGGAGTAAGTAAATGCATCATGATGTGTGCCATAGCACGCACCTGCGCTTTAGACTTCTCTTAGTCTCTGGAAATATAACCCAACAATGAATGTTACTTTGAGTGAAAGATTTTTGGAAACACACAAAACATAAACCAGGAGTGGAAATATTGACTGTTTGATATTGAAAGTCATTCTTGGAAGAGAAGTCAGAATTGAAGTATTGCTTTCTACTGACTCTCCACAATATCAAAAACAAATAAAATCTCTCTCTCTCTCTCTCTCTCTCTCTCTATATATATATATATATATATATATATATATATATATGTACATACATATACATATATATATCACACACACAACAACTTAAGTGAATGAAACTTCTGTGTTGTAGTCTCTGTGAGTTTTCCACAGCGTTGTGGAAGCTATGTTGCATGTGTAGAAAGGTCATAAGTGTGTGTGTAACAGGTTATAAATGTTGTGCATAGCTGTCATCATCCTCAAGTCCTCTGTACTCCCTGTGTCCTTCATAAAAATCCAGCATCACCCAAGAAAGTTGAAGAAAACCTTGTTCACCAATACTGGATGACAGCCAATGATGAATGAACTATCGGACCATTAAAGCCCTAGTACAAATACCTCCTGCTCCTTTTGTTTGGTGGGATGGCCCCGGAGTGTTCAAGTCTTGTTGGTACCCATCAGTAATATTCACGAATTCTCAGATGAGATAGTCTCATGAACATTTAAAACACACACACACACACACACACACACACACTCATGCGTGTGAACGCATAGTAATTAGAAGGAAGGAAGAAGAAAAAAGAGAGAGGTACAAATTCATGCTTAGTCTCAATGCTTCAGTATTAATACTTTGATTGACAGCTATCTTAGGAATCTTCTTAGTAACACCTCAGCACTTGCCTCCTGCAGATAGTATGTCTGCCAGGTAGCTACCCTATGTTTACTCTTTCAGTTCTATTTGGAGACACATCTCTGAAATGGAATATACTATCTCTGTAGGCAGATAGACGGGGAGGTTGAAATCACCTGCATTTCTAAAAATTCATGTATTAATTAAAACCATCTATCAAGTATTTTTCTTTGTCTAGGTGTGCTTTTTACTAAGAACTGGAGCACTCAGTGTGGATTAGGAACACATCTGAAATTTGTCTACCTTGTCATCATGTCCTCCAGATCCTTAGATCTTCCTGGACAGCATAGAGGAAAAAGCAGGACACCTCATTCTGAGTGGACTGAGTGAAATTCCTTCTATTCAGAGGAGGGGAGTTCCTTGGCTGTCCTCACGTACTTTCTTTGATGTCCCTGTATAATCAGGTAAAGTTTTATGTGGGTAGTCATATTCAAAGCACATGAAAATTAAGCTAGAAAAACAATATTTCCAAGAAAAAGGGGGGGGGAATTCCATAGAAACAGTGAAGAGCCTCCTCACTAGAAAATTAGCATGGGGACAGCCATCTAACCTTTAATCCTCAGAGGATTTCTTCCCAATTGCTGGCATCTACTTCTGAAGACACCTTTCTCTCCTAGAATTCTAAAAATACTCTTCCTGAAAATCCTTCTCTGTTAGTCTTAAGCAGTTCTGCAATTCAATGAAGGATCTTCCCTGCTGAGATATCTCAAATTAGCTCTTTAGATCCTCAAGAGATTTGCCTTGGCTACCTCCCTAGTTAGGGGAAGGCCAAGGACTCTCATTTTCTCAGGCAAGCTTTCTTTCTCATTGCTTTTGCTGTTGAGCTCTGACTTGCATGGAGGTTTGGAGCACTTAGGAAGTATACTGACAATTCCAAATCATTACTGTTTTCACCAACATTTTTTCTGAGGTCAATGCAAAAAGCTGTAACATGCTTTAATTGGCAATCTCTTCGATTGTCCTCAGGATAATCCGCACTTTGGAGTCAAAGCTGTGTGGGAAAGCAAGCTAGTCCACAGGCTTAGGCCATGCAGAAGTGGAAGTCCTTTCCAGCCACAGATATGGAGGGTCTAGGTCAATGCTGTATGGATGAAAACTTGTCCAATGGGTTACCTCCATTTCTCGTTTCTTACCAAACACCTCTTGTTTTTAATGCTACTACAAATATGTATCCATTTGCATTTCTTCACTGAAGGTGTATGGTAAAACTTCTCTAGCCAAGAATGGCCTACCGGTACCGGTACTACTTGTTTCTATCTCTGGAGCCAGAGGGCAGCTGTGTTAGTCATAGCATAGCTTCCACCCCAGATCCCACCCCCCACCCCACCACCCCGTTCAGAAGCAGCACTTCATCGAGTCGTTACTTACAGATACTCATACTCACATTTCGTCAGTTTGTCAGGACACCTAAGATCCCCCTTGTGACATTCCATGTTATCAGAGAGTGTTGTGGCAACACGTTCAAGACACCAGCGTATCAGTCTATCTGATCCAACCTTTGAGGCAAACGTGAAGTGTAAATTTCATAAAAGTGAGAGAATAAGGGACATGACTTTAGAAAATACACAAGCTATGAAATAATGAACTAATTGAAGGCAAAGCAGCTGAGAACTTTCAGCAGATGCTGGGTAATGAAATGTGATGTGTACACACTGTGGCTTTTTATTCAAGTGTGAAGAAAAATGAAATAATATTTGTGAAGAAATTATAGAAGTGAAAAAGATGATCGTGATGGGAGCAGGGGTTTGTGGAGTGTGTTAGAAGAGGAGCATCAACAATAACAAAAAAAAATGAATGAAAATCCCATAGTGAAACCTGTTTCTTTTATGTTATTTTCTGGAAACTAGCAAATAAATATAATAGTGAATTACATTATAGTTTCTGATCATTTTCCTAATTAGAAATTAAAGTGCATATAAGAAAATAAAGATAACCAGAAAGCAATTTGATTGGTAAAGTGACTTCCACGCCAATTTGAGAAGCTGAGTTTGGAACCTCAGCACCCATGCAAAATCCAGGCGTGGCACTTGCCTGTAATGCCAGCACTGGGTAGCTGAGAACAAAAGAATCCTTGGGCTAGCTGGTCAGCAGGGCCAACTGAATTAACAAGACTCAAGTCTAGTGAGAGTCCTTATTCAGAGAAATAAATGGAGAGAAACCAATGAATACACTCTCCTTCATATGTATATGCACATACATGCACACATAGAGAAACAAACACACATGATCACACACATGATCACACACACAAACACACACACACACACACACACACACACACAAAAGAAAAACATGACTAAATACAAGAAAACCCTTGTCATACAATAAACATTTTTGTGTAGGGTTTTTCCAATGTGGCTCTTCTTCTGAACTTATTACATCAAATAATTTGGGTTTGCACCCACATTTCATTGTAATTATGCCTATAAACTAAGGAAGATTTCTTAAAACCACATTTATTTTTTTTTCTCCATGTAATAGTAGAAAGCAGGCTTTTCCTTAGGTTCCAAACAACATTGGTGTCAGCTGCTGGCCGTATGTGTTAATGATGAGTGGTATGTCTGACCACAGGGAACTGGTGAGAAAATAGACAGTTATGTCATCTCCAGTCAACTTTCCATGCAGCAAAACTTGAAGTTTAAGCGAAAGAAAGTGAGATAAAAAAATGGAAGGACAGAAGAAAGAAATAAAGAAGGGAGGGAGGGATGGAGGGAGGACAGAAGGAGGGAGGGTGGAGAGAAAGCAAGATGAATGTGTGGGCTACTAAGAAAGCAAAGCATGACAAATTGAGTATACTAGGTCACAGCACCCAGCTGCCGCAGCTCTTGTACATTTCTTCATTTGATAAAATGCAATTGTCTGTCAGGGTCAGCCATGATGCATTCTTCTGCCAGATAGATCTCTGCTTGCATTCAAAAGATTCAATTATAGGAAAAATGCCATCATTTGGATTCTAAACACATTTGTATTGCTGATACAATATGAAGCTTTTCAACGAATTAGAAAATACTACCTTTAAAAATATAGATTTTATATATTAACCCGCACTAGCAGGCTGCTGTTATTTTTTTCCTGTATCAATTAACTTTAAGCTGCTGGCCATGAACTTTTTGGCTTCAAACTGAGCTCAAGTTTTATGGGAGCAGCAAGAAGATGGAATAGCGAGGATGCAGAATCATGTATCTTCGATGTGCTGAGTTGCTGAATATTATTTTCATTTATCTCATTAGTAATGGAATATTTTAATTTAATAAAAGTGAATCTCAACAGACATTCAATGTCTAACTCAAAAGTGTTTATAAAGCCTTTCATTACTTACAAATTTATCCTAATGTATACTTGTATTTGTGTTCTCGGTGTCCCTGTGTAAGTTGTCAGATGCAAAGTGAGTCTAACCCTGACAAATGGCCCCAACGATCACATGAATAGAAGGAGGCTCTCCCACATGATTTATCTGATAGAAGGGACTGTCACAAGGACAGCAAATCTCACTCAAGGAAACTGCAGCACTGTACCAGGCCTATCCAAGGAAACTGCTTTAGCTATGTTTGTTTGGTTTACCTGTTCCCTGCAGCTGCTCACCACAGGTGCTCACTGGGCTGAGGAGGATCAATGGGCTTTCTTTTCAATCCTGCTTGGAGCTGTTCTCTCTCCCCAAATCTAGACTTCTTGTTGACACTGCTGTCATCCTTGCTTAGGCCAAATTTCAATCCTCTTCTTTGTTCTTTTCCAAATGAAATCTTTCAGCATAGAAATCTATCTTTGCATTTTTGTTTGTTGTGACACACCTCCTTTTGAGAAATGGGGCCTCCAGTACAATGTCCCTCCATGAACTCCTAGGATATGATCCAGAGACAAGTGCTTTGCCCATCTAGAAGGGTCTTTATTCATTGAGCAGCCAATAACTGCAAAACAGCTGTATGCAGTTATAAATCCTAAACATCACAGTAATTGTGTGATCTTTTGATACTGATTAAATAGGCTTAATTGTATCCTGACTCCAAAATTTGAACCCTCACCGTCTCAGAATAGAAGCTAACCATCCTGATTTGGGGTGGCTTATCTCAGATGACTCACTCATTTATAAAAACAAGAGTAACAGAGATGGCAAACTGAACTTGTAACATCAACAAAGAAAGGATACTTGGTACATGTAATGGGACACTCAGTTCCATTACCCAGCACCTTGGACTCCTTGAACCCAAAGGAAATTAGAAAACATAAATGAACACAAGAAAATTTATTTATTTATAATTAGGCCACATTGTGAAGAGAAAGTCCCCAACACCTACCATGCCCATAGAAGCTTTAGAATTTACAGAAATCTCAAGACAAAAGTCAGTAGATACTCAGATTTCACTGTGAGACATTTTATCAGATCTTTCCTAGGGAACAGTAAGTTGACCCCAGACTTTATTATCCTTATCCTTGTCCCTTTGCTTCTATCCTCAGCATAGACCCCCAGTTACAATATTTCAAGTTATATAATTATATCAACTCTAAAATGACAAATATTTTTAAACTACCTAAGATTTAAGGCAGCCATAATGAAAATTCATCATTTTTTACATCTTATTATTTTTATTATTATATTAGTTGTGTCAGTGATGGGTTTAACAAGGATATTTAAATTCAAGTATGACATATATTTCAACCACATCCACTCAACCATAACCTCCCCTTTCTCTGAAGCATCCTTTGCTAGTTCCTTTTCTTCTTCCGTCTTCCACATAGTTTTGTGTTATATATATTTCATATATAATAGGGCCCACATGTAAGAAAAATGGCCAGCATTTGTCCCTGAGTCTAGCTTATTGTATACAGTCTGCTTCTGTGCAGTCTACTCAGTGACAGGTACAGGATCTACCTGTGTACACTCCCCTCAATAGGCATGAGGACAATGCAGGTCTCTATGCCATCTTGCTACTCTTTCTATGGCTATTCATGTTGGCATATTCTAATGAAAGCAGTGCTTGTTGGAACTTAGCCTCTCATGTTGATCTCTATATTGTTTTCCCCAACCACAGTACTGTTTTTGGTCAAGACAGTATGCACATTACTTTAGGTTCTTTCCTGTCTTTAGCTATGGGACACTGTTTTTGTAAATGTTTTCCATTGTCATGTCTTAGTTCTTGAAACAATTAAACAAGTTCCATTATGTCTGGCTTCTCTGGGCTGCTAGGTTTTTGTCACACTGGTTTATAATCACACCAGATTTCCAACACCTGGAAAGGTTCAGTGCCCTGATTCAACAGTTTGAACTTCTGGCTATGGGATTCTACAGTTGGGAATCACAGAATACAGCATGCTAACATTTTCCCCTGGCTCACAATGTGAACCAGACAAATGTGGTATTTTGCCTATCTGCTAACTTTTCTGGGGCCTTTAAGAAAAAAAGGCTTCTTGTAAGAAGCAGTAACTAAAAATTCCTCAACAGCCACAACAGAACCCAAGGTCTGTTGTTGAGTGCAGAAATCTACAGAACTTTCAAAGAACTAGCATCTATACTACGCAAATTATTCTATAGTACACAAAAGAAAAAAAAAACACTTCCAAATTATTTTTTTACAAAGAAAGTTTTATCCAAAACCCAAATTAGACAAAGACCCAAAAAAAAAACAGTGAGAAAATTATTGGCAATATCCTTGCTGAACATAAACATAAAAATTCTCAATAAAATGTGAGTTTGTTGTTTTCTATTCTTTACTCTTTGACTTTTTTTGGGGGGGGGACTGCCATCTAGCTCCCAAATAAATACACAGAGACACATATTATGACTTATAAATGCGCTGCCTTAACCTGGCTTGTTTCTTGTCAACTTTTCTTAAATTATCCCATCTACCTTTTATCTCTGGACTTTTACTTCTCTCTATGTCTGCACATCTTTCTCTAGTTCTTACTCTGCAACTTGATGTGTAGCTGGGTAACAGGGCCCTGGAGCCCTCCTCCTTCCTTTCTCATTCCTTGGTCTGTCTTTTCTCTCTTTTTCTCCTTCTCTTATTCTCTCTGCCAGCCAGCTCTGCCTATCCTTTCTCCTGCCTTGCCGTTAGCCATTCACGTCTGTATTAGACTAATCAGGTATTTTAGACAGGCAAAGTAACACAGCTTCACAGAACTAAACAAATGCAACATAAAAAATGTAACACATCTTTTCATCATTAAAAAATATTCCACTCTTCCATCCAAAAGATTATTCAGCATGATCAAGTTGGCATTATTCTAGAGCTGTAAGGATAGTTCTACTAATATAAATCAAGAAGCATAATTCACACCTAAATGAACTCAAGTACAGAAACCAAGTAATTATTTTAATTGAAACAATGAAAGGTGATTGACAAAGTGTAGCATGTGTCATAATAAAAACCCTGGAGAGAGTAGGGATGTGTAGTAAACATACATCAATATAACAAAATATATGACCAACCAATTGCTAAATCATGTTAGATCAAGGAAAACTGTAAGTATTCCCACTGAGACTAGGAACAAGGCAAGGGCGTCTACTTTCACTTGTCTTAAATATAGTGCTTGAAATCTTAGTTAGAGCAATAGACAAGAACAAAAACCAAAAGGGATAGAAACAGGAATGGAAGAAGTCAAATTATCACTATTTGAAAATGACATAATTCTATACATGAGAGGCCACAAAGCAGCCATTAGGAAATGTCTAGAGTACAAAAGCACTTTCTTCAAAGTGTCAGCATATAATATTAACATACTAAAATTAGTAGCCTTATTATATGTCAAAGACAAATTGAGGGAAAAAATCAGTCATAATAGATTCAAAAATCACCTTGGAATAAGCAACTAAGGAAATGAAAGACCTGCATAGAAAATGAAGATGTTAGAGACACCTCCTGTGCTCGTGAGCTGGTATGATTAATACTGTAAAAATGATCATTTTACTACAAAACAGTACAAATTCAGTGCAATTCCTATCAAAATTCTAGTACAATAGTTTACAGAACTTGAAGAAAACAACAATAACAACAACAAAACCCACAATCTTAAAAGTTAGTATGGAAACACTAAGAACCTAGAGAAAAAAATCTAAACAATAAAATCACTGCTGGAGATATCACAATTGCTGAATTCAAGATGCACAGTAGTAAAGTTAGCATGGCACTGACACAAAATGACACCTTGACTTAAGAACCCAGAAATAGAGAACTAGAAAGATGCCTCAGTCAGTAAGATATGGGCTACTCTTCCAGAGGTTCAATTGCAAATGTGGGTTCAATTCCAAGAACCCATGTGGCAACCCACAGCTGCCTGTAACTCTAGTTCTAAGCAATCTGACACTCTCACACCGACATACACGTAGGCCAAACACCAATGCACATAAAATAAAAATAAATTCTTATTTTAAAATAATGACCTGCCGGGTGGTGGTGGCGCACGCCTTTAATCGCAGCACTCAGGAGGCAGAGGCAGGCGGATCTCTGTGAGTTCGAGGCCAGCCTGGTCTACAGAGCGAGTTCCAGGACAGCCTCCAAAACAATACAGAGAAACCCTGTCTCGAAAAACCAAAAATAAATAAATAAATAAATAAAATAATGACCCAAAACTAAACCTACACACCTACAACTACATGATTTTTTAAAATAAAGATCCCAAAAACATTATATTGGAGGAAAAAAAGGTATCTTTACTAGTGTTGGAAAGACTGGAAAGCTACATTTAAAAGAATGGAACTTGATCCTTCTCTCTCATCCTGAACAAAATTCAATTCTAGATGGATCAAAGATCTCAATGTTACACCTGAAACTGAAAATTTTAGCTGAGTATAGAGTACACTTCAGGATATAGGCTAAGGTACTGATTTTCTGAATAAGACTCCAGTCACCCAGGAAAAAGAAGCAATAATCAACAAGTGGAACTTAATGAAATTAAAATCCCTGCATCCTGTACTGTAAATGAATCTGTTAATTGACTGGAGTTAGCCTGCAGGTTGGAAAAAATGCCAACTATACATCTAATGAAAGACCAGCATCTTGAATACAAACAAACAAACAAAAAAAACTAAATAAAAAGGAAGCAGTCACATTTAAAATTGGTTATGTAATTGAACAGAACATTCTCAAAAGAAAAAATACAAGAGGTTATGTATTATCCTAAAAAGTGTTCACCATGCTTAGCTTTCAGGAAAATGCAAATTAAAATTTCATTGAGATATCCTTTTACCCTAGTCAAAATGGCTAGGATGAAGAAAACAAAAAACACCAAATGCTGGAGAGGATGTGGGGAATAGGGAACCCTTGTGCATAGTTAGTGGGTATACAACTGGTGTTGCCATTATGCAATTCAGTGTGGCAGTTCTTCAGAAAAATATAGATCTATTATATGACATAATTATGTTAATTTGGATTTATATTGCAGTGATAAAACAATATGATCTAAAGCAGCCTGAGAGGAAAGGATTCATTTTATTTATACTTCTATAGAGCATTTTGTCTTTGAAGGCAGTCAGTAACAAAGCTCTAACACATTATGAACTCGAAGGCAGGAGTTGATGGGAAGGCCATGGAGAAGTTCTACTTACCGTTTTGCTCCTCATAACTTGCTCAGCCTGTTGTCCCATAGTACCTAGGACCAACAGTCCAGGTGTGGCACCACCCACATTGAGCTGGACCCTTCCATATCAGTCAGTAATTAAGAAAATTCCCTACAAGTATGTCTATAGTCCTTTCTTACAAGAGGCAATTTCTCAGTTAAGGCTCCCTCTCAAATGACTCTAGCTTGTTTGAAGTTGACATTAAAACTAGCCAGCTCCAATGACTTCTTTTCAACAAGATATACAAACACATTATTTTTAAGCCTAAACTTTCCCTTTTTTGCTAATTCCCAAGGTCACATATTAATATCCATATCATAATAAAACATTCCTAAATTTAAAAGTCCCACTGTCTTTGAAAATACATGTCCCCCATAGACTTATATATTTGAATGCTTTCTTGACCCCCAGCTGGTGTAGATGTTTGGGGAGTATTAGGAGCTGTGAGCTAGGAGAGAAGAAGACCACTACCATTAATTTGAGCCAAATTTAAAACAAGTTTGATTTTATTGGGGTTCACCCAAGAGAAGGCCAACTAATGCCTCCCAAGATGAGTTAAAGAGAGCAGCCTGAATGAATTTCTTTGACCCCTTTAAAGGAGTAAAATCATGAGTAGTTGCAAAGCAGGTTTACAGAAGAGAGACAATGGGGGCAATAAAGAAGTACTGAAAGGAAAAAAGAAAGAATGAGAAAAGAAAGGAAGAAGGAAGGAAGGAAGGAAGAGGAAGGAGGAAGGAGAAAGGAAGCTGTGTGGTATCCATGCCATTAGGGAGGGCAATTAGGGAGGGTTAAGGAGAGTCAGAGAAAGTCAGGGTGTTCTCAAAATCAAGTTTAGGTCATGTGTCAGGCAAGTCAGGCTCCAGGAAACAGTCTTAAAAACAGCAACTCAGTTCTGACAGTAAAAATAAACTTATCTTTACAATACAACATAATGTTTCCTGCTTTCAAAATGGAGTCAGGCTGGTTCCTCACTTGCTTGAGGAGATGTTTCACCACATGTGAGTGAGCTTTGAGGTTTAGAAGGTTTGTGCTATCCCAGTTAGAACTCTCTGCCTTGCAGTTCTGTCTTAAGATGTAAGCTCTGGTACTGTTTCATGAGCCTGTTGTCATGCTCCCCATGGTATGGTCATGACATCACCCTCTGAAACTCTAAGCTCTTAATAAGCTCTTTTATAAATTTTCTTGGTCATGTTTCCTTATCACAGCTATAGAAAAGTAACTAAGACAGAAGTTAGTACCTGTAGTGTTGTTACTGATGGGGCAGGCCTGAGCATGCTGTTTTGGGGAGGAATATGGAAGACTGGAGACTTTACACCAGGAAAGTGTTTGAACTCTATGTAGGGCTTAATGAGCCATCCTAGCAGAATCTTGGAGCATCATAATTCTGAGAACAATGTGGGCTATTGAGGCCCAACTCAAGAGGTTTCAGAGGGCAATTATATTAAATGAGCTAGAGACATTTATAGTGGTATTTTGGCAAAGAATGTGACTGCTTTTCACTGAAGCTGTCTTAAAAAATCTGGGAATAAATTGAAGAGTTTTGGACAAATTCCATTGGTGGAGGAGACTTCAAGACAAGCTAATATTAACTATGTCACCTGGTTAGTAGTAATGACTCTTATGCTGGTCTACTATTAAAAAGACCAATTAATACAAATATAGTTAATACAAAACATATAGTTTGAGAAGAGAACCAAGAAGTCTAATATTGGAGCCAAGGTACCATGCCCATTGCAACAAAAGCTAAAATTTGGGAGATTCTGGAAAAGAACAGCAATGCTTCTGAAAGTAGAGATCTACATACTCTCTAGGTTCCCTTTAGAGGGAAAAGAGAACAACTTATTTTACAATTTGGTATTTTTAAAAGCCAGAGCCGATTTACCTCAGTCTGGTCAGGCCTTATCTGGAGCTCTAGAGATCATAAGGAATTGTGAGTGTACTTCCCCTGGAAGGTATTTTCCATCTGGTTATCAGATTGCTCTACTTGTGAACTCTAATGGGAAGATTAACTGATTCACAGGCTGTTCTGGTTAGGTTGCCTCTTGATGAAAGCTTTGCAGTCCATCTGTATAGCAAACAAGGTTTTTGGTGGCAGAGATAAGAAGCTTTGGGTGGAATTGAATAAAGGGAGTGGTGCCCTATGGTAGAATGGAATAAAGGGAATGGTGCCCTAGGGCAAGACTCCACCCAGCTATGCTTCCAATTTGTAAAAGGGAAAGGTTATCATGTAAGGAAAGCTCATGCATGCACAATTCAAGGGATTTTTTCCCTAATAGGCAGTCAGACTTTGTAGCAATGCCACATGTTTCTGGCTTAAGAATCCTGAAGGATACAGGAAAAAAGAGGTTATAGGATCTTCCTCAAAAGTTAAGGAAAGTCAGTGGGGTCAGATATGAAACAGGCCTCCCTGAACAGAGGCCTGGAGATGCCATTATGTTAAAGTGAAGTCTGGGTGATGTTGGACCAGAGATGATGGAGATGCCACAGACAGGATATTTGTCAAAGAGAACTGCAGACAGACAATGGAACTAGTCAAAAAGAGAGAAGGATATTGCCCAGATTAAAGATCTACCCAACTCAAAATGTATTAACTATTTAATCAAGAGGAAAAAAAATCTCTCATAGGTACTCTTAGCCACTTGAGTTTTAGTTAATTCCAGATGTAGACAAGTTGACAACCAAGAATAGTCGGGCCATAAATGTCGCTGGAGGCCTATATAAAGAACATGGAGGAAGGAAACTCACCTTGCCTACTTGCTTTAACTTTTGCTAGTAAGTCCATTCCTTGACTGGCATTAGAGCTTCCTTCTTAAGGATTCTGGCAAATACTGAAGGCCTACTGATAGACTGAACAAACTATTGGATTCTTTTATCTTCCATTGGTAGACACACATTTTTGGATTAGCTGAACCAAATTAGTCATTCTAATACATTCCCTTTCAAAATCTCTAGAGAGATTAATTATATACATTCTCCTCCTCCAGGGAATCCTGACTAATACAGGCTGGAACATAAAGGCCTCTAGTTCTTCTAACTAAAATAATATATCAACAACTCAGTTTTTCCATGACAAGAATTTGTACTTGTGATGAGGCCTCAAGCATGGGAAATCTCATGAGTGTTTCCATTAACATGTGGAGTCTCACTGAAAAGTACTTTTCAGATGCTTGCTGCCTTGTGGCCCACACTGAACCTACTGTTTCTCTTCTGCCTCCCAATCCTTTATCGTCAACCTCTAAAATCAGTACTAATCTGATTTTGGCACTCAGAGTGGATGTAACCAGCACCTCCAATTTATAAATTGTGTTTCTGTAACTTCTAGACTAGCCAAGCTCACTTACACCTGTTATCTTCATTTATTTTCCTTGGAAGATACCAAGTATAGGCAAAGATCTAAAGCATTCCTAGTAGTTCATTGATCTTTAGTTAGGGATCTAAGAAGACAATGAACACTAAGTGAGAAATATATGTGTTAACAACCTACATTTGCTGTTTGTAGGTGGCCATCACAGGGGGCCTGGCCACAAGAAATTTAAGATGAAGGAATTGAAAACACTCTGTATGAAATATAGAAAAGAGGTCAAAATAAGAATTTCAGAATAGGTCATGGTAACAGACACACCTTATAAAAATTTATTGAAAACTAAATATACAGTGCTAGGGTGTGAGACCCACAGCAATGAATAATAAACAGACTCAGGGCTTCAGAATTGTATCATGCATGTAAAGCACAGAGTTCTGAAATGGTCAGGGTGCAATTCTGTGTTCGTCCTGGTGGGAGATTAAGGAAGTATAGGCAACTGAACCTGGGCAGTGAACATGCCAACACCAACAAATGTGCCACCAGAGTAAGGATTTCAGCTTTGCATTAAAATGGTGTCAGTGCTCTGCATATTCATATTCTAAGACCAATTATTTGTGCAGTGTCTCTAATTGTGCCAAGTTGAGGGCCAAGTTTGTATGTAGCGGCTAGGGCATATGTGATGTCAGAATATGAGACATATACTCTTGAAGTTGTGGTGATCCAAGGTTCAGGGTAAGCAGTAAGAATTTCTTCTTGGAAGGCAGGGTGTTATTTGGTCTCCTTCCTACTAAGTATCAGTATGGATTCTTTGGGTTTCAAACCAGTCTGTGTGTATGATAGATAATTTTATTTTAATTTTTTGCAGAATGTTTGATTTCAGGTTGAGGCTGAGTATGTGATGTGATACAATTATGGATCAACTAACCATAACCAATAAATAGGAGTGGACAGACTCTTCTGTGGATGGGGCCTTTCTAGGACTCCCATAAGGCATTGCTTGGGGCCTCAGCATAAATGGAAGATAAAGACTAGGAACAACTATTTGGATGTCCAGGTTTGACTCAGACACTATGAAATACACGATGTGCTCCTATTTTACTTCATGCGAGTATGTTGTCTGAGTTCAATGCAAAAAGATGTTTCTTGATGTTTCTGTGTAGTTATGGTATTTTCAACCTTCTTAAAGGTCTTCGTGTTGGATAAAATCTACTTGAGGTCAACTTGTCCTGAATCTCTTTTTAAGATTAGATAGGAGCTGAACACTAAACTATGGGGTACAACTCACAGACCCTTTTTGACAATATCTGCTCAGATGAGTTCTGTTTGTTTGTTTTTCATGTGTGTGTAAACAAAATAAGTGCTATGTAGTGATTCTGCCTCCACTGAATTAAGAATGTCTCTTGATTTGAATAGAGAGAAGGTATGCCCCACACTTTCCTGAAGTTAAGTTTGATCTAGGCTGTTGTGTACATGGATACCACTTGACCGTCATTCATGACCTGAGAAAGCATTGTGATGGAATCTGGCCTGGGTGAAAAACAATGGAAGTCAAGATATGGTCAGGTATAGCCTAAGCATTTTTGATATTGAGGCATGTCCATGTTGTCTGGTCATTAGGGTGAGTCATTGTCTCCTTTAAGGACCTGATGTGGTTCTGGATTCCTTGTTATGACTATTGTCCTGAGTAATATTGAAAGACCCCTACCCAGGGCCCCCCTAGGAAAAGAAACGCAAGGCCAGGCCGTTGCCTAATGACCCAGACCAGGTGTCTCACCCTCAAAGCAGGATGTCTGTGATCACTATAGCAGTCATGGGACCCGGATAATAATTGCTGAAGCGTGCTGGGAACTTTCATATGACAATACCAGGACACCTAGTCCTTGGCAACTACCCTTGCCCCCAGTTGTGTCTATGATCACCATAGTAGTCATGGGACCAGGATAATAATTGCTGAAGTATGCCTGGGTCTTTCATAAAGTAATACCAGGAAACTCAGTCCGTGGGAACTACCCCTGCCCCCAAGATGAGCCAATGAAATGCCTGTTACTTATGTAACCATTGAAACTCTATAAATATTGTACTCCCTGAAAGCCCGGTATGCTCTGCACCCGAGTTGCAGTAGCATCCGCAGGCGCCTTTGTACTCAATAAATCACCTCTTGCATTTGCAGCCAGTGGTCTGGCCCCGGTTCTTGGGCAGAGGGTTCGGTTCAGTGCCCGGCGCTTTGATGCTGAGGTTTTTCAATATAAACAGAGGATGTGACCCAAACACCCTTGAATTCATGCTGGGCCCAGACTACTTGGTATACGGGGAACTTTCAGGTGACCATTGTTGTCACTTTATGACTTCTGCTTTATATCTCACATCAGACCTCCAACCATTGTTATATAGGGTGGGATCAACCTTGTTGTAGAGGAGGGTATGTCTTCTAGGTCACATGTACAGTCATAGTAAAATTATATACAGTGTAAACAGTTATCAAGTAAGAATTACAGTTACAATATCTAGTCCATTTGTATTTGGCAAAATTAGAGAAACTGCACTGATGATTGATATCACATCATTGGATATGAACTCCCATCAATGTTAACATGGAAGGTGCTTGATTACTAAGTATCCTCAGGTGATTTTAACTTAAAGAATGTGTGGGCCAAAGCCTCTCTTCATCCAATCGAGGATTCTTCCTCATCACTAGGCAGCTATCATGGAGGCCTTTATGGTTTCTGAGCCATTCCTGACCATCAGCCAATCTGGTATAAGGTTCACAGTATACAGAAGGATTATTCTACAGCACCCCTGGAAGCTTTGTCTATTTGACCAAGATAGCAGAGATGATCAAACTTGAGCATGAAAACAACACACCTTCATGCTTGCCTGCTGTGGAGGATTTAGTCTTGGTCTTGATACTTCTGTGTAGCTTCATACCAAGACCTCTCTTTCTAGGTGTTACTATGTCAAAAATTCATCCATAGACAGTACATATCACTTCATTTTGAGAAACCCAAAGGGCTCCACAGCTGGGTTCCTCCTTTTCTCTGTCCATCTAACTTCAAGCCATCCTCAGAAGCACTTTGCTTTGGGGAAGTAACAGGAGGTGTTTCTCTGACACACTTCCCTGAGGACCAACTACATGTTTCTCCTTTCAGTCCTCCATCTTCCCAAGGTAACTTCTGTCTGGAGAGGAAGACAGTTGACAGTGATGTTTCCTCAGCTCAAATATCTGAGGCTCATACTGCCCCATCATCTCAGATTTTCTTTAGCCATCATGGTTCATTGGTGTCCGTCAGCCTGCAGGATGGCATCTATTGTACCTGGTGTGTGGCTACAAAAGTAACCACACTTTTAACTCTTGTTTTCTATTCTGACCACTGTGCACCATTAATCTTTTACCATTGAACTTATTAGCTGAATGATTGCCTGGGATTCCAGTGTTCCTGGGTGAAAAGGTGAACAGAACCAAAATATGTATATGAATAGTGAATAAATACTATAGTGTGGGTGAATCATATTAGATGGTGTTGTAGGCAAAAGCCGGCTTGTGATGTGCAAAATCTGCTGGGAGCACCTGCTTTTATTTGTTCCATTCTCAGCTGACCTTCTACTCAAACACTGTATGACTGAATGTAGGATTCTTGTGTCCAGAAACATGCCAAGACCTCTGTCACCTGTGTAGTGGCAGGTTATACAGTGGTGGACTTGTTTTGTTGCCCCTTTGCTTACCTGGAATTTGGAAAAGCCCATGCTTACCCTAAGCTGGAACCACAGTCTGGAAACCACCAGTTTTCCACTGTGTTTCTCATAAAGGGATGGTGGACATAAAACATGGCTGACAGCCATCACTGGGGATTGCTGGCCACTGTTGGCCAAGGAACTATCATGATTCTTCTGTAGTGACCTAGAATATTGTAGGACTCAACCACTAATTGTGAAAGGTTTGAATTTGACTGAATTAGCTTGGCTCTGAGCTTAGAGACAGCAAGTCTAGCTTTTGGCATGAGGATGTTTTTTAAAGGAATCACAGTGTGTGTGTGTGTGTGTGTGTGTGTGTATGTGTGTGTGTGTGTGTGTGTGTGTGTGTATTTGCATTCAGGTGGCCTCACATGTAGTTTGACTCATGAGCTTAAGGACCTTGTCAGTGGCATTTGGAGCTTTTAGGAAGTTGGAGTGTCTGATAGTAGGACAGACTTTTATAATAGTCAAAGGGGTAGCCCTGCTTTGAGCCTGGCTATTTGCTATTTTCCTCAGGTGCTCATTGTAGGTGTTTCTGGCTTTCCACTGTGGAACACAGGTTATCCAAGGCAACATATGAGCTCAGACAGACATTTATCATCCATCACTATGAAAATATACTTGTCCAACTGTGGATAGCATGGCCCTTCCTTGGTACTGAAAGTGAAAAATCTGGCCAAACCTGATAAAAACTATGGATTTTGATCTTAAAGTGGAATTAATTTTAAAATAACCCATACTAGAGTCAAATGGTACGCCAAAGAGCCAACTCCACATTGAGACTCATTGTTGCACATGGCTCAGGTTAGATGTTCACCATGAGTTTGCTTCAAAGTGAGGTGAATATTTGTTCTTACTTTTCATCCAGCATACCTAGTACCTAAAGCCTTCAAACTCTAGCAGCAGAAGTGGTTTGAGTCCAGATACTGCCCAATGATTCCTGGTACAGATTTTGATCTTTCCCACCTCATAAGGAATCCAAATTATGGTTCAGAGAATTCAGCTTTCTAGAAGAGGCCTTCTCACTAATGTGCAGTTAGACATAGCCTGGTCTTCTGCCCACACTGCAGCTCTGTACCTCGTGGAAGGCTGAACGGCTGAGACTCCTAAGGTCAGTGTGACCATTCAGGGGTTCCATATGTGTATAATCTCTCAGCCTTTCCAAGGCACAATGGTGTGTAAACCTGCACATTTTTCCTCCTCACCAATCTTGGGCCACCTCTTTCTAGCCCACATACAGATGCAGTTATGACTGGGGGCCATGAAGGCACTTGATGTCTCCAGGCACAGGAGCTGTGAATGCCTCACTCTGCTTTGGGGGTCAAAGCAGACCTCAACATCTGGATTTCCTAACATGTCTCAGGGTCTGTGAGATACTGAGCTTGCTTGTGTCCAGCCCATGGTGCTCAGGCCATCTGGACAATTTGCTGTGAGTCATGGTTACCAGGCTCAAGAGCAGCAGTGCCAGGCCTCCTGTACCAGGGTGGTTTAGCCTCTGAAGTTTTGGATCCCTGGGAGTTAGGCTGGAGTACAAGGTATTTTGTTCATCAAGCCCCAGGTCAGGTTACCTCAAAGTGGCGTGGCTCTTCCTGTTGAGTGGTTGGGTGAGCAGGGGAATCTCTGCCATTGTGAATCAGGGTAGGGTGGAGCATGTTCTGTTGCATTTTGTACTTCTGCTTCTCAACTTCTGTCACCTTCATGATGTCAGTAAGGCTAGTGACTGACTGATACACTTGAGGATCTGTGTTTTGTCCAGCAATGGGAAGGGTTGTCTGTCAACCCTCTGTACCACGAGTGGCTTGTTGATACAGCCTGTTATGAGCTGGCTACTGACACATGGTGGTTTCTCAGAAAACTATAAATGGATCTACCATATGTCACAACCGTATCACTCTTGGACATACAAAGGACTTTAATTCTTATCATGGACACTCGCACATCTGTGTTGACTGGAACTCTGTTCACCATAGTTAAGGAATGAAATTAGCTTCCCTGTTTAACACTCTGTCCTCTCTCCAACACTTCACATGACTTGTGTAGTTGCTGATGACATGATAGGCTAGAGAGACACAATCAAAAACTCTGATTGGGGTGGCTGGGGCAAGTGTTCTAGGTGGATTCACCAGATTTTCTGTGGGAGGTAAAAACCTGCTGATGGGCACTCAAGCTGACCACAGCAAGAAAACAGAGAGCAGAGACAGCAGAGTGAGGGCAGTTGGGCCCATGGATGCCACAGAGGGAAATCAAGTGTATAGACACAGGGATCTTCTTATAGTTCATAGCATAGCTGGCTGCACTGGTGTGTTCTCATGTAATAAATAGATCAGCATGAAGATAAATGACCAAGTCAGATTTAAAATTCAAGTCACCTGCTTCTTTCCTTGGGGTCCTTTCCTGAGGCACAGGAAGCCTGCCTACTCTGAATGCATTTTCAGAAGTTTGCTCTCCAGGCCATGGCTGACTTGTTATTCTGAGGGTCCTGTGTCTGTTGTGCCCTTGCTCTTTCCTCCCCTGGAATGCCTTTCTGTTCCTCCCAGGGCAACCCAAACATGCTCAGGTCCAGGTGTGAGATGCTTCCCCTCAAGTGGTCAGTCAGAGGTGTATCCCTTGGTCACTGAAAACAATGCAACCTCTTAATGCTCTGCATTACCCATCAGAATTTGGTAATGAGACTCTTTTCTTGAAGGTACCATGCACATTGGTCACAGGACATGGAAATAACATGTTGGTACTGACTAGGAAACTTTCTTTCCAATAGTTAGCTTTCAAAGACCTTTCAGGAGTGATACAGGTTGCTGATAAAGAGGTGAGACATCCATGGTCTCACCCAGCAATGAACCCAGTGAAATACAATGGTAACTGGTGTGACTTCAGTATAAGCAAAGAAGGCAAACCTTTGAGGAGAAAGAGGGGAGAGCATGTAACTGCTACACTCATACAATTAATGGGCATGGCAGAAATGGGCACTTTTATTTTGGAATTGTATTTGTTTGCTAAGGGTAACAACTTTAATGTTTAGCGTTTTCAGGTCTATTTCTAAACAACATATTTACACCCAGATTTTTTGCTTTTCATGTAAATGATTGTTTGTTCCCTTGATACTAGGTAAATGAAGCCTAGACACAAATGTAATTTAAGAAATGCTTTGACCAACAAAGAAATTCAAATAATTCTTAGGACCTTATAAGGGAAATTTGAAGACTATGCCATAAAAGAATTCACCTGTCATGTCAGAGAGGTGAGGGCAAGAAGTCACCCACTTCCCATGAGACAGCAAGGTTGGACTTAGGCAGGATTGGAGCTTCCATCAGGGTTAGCTGCTGTCTGCAGTAGAGAAATGCTCAGACATAAAGACAAATATCAATGGTAGTAGTTAGGACTGGCAGTGGAACTAATGCTTCTCAGTTTTCACCAGGTAAAGTCAGTTTGAGTGGAGTGATATAAGTGAACTAAAGAAGATAGGTCCTTTGTCAAATTAGTCAATCCACTACCATGTCATTCTTGACAACATGAGTTAGCTTCAAGAAGTTCCTGTTTTATCAGTCTTTCAGCCACAGCCTCAGTATTAACTATCAAAATGCACAACTGGTGAGTAGGTAATGACAATAATATGACATACTCCTTTGAAACTTGTCATGACCTATAAATGTGGGGACTGCACTTGTGTTTCCCATTATGTCATTTTACGATGGAAGTAGTCATAGAGTATGACCTTAAATTCCTATGTAATAATTGCTTGTTCACTAAATGCTTAACTGAAGTAATCAGCATTAACACCTGGGGATTTTGGAGAAGAAAATGACAGCAATGTAAATTATTGACAAATAGGTGCCATAGTAGATTAATTCTATTTCTGAGGCTTTTGGAGATTCACATCTGACTTTTCTTTTTTTTAGACACTGCCAAACCCCTTTTATGTCTAGTTTCTGAGAATGTTCTGGAGTCAAAGAAGTGTAAAATAGTCATAATGTCAAGCACACAGGGGAAAGAGTCTGTCTTTAGAACAATTTGATATCTCATTCCTAAGTGGTTACCTTGATGTATCTATGTGATATTCTTATTTGTAAGTCTATTGCAATGGAGTTATTTTATTTAAAACAAGTAAGAGGTATGAAAACTATTTCCACATCCCCTGTTCCTTGTCCTGCATTGTCGTGCTCTGCCTTGACACTCTGAAGGCAGGGAGGCTGTCATCTGATGCTGTCCTGTGACCTTAGACCTCTGTAAATGAGAAGCAAACTGCCTCTTTTATATCATTCAGCTTCAGATCTTGCTCATAGTAATACTAGAATAATATAGCAGTCAGTCAGGAACATTTTAACTTCATTATAGGTCACTACCAAATTCCAGCTCTAGGCATATTCAGTATCAGACCCATAAATAAGTGTTCTATGGCTTAATGGTAATTATACTGCTTCCAACTTAGAGAGGGCTTGAAAAACGAGTCTTCTGAATGATGCTTTCTAAGCAGTATGGGCCAGACAGTAGACTGGGCGCTCTCATGCAGCATAGTTCTCATATCGCAGTGTTTCAACACTGAGTCTTTGAGCTAAAATATTCTATAACAAGCCCACCTTTTTAGCAGTTCCATAACCACCTGTGTTCTTGTAGTGTTCATATTTTATTTCTATGTCTGTCTCTCTTATAACACCATAAGTTACCATGATGAGGAAATGTGTTCTCTACACACTCATTTATTTAGAATTTATACATCATAATTAAATGCTCTAAAAACAAGAGATACTAATTAATATCTAAGCCTCAAATTATCCACATTGAAAATGCTAAAGTAAAGACATTTTGTTTTCAGATGATTTTTTTAAGTTGCCTTTGATCTGTGGAAAGTATAACAGCTTGAAAGTAGGCCACGGGTTCTCATATTTGTTCTTTCTGCAAAAAATTCCTACTATAATTTATATAAAATAATCTACACACATCCAGATTTCTTGCAATTCCATTACTCACTTGTTGTGCATGATAGACCCAGTTCCTACGCAATTTAGTTACTCTGTGTCAAATCAGAATGGTCAAAAAGATTGTCTAATGGTGAGATTGACTTGAATTTAGGATAATATCCTTGATATTGAATTTAAAATGGAGTAACAACCTTATTACTTTTTTACTGTGGACATAGAGTTACCTAGCGGCAGCTAGATATGTAACAAACTAGAAACTCACTATTAGTTTTCTAGTAACAAAAGTCTGAAAAGGTCAATGATGTCTCAAACCATTAGAGAATGTATTTTCCTGATTACACAGTATCCTAAAGTCAGTAGACAAGACTTCTGCATTTGCTTTTATTCTAGGCGCTGATCAGTGCATATCCCATGAGTAATCAGAAACACTGTGAGGGATAATTTGTAGACATTTGAATGCTGAGAATGGGCTACTACTAGAGGTAAAGCTCCCAATGGCTGCAGGAATAGGGAGATTGACATCCTCTCATAGACTTTTCTTCAAAGGACTAATCACCTCCTTACATAACAGAACAAGGACGCCTAAGAAAGCTCAACCGTTACCCCTCACACATACAAGAGCGCTGACAAGGCGTTGGGTCAAGTAGAAGCTGCTAATAGATCCACTCAGAATACTCGCAGCTGTATCTTTTATGGTGGAAAGGCTTACTGAGCAAAGGAGTTCATCAAATCTTTGCCATCACAGACTTCACCTGCAGGAAAAGGGCTTCAAAGCAAATCCCAGGATTGTGAGCACAGGTCAGACTTAATGGGCACCTGTTAAAATTCCTATGTTCAGAGTCCTGGAACAATAATTGGAACTGTGATATGTGGGTAAAATAAAGACAGACGTTTTTCCTTTTATTGAAAATTTATTTTTTTTCTCACATAATATATCCTGATTATGCTGGGCAGTGGTGGCGCACACCTTTAATCCCAGCACTTGGGAGGCAGAGACAGGCGGATCTCTGTGAGTTCGAGGCCAGGCTGGACTGACTGCCTCCAAAACAATACAAAGAAACCCTGTCTCGTAAAAACCATATATATATCCTGATTACAAGGCCCCTCCTACTCCTCTCTATTTCCCCTCCCCAGATCTACTCCATTTCTGTCTCTCCTTAGAAAACAAAGACATTTCTAAGGGTTAGCTATAAAATACAACAAGATAAAATATAATATATAAAAAACATCATATTAGAGTTGGGCAGGACAACCGAAAAGGGAAAGAGCATTCGTTGTGAATTATAAGTTTGGTTATATTGACTGGTAATTTTCATTCAACTCTAGACAGCTTTAATTTCTTAACTTATCTCTGTCTTGATCCATTTTTCATCCAGTAGTGAGTTTTTCAGCTTCCACGAGTTTTTAAATTTTCTGTTGTTTCTGTTGTTCATATCCACCTTTAATATCTGGTGGTCAGATAGGATTCAGGGTATTCTTTCTCTTTTTTGTAGCTGTTGAGACTTGCTTTGTGTCTGAGTATGTGGTGGGCCTTGGAAAAAGATCCATGAGGTGATGAAAATGTATATTCTTTTTTTTATTTCAGTCACAGCTCCCTTTCCCTCCCCTCATCCCCTCCACCCCCACCAACTCCTCCAGGACCCCACCCAATCCCCACTCCATTCCCCAGGGAGAGTGACACTGTCTGTGGGGTATCCCCAGAGTCTGCCATTTCGTCTGGGGCAGGGCCCAGGTCCTTCCCCAAGAGATCAGGCTGAGAAAGTATCCCTCACTGTGGGAAGGGCACCCAAAGTCCATCTGTATGCCTGAGACAAATGCCAATCTGCTACCCAAGGCCCCACAGATTGTCCAGGCCTCCTCATTGACACCCACATTCAGGGGGTCAGGATGAGTTCCATGATGGTCTTCCAGCCATCAGACGGGGGTCCCTTGTTCAGATCAGCTGTTTCTCGAGTTTCACCAGCCCGGTCTTGACCCCTTTGCTCATCATTCCTCCTTCTCTGTCACTGGGTTCCAGGAGTTCAGTTCAATGTTCAGCTGTGGGTGTCTGCCTCTGCTTCCAACAGTCACTGGATGGCATATAAGGAAGTCATCAAACTCATTATCAGGTATAGGCATTTAAGGTGATCTCTCCACTATTGCTTAGTTTACCAATTGGTGTCGTCATTGTTGATCTCTGGAAATATCAATAGTGCCAGGTCTCTTCCCAAACCTATAATGACTCCCTCTATTATGGTACCTCTCATCTTGTTCTCTTATTTTCTTCCCCCATGCCCTCCTCTCCCCCGCTCCTCTTCCCAGCTCCCCCTCCCTTCCCCCATGCTTCCAGTCTGCTCAGGAGATCTTGGCTCATTCCCCTTATCTAGGGCACCATATATATCTTTCTTAGGGTCCTACCTGATTCCCAGACTCTCTGACAATGGGATTGTATACTGGTACTCCCCTAAGGCATGTCTAAAACCCATATATGAGTGAGTACATACCATGTTTGTCTCACTCAGGATAAATTCTTCTAGTGCCATCCATCTGTCAGCAAATTCCATTTTTTTTTCTGCTGAATAGTACTCCATTGTGTAAATGTACCACATTTTCTCTATTCACTCTTCAGTTGAGGGGCATTTAGGTTGCTTCCCAGTTCTGGCTATTCCAAATAATGCTGCAATGAACATAGTAAAACAGACATCCTTGTTGTATGAATTTGCATCTTTAGGGTATATGCCTAAGAGTGGAATTGCTGGGTCTTGTGGTAGACAGATTCCCATTCTCCTGAGAAATTTCCATAGTGACTTCCAAAGTGGCTGTACAAGTCAGCACTCCCACCAGCAGTGGAGGAGTATTCGTTCCCTTTTCTCCACATCCTCTCCAGCATAAATTGTCATTGGAGTTTTTTATTTTAGCCGTTCTTACAGGAGTGAGATGGTATTTCAGAATTGTTTTGATTTGCATTTCCCTAGTGGCTAAGGATTTTTGACCACTTTCTCAAGTGTCTCTCAGCCATTTTAGACTCCTCTAGTGAGAGTCAATGAGGAGGCCTGGGCTACCTATGGGGTCCTTAGCAGTGGATCAGTGTTTATCCCTCGAATACTAACACACATCGTGTGTCCATAACACAAAGAGGGTTGCTCTCTTTGCCTGGACTCTTAGGGAAGTGCCTGGACCCTACCCTGAGTGAAATGATAGACTCTAGATATCCCCTATGCGGAAGGAATTGGCAATAGGGTGGGAGGATGGGGAGGATGGTGGGGGGTGTAGGAGGAGGGGAGGGAGAGGGAACTGAGGTTGACATGTAAAACAAGCTATTTAAAATTTAAAAAATGTTTAAAAACATGATGAAAAGCAAAAGGAATTTAAAAAAGAGAATTCTCTATTTAGTTCAGACCCCCACTTTTTAATTGGATCCTTTGGTGTTTTGGAGACTTGCTTCTTGAGTTCTTTACAAATTTTTGCAGATCAGCCCTCTGTCAGATATGGGGTTAGTGATTATGTTTTCCCATTCTGTGGGCTGCCTTTTTGCCTTGTTGACTGTGTCCTTTGCCTTACAGAGGCTTCTCAGTTTTAGGAGGTCCCATTTATTAATTTTTGATCTCAGTATCTGTGCTACTGGTGTTATGCTCAGGAAGCAGTCTCCTGTACCAATTCATTCAAGGGTGCCTCCTACTTTCTCTTGTAAGTGGTTCAGCGTGGCTGGATTGATGTTGCAGTCTCTGATCCATTACGACTTAAGTTTTGTGCATGATGATAGACATGGATCTATCTGCAGTCTTCTACTTGCCAATATCCAGTTATGCCATCACCATTTGTTGAAGATACTTTCTTTTTTCAATTGTCTAATTTTACCTTCTTTGTCAAAAATCAAGTGTTCATAGGAGTGTGGGTTAATATCAGGGTTATGATTTGATTCCATTCGTCTACCTGTCTATTTTGTGCCAATACCAAGCTGTTTTCAGGACTATAGCTTGAAGTCAGGGATGTTGATGCCTCCAGAAGTCTCTTTATTGTACAGAGTTGTTTTGTCTATCCTGGGTCTTTTGTTTTTTCATATAAATTTGATTATTGTTCTTTCAAAGTCTGTGAAGAATTGTGGTGGTATTTTGATTGGGATTGCGTTGAATTTGTAGATTGCTTTTGACAAGATTGCCATGTTTACTATATTGATCCTACCTATCCAAGACCATAGGAGATCTTTCCATTTTCTGTTATCTTCTTGAATTTCTTTAAGGACTCAAAGTTCTTGATATACAGGTCTTTCATTTGTTTGGTTAGCTTTATCCCCAGATATTTAATGTTTTGGGCTATTGTAAAGGGTGATATTTCTCTGATTTCTTTCTCAGCCATTTATCATCTGTATATAATAGGGCTACTGATTTTTTTGAGTTAACCTTGTCACTTTGCTGAAGGTTTTTATCAGCTGTAGGAGTTCCCATGTATATTCTTTTGTATTTGCTTAAAATGTTCTGAAAATACCTGCTACGTTCATTTAGTTTATGATGTCAGTTAGCTCCAGCATTTCTCTATTTAGTTATTGTCTGGATAGCCTGTCTATTGGTGAGAGTATGGTATTGAAGTCACCCACTATTAGTGGGTGACGTCAATACATCATTTAAGATATAGTAGTCTCCCATTTATAAACTTGGGGTCCCTGTTGTTTGGAGCATAGATCTTAAGAATTGTAAAGTTCTCTTGGTGGATTTTTGCCTTTGATGAGTATGTAGTGTCCTACCCTATACCCTCTGATTAGTTTTGGTTTGAAGTCTATTTTTGTCAGACTTTAAAATTGCTACATTGCTTCTTAGGTCCATTTGCTTGGAGTATTTTTTTCCTATCCTTTAACCCAGAGGTGAAATCTCCCTTTGATGTTAAAATGCATTTCTTGGATGCATAGAAGGATGAGTCTGGTTGTCACATCCATTCTGTTAGACATTGTCTTTTTGTTTGGGAGTTGAGTCCATTTATAATGAGAGTTATCAATGAATAGTGTTTGTTGATTCCTGTTATTTTGTTGTTGTGTTATGTGCATTTGTGGGGGTGGGTGTGGGTGTGTGTTTATCCCTTCTTTTGATTTTGTGGTCTAAGATTGTTTATTTCTTGTATTTACTTGGGCATGGTTGAAGTTTTCCTTGCAGTGCCTTCTGTAGGGCAAGATTTGTAGATAAATTGCCAGGCATTAGTGGCACACACCTTTACTTCCAGCACTCAGAAGGCAGAGGCAGGTGAATCTCTGTGAGTTCAATGCCAGCCTGGTCTCCATCTATTTTGTTTGAAAACTTTGCTAGGTATAGTAGACTAGGCTGGTGTTTCTGGTCTCTTAGAGTTGGTAGAACATCTGTCTAGGCCCTTCTGGCTTTTAGAGTATTCATTGAGAAGTCAAGTGCTACTCTAATAGGTCTGCATTATATGTTACTTGGTCTTTTTTTCCTGGAAGTTTTAATAGTCTTTCTTCATTATGCACACTTAGTGTTTTGATATTTTATGTGATGAGAGGACTCTGTATGCATCATATAATATTTTGAGACTGCATTTATTTATTTGTGTATTTTTGCCTTTCTGAGACAAGGACTAGCAATATAGCACTGGCTAGACAGGAGTTATCTGTAGATAAGGCTGGCCTCTAATGTGCAGTAATCCTCCAATTTCTGCTTCTGGAGTGCCTGAATACAAGCACCATGACAGGCTTCAAAAGCAATCGTTACAATGATTTTGAAGTGATCACATTGTTTACATTGGTTAGTACACCAATAGTTGATTCTCCCCCCACCCCATGTGGATGATGTACACTGGGTTTTCAAAAATCTGGGACTCTAGGACTAGTTAGCAAATTTATGTATGATTACAGCTCTGGGCTATTATGAAGGAAGTTGTTGTAACCCTTCACAAACACATACATGTAGACACATACAAACAGAAATCAACAATGTCTAAGTTCAGAAGGCAAAGATATGTAAAGACAAATATCTTCAGGTGGGCATGAGCTTTCTTAATCATCTATTGGGGGGACACTAGAGACAAACTTGTTTTTATCCCATGCAGTCTTAATGGATAACGCTATATAAACAAAGGTGAAAACACAACAGACATACGTTACACAATGACAGTAATAAGGTGAAAAACTTTTAACTTCTGTTCATCTTTGGAGGATATAAAGTGAACTCCCAGGGTATGTAAGGCTAAGACTGTCCTTTGCTTTGATGCCAGTCAGCCTGTTTCATTGGCTACCTTCAGTTCTAGAACGTTTTCATATCGGGTATTGGTTCCTCCTTTTCAGAATCGCATCTTTAAGACGAAGAAGGCAGTGTCCAGCAGCAGACTCCATGGGGCCAAAGGTAGCTATTTTATTAATACCTCTTGGGCTAACTCAAATTTTGGGCTGAATGAAATCTAATAGTCTCTGAAAAGTTAAAAGGAAAACATAGCAATTGGCGCAGCATAAAGAAAATGCTTTACCGATTAGGTTAAAGATCTGTCTTAGTTAGGATTCCTATTGCTGTGAGGAGACCAAGGACTATGACCACAGCAACTCTTATAAAGTAAACATCTAATTGGGTGGCTTGTTTACAGCTTCAGATGTTCATCCCATTGTAAACATGTTGGGGAGCATGGCAGCATGCAGGCAGAAATGGTGCTAGAGAAATAGAGGAGTATCCTACATCTTACAGACAACAGGAAGTCTGACAGTCACACTGAGGGAAGCTTGACAAAAGAGACTCCAATGTCCACCCCCACAGTGACACACTTTCTCCGACAAGGCCACACCTCCTTATAGTGTCACTCCCTTTGGGGACCTTTTATTTTTTTTCAAACCACCACAGGATCAGAAGGGTAAGAACCTATTTTGACTTGGAGGCCAAGAATTTGGGGTTTTAGAAGTTCTCATAAAGCAAGGGGAAATGAAAATAAAAGACAGACTCAGTCCTTAGTAAGCACTAGTTGCTTAGTGATGTTCTGAGTGTCCTTTTTAAATTGGTTAATGATGGTTGCCTGAATGACTGTTTTCATATGCTTTTACATACAAAGTTACACACCAAAGTTAAGGTCTGAAAGTCACAGATAAATCAATATAGTGCCCCAGAGAAACTTCCCAGCTGTTCCTTCTGTTGCTGAGGGTCTGCGATTAAAAAGAGAACATAGACTCTAATAGTCCTTGAGGATCTAGGCATCTCCTTTAGAGGAGTTGTAGGAAGTCATACTCTTTTTGTTTTCCCCACAGAACATAGTTTGCTTCTTTTTATTAACTTGAGTGATCTGAAGGACATGAGGATGTGATGGAACACATCAGATAGAGAGAGGGCATATAACCTGAATTCTGTTATCTATTGTTTTCTTTTCAAAGGTGAGGTTTGGTCATCAATAGTGGTTACCTAGAATAGTATAGGTTTCATATTTTATTTGCTTTTTGCATAAACCCTAAATTGATAGAGAACACGAAGGCTTGAACCATAAAGCACTTAACATCACTTCTCCAATTCCTATAAAGCATATCTAGGTATTAGATGAAATTAGAGATTAAACATCCTTTGGCCAAATTACTATATTACTCAGATCATTCTGGGTCTAGATGGTACTAAAAGTAAAATATTAGCTTCATTTTATTTTTAGATTCTCAGGGTCAACATTAATTCAATCCTTGTGATTACATCATATAATGAAATCCAGGGGGGCAATCTCAAGTGAAAAATATCAGGAACTTTGAAGTGGAGAGAAGTGTCCCTCTCATCCACTAAGCTGTCAAAGAAATCTGATGGATGAGAGCTCTTTTCCACCATGCCAACCCATGGGGGAGTCTGAGAATTGACAAAGAACAAGCTGAATGGCTAGCTTGAGTTCCTACAGTTTTCTTTTGTACTGAATCTTTTCCCAGGCAAAATTTGGACCTATTGCTTATTTTGTCCGTTTTCCAGGACTAACTAAATCCTACAGTTTTGGGATGCTAATTCCTAGTTTGAACATTTCTAGGTTTATTTTATCTCAGTAGAATAAGGTTGTTCTCCCAACAATCTCTTCTTAAAGCTTAATATTCACTAAATTCAGAGAAGAGTCATGTGTGGATGGCTGTTGCTTTTGTGTTGATTCAAATCACAGTCAGGTTAAAAGTGAAAATGGGTGAAATTGTTCTTTTCTTTGCTTTCTATCTCTCTTTGTTTATATATCTATTTATCTATCATCTATCTATCTTCTATCTATATCCATCCATCCATCCATCCATCCAACCATCCATCATCTATCTCATGCTTGAGAGGCTGTCTTAGTCCCTGAGAGTTAAATCCACAGCCTTCGAGTTAGTATTGCCTGCAGTATGTGAGAACAGAGAATGAAAGCCATTGGGGTGCAACGACACGAAAGTCCGCAGGTTGTGATAGAAAACCAGGACCCAAGGAGCTTGTGCCCGTTGTTTAGGCCACTGGGATAGGGCCTGCTAGGGGTTGGCTGGTTTTGACAAATCTGAACTGGGAGGCAACTAATGTGGGTGTTAGAACCCCATTACAGGTGTTAGGTCCACATTGTAGGTCTTGGGATTATATGACCTATGGACTCAACCTCCTTATCACATCTGAAATTCCCCCTGGAGTCCGGAGATGGGTTGGATTTCTGAAGAAATGACTTTGGGTGTGATGTGAGCATGATTGAGAGCTACCACTGCAGTTCCAGTGCCCTTCCCTTGAATTCGTCTTCTCACAGGTGGTGTTGGGACAGTAGCTGAGAGCTGCATCCTGATCTGAAAGTGCAGGCAGAGCCTGACATGGACGTTTGGAACCTGAAAGCCAACCCTCAATGACACACTTCCTCGTGCGAGGACACACCTGGTAATCCCTTTCAAACAGTGCTACTCTCTGATGACTCAGCATTCAAATCCATGAACCTATGGGGCTACTCTCATTCAAACCACACCATTCTACTCCCTGGCCACCGCAGGCTTCTATCCATGTCCTTATGCAAAATGCATTAGTTCAACTTCAAAAGCCCCTATAGTTTCTCAGTCTTAATACCGTGGTATAGTCAGATTCCCTCCCAGAAACCAGTCCACAGTTTCCAGGTATGGAGGAAGTGTTTGGATACCCTCGACGGGGACCAGAGGAGACCTCTGAAGCACTTTGTTTCCTCTTGGTTAATAGTTCACTTTTTATAGGCCCAGATCAGAGGTGAGCATTGGACAAGCTGAGACCTGAAGGTTCTTGTATATCAGAACCCAGATGTACAGGGTCAGGAACACATAGTTTTAAGAATAAAACAAAAAACACTCCAATGGTGGATATGAGCTACTGAACTGGGAAAGGATGCTTAAAAGTGCAGTTTCAATTTACTCACGAGGTCTTGCCTTTTCCCCCTTCCTAGATGGGTTCACGTTTGTCTCTCTTAGGGTCCTCTCTGCTACCTAAGTTCGATTCCAGAATTCACACCAGATAGCTGCCTGTAACTCCAGCTCCAGTAGCTCTGACATCCTCTTCAGGTCTTCTTGGGCACACCCATCCAGTTACACACACACAGACACAAATTGTTTTAAAATTATAAATAAGATATTTGTTCAATAAAAAGTGTGGCTCGGGGTGAGCTCAGATCCTTTATAGGTCTTTTTTTTTTTTGCAACATCTTTGCCTTCATTTGTATATGGTGGGCTTTTCTCACAGTTAGTTTGTTGCATATGCCCCAAGTGAGAAAGGGTTTCTGTGCTTTTTCCACCAGCTGGCCTTTTTTTTTTTTTTTTTTTTTTTTTTTGCTGTTAACCTTGATGCCTACTCCTCTGCATCCCTGTCCTTTTACCACACCTTACCTGCCAGCTCCTGGTAGATAGAAACCAGCACCAAAGTCCAGACATAAAGCTTCAAAGGAAGAGACTCGCTTTTCTCTATGCTCAAACTTACTACCTTTATTTCTCACGGAAATAGAGTTGACCACAAATAATGTGTCAGAAGGCAAGAAACGCATCTTGCCCAAAGTTGCACAGTCCTCAGAGTTAGAGGTCTGAAACAGAAAAAGTGGGTGTAATATGCTAAAGGGCGTGGCAGATGGTTTGGGAAACAAGAAATGAACAAAGACAAATGGGTAATTTCAGTAGCGAGGAGATTAGAAGAAAGGATCAGGGGAAAATGGTGGGAGTAAAATCACATCCCCAATGTTGAAAATTAATGGACACTCTAATAGTCTTCTTTTGGATGCTGACAGAGATAGAGAACTGAAGATAAAGTCACCAAGGAAGTTTGGGGGGTCACCTCTTTGAGTTCTTGATCTTCTTAATAAAATTATTTTTTAAAATGGACTGAGAAAGAATCTTGGGGATATATCTTATTAGCATTCAAGAGGAGAGCAATGAAGCAGGAAAACTGTATATTTTAGAAGAGAGGCCATGATTTTTTTGTAAGAAGTCACATTGCAGATATCAGAAATAAATCTTGTTGGTGTTGCACAAAGAAACATGTGAACATAAAAGAAAGAGTGACTTTGCGGGGCAGTTTCCTTTTCAAAAAAGGGAGTGCCATCATTCAAACCATGTTAGCAAGCACCCTGTTGCATGAAGTTCACTTGGTTTTTGTTTGGACTAAGTGGTGACTGTATCTTTTCCCCATTGGCTAGAGTCTGACCTCACAGACTTTTGTGATTTTAAAATGCAGGTAGGGGTTCCGATGCCATCGAGTTCAAGGAATGTGGCAGGACCTTTGCATAGACAAAAATTTTACCAGGATGGGGAGATAAAGAGACATCCATGAAAGTTCCATAGTGTGGGAGAGATTTATAGAATACTGACCGTCAGCAGTCTAACTATCTTTTACAGAAAATAAAAACCTCTCACAGACAAGCAGATAGTGAAAAGGGGATGGGGAGCTCCATTGAAAGTGTGATGAAGCCCAAAGTGTTGGGGAAAAAGAAAGAAATGAGAAAATACAAAGGAAAAGTTAGAGACATGTGTCATATATTATATACACCCCCCCCACACACACCTCACATCTTATTTAAATTTCTGAAAAACAAGTGACTAGATCTTGAAAATAGAGAGGAATCAAATATGATAGCTATAGAGGACCAAGAATAAAAATTATAGTACATTTCTCATTAAAAAATCATGTAACCAGGGAGAGAGTGCTATAAAGTATTGTAGGTTTTGAAAGATAAAACAAAATAAGAACAGATAGAAAATTACCTGTCACAGATGTGATGAAAATGTGAAAACTTTGGGGGACTTTAGATACAGCTCAGTGTATGCTACCAGACTGAGGGGCAGAGCCTGTGCTCCAACAAGGCAGATTTAGCTACCTGTCCTCAATAAGCCAATTAAAATAGTTGAATTAAGAGTGGGAAAGCATAATAGGTAGATTTATTCAATTCCCCACACACTCCATCTTTAGTATCCTGAAATGGCATTAAAGTTTAAGTGAGGGCCAGAGTTATTCATGCCAAAGGAATTCAGAGTCAAAATATGGTCCTGCCCACCTACATTAGACCCCCCAGTGTCTTTTAGAAAAGGTCGATAAACGGCTTTTACTTTTCTGAAGAAGTTTCAATCTACTTTGCCCAGGCTTTGGGCTTTCTATTCTTTCAGCATGAGATTCCTGGGGTAAGTCCAAGTTTGGGGGATTGTAGATGGATTTTTCTGTCTCAACTGATCCCACAGCTGCTTAGTCCCAAATAAACACACAGAGACTTATATTAATTTTAAACTATTTGGCCAATGGCTCAGGCTTCTTATTGGCTACCTCTCTCTCAATTATTAACACATTTCTATTAACCTGTGTCTTTCCAAATGGCCTTGGCTTACCAGTGATGCCTGAGTCAATTTCTTCCTCAGCAGCTACAGGGCATCTCTCTCTAGCAACTCACTCTCTGAGTTCCTCTTCCCAGAATTCTCCTAGTCTGGTAGCCCAGCCTATACTTCCTGCATGGATACCTCCTGCCTGACCATTGGCTGAAACAGCTTTATTATCAACCAATAAGAGAAACATATTTTCACAGTACACAGAAGGACATCCCCCATCAGGGGATCTGTTATGTCATTACTCTAATAGGTGAAACGTAAGTGTCCCTGTAGGATGTCTTGAGTCTTGTAAAAAAAAAAAAAGCAAGATCAAAACAAACAGAAGCTAATGACTACTTTTAGCAGCAGGTGCCAAAGAAGATAACATTATCTTGAACTTTTAATAAAGTATTAATAAACTTTAAAGGCAGGGAAATAATAGATATTGGGCGACACCCTTTCCTTCCTGAACACCTCAGAGATGATCACAAAAGAACCGTTAAAGATAGAGGGGAAACTCCCTGTTAGTGCTCTAATTTTGACAGTTCAAATCCCCTTCTACTTTCTCAGCTAGCCCTTAGTGTAAATCTGGAATGGTGCCTTTCCTCTCTGGTAGGCCTGTGTGGCATAAGCATAAGCCAAGAGAGGCAGAATGTAACAAGACTTAAGTCTTCTGCAAATCTTGAGTCCTCTTGTGTGCCTCACTTTCCCTTTTTCCAAAAGAAGGGAAAAAACACTGTGTTATTCACTGCGGTTTGGCAAGTACCTCTTTCATTTCAGACAGGAGGATTTGTACTTAGTTCCAGAGTGCACCAGACTGTTACTCAACTTTTCCATGGTGTAAGGTGTCTATTAATTGAGAATCATGTCACCAAACTGCTGCTGCCAGGAAAATAGTATCAGAAAGTTAGAATTAGAGGTATGGAGTACAGACTCTGTCCATGGTGAGTGTCATATGAAACTGCGCACAAATGACCTATTGGACAGGAATGCAGTGACAGTTGGACAGGACCAGTTGAGTGTCCACAGTGGTCCGTCCTTGTGCACTGTGCTGTGTTGGGTAGTTGCCTGTCTGAGTCTGCCTGCTGAAGTCCAAGCACAACACCTGGAAACGAGGCAGGAAGAAGAGAAAGAGAAGGAAAGGAGGATCTGCTGATATTGGGCTGAGTACTAATGTACTGCTTGACTCTGGGGACTGCAGCAAAGGCTGGGAACACACTCAAATAAGCTAACTCCATAAGGGAGCAGAACTTAGCAAGATTAGCCTAGTACCAGAAAGAAAAGGGCCTAATTTGAGAGCCAGAAGGAAAACAAAGCACCTATGCAATACCAGACATGGAGAGTGATCAGAGAGCTGCATACCCTTCCTTCCTTCCTCCTTCCAAAGAAGAGCATTCAGGGAGTTATCTGCGGTGCACAGGGAAGGTTCTAGGAATGTGACTTGAAACCAAGCTGGCAATTTTCTGCCTCCTCTGAAACATGAAAGGTGTTAACAAAAAAATACCAAAGTTATGAGTCTTAACCCCTTCTCATCAATCTGATAAGGATTTCCTGAGGACCCCACACCCAACTTCACCTGCAACTCAGTACAAGCAGTGCTCCTGATTCCAATTCTACTTCTCCCTCCCAGGGATTAATCTAGGCATAACACTTCAAGAGTTGGTGGTCTGGCCCTGACACAGTCTTCTATGCAGGGCTTGCTGGTGTGGACTGAAAGCAAAGGAACAAACTAATCTGACTCGAAACATGAAATGTCTATGTGTGTGCCACATGCCATGGATATAGATGCTCATGGATGATGCTGGGGGCTGGAATGCCCCAGCAATTCAGGCTGGAGATGATGGGAGCTTAGGTGAGGAGTTACCAGTGTGGGGACTGTTTTGGTGGATTTTATATTACTGTAACAGAATAACACAAACTTAGATGTTCATAATGAACAGAAATGTAGTGGCTCATGATTCTGGAAGCAGGGATGTCCAAGATGGAGAAGTTGTCATCTGGCAAATCTGGTAAAGACCAGATTGAAATATTGTCCTGTGGTGGGGTAGGGGAATAGAATAAGAAGCAGAATTTCTACTTACAAGTATGTTGTTCACAATCCTGATAACTGAATACATGTAGCACGAAAATTTGAGGCCCTTTTTACAAGTTAACATTTTAATCTGTAAGTAATCCACAGAGATAATTGACAGATGCAATATAAACATGAATATGGCTTGTAATTGTAAAACATCAGCAAATTATGAAGTTGGGAAATGATGTTGTCTCGTTTGTATGGTAATATCTTGATTGAATTGGTTAAGAATTGGACAGTCTTAAAAACCAGAATGTGAAGTAAGAACACACAGGTGAGCCATCTACTGTAAACTCTGATGGCAAAGGAAAGGTGGTAACATAGATGGTGATCTATTAGGGCCAACATCTATTTAAGAAAATTTATTGCCAACAAATTCCTTTTGAGAGAGTAGAAGTTAGGCAGATTCCCTGGTAGGCAGACAGATAGGAATAAGGGCCATGACTGGGGAACTGTGAAAGCCAAAATTATGTTTCAAAATTTATTTACTATGCCTAAGAGATCCATGAAACAAAAATATCTCTAACCTGTAGGCCTCTTGCCCAATGATGGGTACTTCCTGAAATGCTGGAGGCTGTTTTTATGAGAGATAGCAAGTCACATGTTTTCACTCCCCTAAACAAGTTTGTTTGACCCAATTATACTGAATGTGCTTCATCACACGTGGGCAAGAGGTATATAGGCAGGAAGTATGTCGGGATGTGTTTGCTCCTGATTGGACCTGATAGGAAATAAAGTGAGTTGTGAGTATTGCCTTTTTAAGTACCTGCAAACTCCAGGGCATTTTCTGGAAACCCAAAGATGGACCTGGCCAGACAGTCCAGGTCCAGTATTTAATTAAAGCTTGCTTCAAATTTGGCTTTAAACTGTGGTAGTGGTTTTATTCTTGACAACTTAGATTAACATAATAAAGCCGACAAATTTCTACAAGTTTCCGAGATGGCCTGCTTCTTCGTCAACCCCCTATCTTAAAACAAAGCCAGCCTGCTTAAAAAAGAAAAGAAAAGAAAAAAAAAGACTCTGTAAGCTTTTGGTTTCTTCCAGCAGGGGCTATGTCTTGAATTCTAATTGGTCTTAATAATAAAAACCCAGAGTCCGATATTGGGGTAAATGCTGAAAGATCAGAGGAGTATAGGAGCCAGCCATTAGAGAGACTTCTTACTTCTACGAAATCCTCACACCAAAGAGGTTGAGCTCTTGTCCCTACAAATCCTCAGACTGGCCAGAGGTCCTGTCTCCACCTGCTTTATAATCCTATCTCCATCTCTCCAGTGCTGGGATTAAATGCATGAGATCCCAAATGCTAGAATCGCCTACTGGGTAGCTCTGCCCTCTGATTTTCAGGCAAACTTTATTTGCTAGAGTACAAAAAATATCGTCACTAAGCCCCACTGATGGACTGGCTCAACAAGTGAAAGGTGTAATCCAGACATGTTATACAACAGTTGTGGAACAATCACTTATCCTGTCTTTCTTCAAAGTGACTAACCCTAAATTAGTGGAGGAAACTCTTCAGAAACTTTAAAATGCCACGTCCCAAGAGACTAGAATTTTGTTTTGTTTTGTTTTTTTGTTTTTTGTATTTCAGCATCCCCCGATGTAGTGAACTTGTAATGGTGGCCACACCCTTTGGTCATGGTTTCATGTACAGATGTGACCCATCATAAGGTAGAGAAGGGACTGGCTGATGCTCTCTTGGGTTTGTGGAGAGCATCGGAAGGGCAGGAACACTGAGGCGGTTATTCACTCTTATCTGTGTAAGTGCTTCCCACCTAATCATCATTTACCTTGGGTCTGGTAAACTCATTTAAACCCTGCCTTCACCCCAACTCTGCTTTTTTACTGAAGGTCTTTTTCTCTGTGTGTCTACTGAATGCTTGCATTTCCTTATCCCCAATACACACCTTTCTTCACCTTCTGATTCTCCTGCTGTCTGTGGTATCTGATATTTCTCAGCTGTACCGGCTGCAGAATTCCTCATTGTTTGTGCTTCAATGGGTAGATGCTCCATCCATGCCATAGAAGCAGGAGTGTAGGGGTAAAGCTGTGGATTTAAATAGGAGACAGTATAATGGAACCACAGAGAATCAGAACAGCTGTCCCTGTGGGTTCTGTGGTTTCTCTGGTTTTCCTGTAACTCACTCTGTAGACCAGACTGGCCTTTGAGCTAAGAGATGCCCCTGCCTCTGTCTTTCAAGTACTGGAATCAAAGCTATGTACCACCACACCCAGCTCCTAATAGTTTATACAAAACTGTCAGAGTAATTGTGCTAACAGGACCCTCTAATAAAGTTACTTCCCTTTTTAAAGTTTCTCAGATTGGTCTCTGATCCAAGAACACTTTCAGCTTGCTAGTCTTCTGGTGCAATAACGCTTGTTCTTGAATGTCCTAACTGACAGCCACGTTTATCTGCTTGACTCACCTGACCAGACTGTCAGCATCAACGCCATCTGAAGGGACTGTTAGCTACTTGCCTCCATCCTGATTCAGCTGCAGCTGTCATTTGTCTTTGCGGACATTTGTTGCAGGATATTTGATCAAACTGAAACCTGAGACTGTGTTAATAAAATCAACCTTGGATTAGGGGGTTGAGTCAGAAACTAGTTGACAGAAATTAACCATAGAGAGTACAAAGGAGCCAGGAAGACAGATTTAGGGAGCCCAGGAATGGGGGTACTTGGATTTTCGTATTCTGTTTTGTTTGGGACGGCTGGAGAGATACTCTCTCATTGGGTCTCTGGTCAAAAAGGAAGGTCAGTTGGTTGCTTGTAGGCCTCACTGAGCTAGCATGTTTTCCCCTAACACATGACTCCTGAGTCTTCATTGATAAATAGAAAGACAGATATTCAGTTAAAAACTACATTTGGTGGCAGGGGCTCAGCCAGTGCCAGCAGCATTGGAAATCCCACCAGGCCATGGCAGCAGAGACATGGAGCCACAGATGGTAGTAAAAATATCAGTAGATTCAGGTGCAGCTGCTAAGCCAATGGAAAAACAACAAACATAATAGATGTTCATCATATTAACAAATAATATTTTGCTTGGCATTTGAATAGCACACATCTGAAGGTCTGAGATTCCCATGACTGGATAATGAAAAGCATTGAAAGTAAAAGTGATGATTTGATTATCATTAAACTGTTCAGAATTCTGGCCCTAGTCAATCATTCTAATGCCAGCACTTTTTACGGCTTTACCCCCCTGAAGCCATTGGCTTCCAGGCTGACTTTTATGATAATTTGTGTTAAAACTTAGATCACTGTGTAAGATTATCAGGGAAGGGGTGTGTGTGTGTGTGTGTGTGTGTGTGTGTGTGTGTGTGTGTGTGTGTCTCGGGGGCAGAGCCCTCTGTCTTGAGTTCAGCTCTATAACTGCACCAAGGCTGCAGCTTCCACAAAGCGTTTCTCTGCCCTTGGGTGAGTTGCAGAATCTCTGGAGCAATCTTCTATTTTGCATGCACATAGGAAGGTGGCAGAGATGAAAGACAGCTTTGAGCTTCAGCCACAAATCAGAGCATGAGGGTAATGCTTAACAGCCTCAGAATTATAACTGATCCAGCTTGGCTCAGCGGTGATTGGAAGTAGGTCAAAAGTCGCGAGCCAGAGCTCAGTGTGCTATAGATTATTACAGATTCTTTAGTATTCAAGCTGTTTCCTGTCTTCTCCTTGGTGCCCCTTCTGTTCGTTCCTAATCTGTTTCACACAGAAACAAAAACAGCTAAGAAATTTTTAATAGAGTAAAGTGATGGCAAGATAACTTACAAAGTAATAAAATTCATTTAAGTCCTGATGGTATTTTATGACTGTGAAGACATTTTGAGAGATGAGATAAACAGATCAATAGCTCAGAATGTGAAGCCTGAGAAATAGGCCTAGTGCACAGAAAAGTTTAATAACTGATAAGTGAGCATCCCACATCACTGGTGAAAGTGTGAACTGTTTCAGAAATGTGCTGGGGAAACTGCTCATCAGGAAAACTCAGCTATCATGCCACCAAATTAAATCCTTGCTGAAATCAAATTAAAAGTAGATTTTGAACAAAAAAGTCACAAGAAAACCCTAAAGCTGAAATTTAATCATTGTTTGCTTTTCAGAAAGCACAACATATTGTGGTAATAGAAGTTAAATGAAATTGCAAAAGAAAATGGGTTGTTAGACATTTCATAAAACACGCATATGATAAAATACTATGAACAAAAGTAAATTTCATCAAAATGAGAAAGCAAGAGCATGCCATGGGGAGTACTCTGAACATTAAAATAATCTGTACGTAAATGCACAAATGAAATGACTAATATCCACAAATGAAAGGACAAAAGATGAGTAATCCTCAGGGTCAATTCAAATGGACCATACACATTTGAAAAGCTTTTGGCTTCTTTATTTCCACCCCTAGTCTTTTTAGTTAAAAAGGAGAAATGAAAATGACAATTGTGACATTTTTCATCACTAGCCATGGAGTGGAAAGATCAGCAGACTGTAGCACTGATGTGACAAGAGGTAGTAATTGTTAGAGACATCCTGGAGGCAATTTGCAAGTAGAAGTCTCAAAATCATTCACCCTTCATCCTATAGTTTTTTTTAAACTAAGATTCTACTCAGTTTGAAGATGCTCTCTCAAGAATAGCATCAAATTTCTTAATATATTTAACAAACTTTAATGTTACATTTACTTTGAGGAATGATAACCTCACAACCTAAAATGCATCACACAATTTGGCTCAAGTATGTACATCCTTCCTACATTTCTAGTTAGTTTTGCAGTAATAAGGGTTAAAATCAAGCATGAGAGCAAATGTTCTACCCATCAACTCTTCTGAGCTTGAGAATGGTTTTAAAGCATGTTCCTGTGCCCATGAAGTTTATTATTTCATGTTGTCATGGCAATGGATGTGTAATGCCTGCTGTGGGCATCCCTGTGATATATCATCTTCTGATGTTTTCTGTTGCAGGAGAGGATGCATGTGGTCTCTTCTAATCTAGACACAATTTGAGTGGTAGTTCTGAAATCTGCACTGCATAACTTAACAGCCTAGCACCAATGGTCTGGAAAAAGGATAGATACCACTCAACTAACACTGGCATTTATAGGTTGTATGTTGAGTGTTAAGAGGTTCCAGTTAACTTGGCTCACACTGTTGAATACATGGTTCTAAGCTGGCAGAATTGTTCAGGATATAAAGCCTTGCTGGAACAGGTAGGTCCCTGGGGGCAGACCTTAGGTCTTTATATCACAGTGTCACATCTTGTACACACTCCAGGTCTTGAATGTGGGTTAAATGTGACCCACTAGCTTCCTGTTCTTGTCTAATGCTATGCCTTCACTGCCACGATGGACTGCATACCTTTGGGTCTGTAAACCAAAATAAAATCTTTCTCCCTTAAGTTGCTTTTGTCTGGGCATTTTATCTCAGGGAAAGCAACATGGACATAGAGGAATATTCAGCCTATGTATAATAGGGCAATCAAGACAAAGAACAAAGGAGGAAACAGGTAGAGATTCATGTACATTAGTGCTTTTTGGAGCTCAAAAATGAAGTAATGCCTACACAGATATTTGAGAGTTCATCTCAAATGGACAATGAATTCCTATTTGGGGGATACTGTAGTTTAGATCTGGACCATTTCTCAAAGTGTATTCAACATTTTAAAAAATTTGTCTTGAGTGGGAGTACTAGGAGGCAGTGGATCTTTAAGAGGTAATCTGTATGGGGGTCTTCCCATTAGTGGGATGCACTCTCAAATGCAATCGTTAGACCTTCTTCTCTTCTCCCTTCACCCATTTTCTTCCCAACTTCTCTGCCATACTTGACCATGAGAGGAATGAATCTCATAATTTCTTATTCACAAAATGGTGCACCTCCTCAGAACCAAAGAAATGAGGCCAATTGCCCATAAACTGAGAATTCAAAAACTGTGTTAAAACCAACTTGTGGTTTTTCAACCTGATTTGGTAAAGTAAAACGATGAGTCACACATGGATGCCTACTGTGAATCAAACAAATCACCATTCTTCTTAGTTGTCACTGCACACAAGAAGAATCTTAAGATGGAAGATTACTTTCCTGCTATGTGCCTGGTTGTCCATTAGATTCAATGGAGCCAAGAACACAGATGTGAATGCAGTCTGCATCTGTTCCTGATGGAAAGTAAAGCAGCATGTGTAAGAGCACTCAGCATAGGCGATGAGCCGAAGATGTAAAACTTTCCTTTCTGTTTGCTCTTTTGCTCATGCCAGAGTCTGTCTACTATACCAAATATTTTGTTTCCTCCATGAAAAATAATTTTTACTAATCTTCAGGTTGTTGGTGCATATTGTCTTCATGAAAATGCCAGTATGAGAAAGTTGAGTTTCCTTCAACTCCCTTTATTTGTTGTGCCTCCTGTGCCATCATAAAAATTTTGTTCAGAATTTCTAGGATTATATCAGGATATTTAGTATACAGAGAAAGAATTGTTGTAATTCTGTTTGTAAACGCATTTTGATTATGCCAATTTTTACCTGTTCTGTACACCAGGTCTACACACAACTCTGGTCAAAAATGAATGAATCTATGTATTTCATTTTATCTTTCTTCCCTTCAGTGGAAGTTAGTCACAGATTATTAGTTTTTCTGCTATTCTGGTGATATGCTTTCCCTAAGGTCTGGCTTTCCACTGGTGGTACTTTTAGGCTGCCTGCTGTAAAGAGAATGTTGTCTATTCTCAAGCAGTCAAGCTCTTCTCTTGCCTCTTCCTGCAATGGCACTCCAACGTCTGTTGTAGTATACACACCTCCAGAATCACCTTTGCAGGCTTTTCTTGGAACCATGGCCACTGGGATCTGAAAAAGAAGTTTTCACATTTGTCGTTAGGATTTTGGATTTCAAATCTCTAGATTTATTTTAGTTTCTATGCTCCAATTTTTCTAGACTTCTGTCAAAATACGATTAATGAATCAATTCTCTTTCTAATTATGCCTAATTTATTTTTGACCTAAGTACAACTCCTTTTTTATTTCAATATTTATATTTTTGTTTCTGAAATCTCATTTTTTTAAAAATAGAGTCTTACTGTGTATCCCTGGCTGTGCTGGAATTATTCAGAGCAGTCTGATCTCAAACTTATGAAGATCTGCTTACTTCTGCCTTGCAAGTGCTGATTAATGGCACAGAACACTAAAATTTCATTCTTAAACATGCATGCTGTTTATAATAATCCATTATTTTTTCTGTGGTTTTAATTTCCTATGCTTTCAACAATTAGAACACATTTTAAAAAGTCTATTTGTTATAGTTCCAATATAAGAATTCTTTGGGGTCTAAAATTTCTCTCATTTTACTTATCCCTTATTTTGTTTGGGGGTTTCCTTTGCATTTGCTTTTACTTTTGAGATAATCTTTAACTAAGCTAAATTTCAAGCATCAGGTTGAGAGTGGGTTGCCTAAAAGAGGTTTTGTGTTTTCCTTGTCAAGCTCACCAAGGGGGCTGGAGATGAAGACTGATTTCTTTTAGACGAAATAAAAAGGGTCCAAGATTACACAGTGATGTGATCACTTAACTCTGTGAATGCAGTAAATTGCATGCCCTTTGAAAGGTATATGAGTTATTTCTCCATACATATATGATCTGTGAAATTAGTTAAGAGAAGGTTGAGTCAACTAACTACTCAATTTGTTTCCCATGTAGCAGTCCTTGGGAGCCAAGTTTCCTTCCACTGGGTATCCAGGCTACCCAAGGGGAATCCCCACCAGCAGTCAGTGTGTCCTGTTTATACTTGAGGAAAAAGGCGAGGCAAGCAAAAACTGAGGTTGCCTCATCAGCCAACAAGAATTGAGTGCTTCACTAGATATTTGTTTTATAAACACTGACATTTGTTTTATAAACATTTGATTCTTCTTTTTTTTTACTTCTATTGATTCTTTGTGAATTTCACATCATGCATTCTAATTCCACTTATCTCCCTGTCTCCTCTTTGTCCTTGCAACCTCCCTTCCACAAATCAAAAACAAAATTAAAAACAAAACAAAACCCAAACCAAACCAACCAGACAAACAAGAAAACAAACAACAACAACAACAACAAAAAGAAGACTCTTGTAGTGAAAGCTGTAGTGTGACCTGTTGAGATACACAGTTTACCCTTTAGTACATTCATCTTTACTTGAAAGTGTTCATTGCCTGGAGTCATTGGTCAGGCTCGAGGTCTCTGGCTTCTGCTACACCACTGATTATATAATAGTTTCTTACTGGGGCTCCTCCTGGATATACTGTCGTCCTGTGTTTTGGAGATCCTGCTGTTTTGGATTTGTAGGATTGTCCCCTTCTCCTGCTCTAATAGTTCATAGATTTGGTGAGTGTCAAAGTGGTCCACCTCATAGTCCTGGTTGTAGTTGGCTTAGTCAGCCTGACAGCTTTCCCTCATGGTCACTATCCCTGTGAACTCTCCAGCATTGCCTTGGCTAGCTCACCCAATGCAGCCTGCAGTAATAAACATGGTTATTTCTCCTGCTATCAGATCCTCAGATGTGGGTGACCCACACTCACATCACCGGGGCAAGCTCTACTGTTTTGCCCAGGCAAAGTGCAGGGCCCTCTGTTCCAATTACTATAGGGAACATATAAGGGGGGTGGCTGAGGTCAGCTTTCCTCTCTCATCTTTGTCCCCAACAACAAGGTTAGCTCTAGAGTGATACCCAGTTGGGGTGCAGGGCCTGCTCTCCTGTACTGCAGCTGGTGAGGATCAGGCCTAGCTCTCCCACATGTGACCTCTAGGTCTTTCATCTGCTAAAGGAAGTAATGAGTAAGGGAGGAGGGTATCTTGCTCTCATGCCACTGCATGGCAGAGGAGCAGGAAAGGCATATCACACTCACCAGGGCTCAGAGAACATATGGATGAAGCAGTGGAAAGATGTAAGAGCCAGAAGATGGGAAAATGTGTGGCAAAAAATTTCTTCTGGACATGCTATGTCTATTGCAATCGTGTATTCACTTTAGATGTAATTACTTGCATCTACCTATATATACCTGTACATGATTGACTTATCAATATTTCAAAATGGATGACTGATAAGCCCATGAGGCTCCACCCCTACCTGAATGACTATTGACAGTTAAGAGCAGCTATGGGTTTCTTCAATGATGCAGTCGACTCATACTTCTAAAAACTCTATTCTTACTGCTTATTCATCTGCTTTCCTTAGACTATTGATGGTCCTGAAGTTGTTCTATCTTCACTGTTTTTTATGTGTGTTTTGTGTAACTTGACTTTCAGTCACATTTACCTGCTATCATTTTTTTCTCTCTTACTGAGTTAAGGCAACGATTTCAATATTTTTCACATATCATGAATAGCCATGTTCTGTGTTGCTGCTTGATTTCAATTTTATTTGTTATGTTTCATGCCTTCTATTATAAGACTTAGTTTAGTTCTGTATCACAGGGAATCACCAGTATTTAGTTAAGTTGGTAATATTCACAAACTGTTTCTTCACATGGAAATGGATACCTCTGAACCAGAACAGAAAACAGAAAAAAAAGATAGCAAAATACAACAAAGAGATTTTTCCTCTAGAGTGCAGAAATAGAAATACGTGCAATATTATAGACAATACTTGTGTTAAAAAGCAATATGCTCCTGCAAGGTGAGTTCAGTTTTATTTGCTTCAATACTTGCATCTGTTACAGTGATTGTAAGGAGATTCTTTGATAGAATAGGGAATTCAAAGATGCTTGATATTGACCCCTGCAACGAAGTAGATTTCTTCCTTTTATTTTATTTTTCAACCAGCTTTTTGATGATATACAAAGTGAAGTCCAAGAAAAACATTCTCATTCTTCATTCTTGAGAACAAGAGAGGTATGTGTCCTGTTTTACTGTGGTCTGATGTTATCTCAATGGACTGCACTGTGTCCTGTTTTACTGTGGTCTGAAAAGTATCTTAATGGCCTAGGCAACCTCAGTGCTTAAGACAGAAAATAATCTGAGGAGCAATTTCTTCTGTGGAAATTTTGTGGACATTTAGTGATTATCCTTTCCTACTCTGTTATAGGAGAGAAAGAAAGGTAGTCTTGGGCTGGAGGATGTAGTTACTTGTCACTGTTTAGTGTGGAAGATGGGAAGATGGGGGAAAAGACAGGATATTAAAACTGAAAAACTGTGACTATTGGACTGATAAACATCCAGGAGGCTTCAGTTCTAAAATCTGAACTGGATGTGTGAATAACAGAAACCCATTTATTGCTGAGAGATGGTTCCACACACCATCAGGAACTTGAGATGTGTCACTGGGCACACCTGGTCAAAGTGACATGAGGAACTATATGAAGAAATGAAAAGGGAGAAAATGAACAAATGTAAAACATATGTGACTGAAAACTGTAGAATGGATTACTGTATGGGGCATTTCATTATCCATCTAGTTAGATAAAATCAGATGTTCATGTATATGCAAAGTGGCTTATCACCTCATTGGGAAAAGCAAGCCACTGAAAACCTCCAGGAAATCCTGCCTTGGCTTCTGTGAAGGCTGAGCATCGCCTTCTATGAGACCCCCTCCTCACCTTGACTTCCAGCCATCACAGTACGGTCCTGTGAGCACAGAAACCAGCCTCCATGAGGAACTAGTTGCTCAATAATCCATTGAGTAAATTTATTTCGTCGAGCATGATGCCATCAACAAGATGCTTGGTGACACACAGAGAGATTAATTTTGCTATTAGAAAGCTCTATTTATTTATTTAGCCTCACTAACACTATTAGAAATGGACTCAGAGAAATCAGCTGCTGGGATTTGAAATTTAATGCTGCATCGTGAAGCGCATGAAAAGAGCAGCCCAGACTCAGCCCTCATTTTTCATCTCAGAATCCAAGACAGCCAAGGCTCTTTACAGAGGCCTAGTAAATATGTGTGCTGATCCAATTCTTAGAAAACAGACCTACACAGTTTGCATCCCCAAAGCAGCAACATCCTGAAGCTGTTTCTAAACTAAAACATAAAATTCATTTTCATATATTACAAACATTATGATAGTGATTAAATTTTACATAAATACTTTACACCATTTATACTGGCAATTAGTGACTCATTATGCTTTTGATGGCATGAAACAGGTTATTTGTAAGTAATCATGCATTTATAATTACTATATGGAGTGGTTCATACTGTAACAAAATTCTTAAAAATGGCTTCATGCAGTTCTTTAGCCTAGATTCTTTCAAAACTGGCCTTTGGCTCATCTGAACATTATGGCTCTGGAACTCCTCACACGTCTGGCATGCTTAGTAGTTATACAGCCAGGAGACATTCCGAACGTGTCTTTACTTATGTATAAAGTGTTCAGTCATTTCCAGTTCCTGGACAGCAGAAGGTCTCAAGCTGAGAGATGCTAATTTGGAATTCCAGAACATTCCCTTACAGTTAAGAGCATCTCAAATATTGTCTATTAGTTAAAAGCCTTTTTCTCCTTGTATAGACTAGAAAGGTCTTCACTGCTTTGAGGTCTCCACTAATCAGCAAATTAGGCCCGCATCAAGGGGAAAAGTGAAAACAATGAGACACACATAGTGTTTTATTTATGGTTTCTAGTGCTGCGATGAAACACCATCACCAAAAAGTAAGCTGGGGAGAAAAGGGTTTACTTGACTTACACGTCTACATTGCCGGTCATCACTGAAGGAAGTCAGGACACTGACCCAGACAATGCAGGGTCCTGGAGGCAGAAGCTGGTGCAGAGGCCATGGACGGTGCTGCTCAATGGCTTGCTTCTTGTTGGCTTGCTCAGCCTGCTTTTTTATATATGGAACCCAGAACCAGGACCACCAGCCCAGGGATGGTACCACCCACCATCTGGGCCCTAATGAGAAAATGGCTTACAGCTGGATGTTATGCAGACTTTTCCTCAACTGAGGCTCCTTCCTCTCTGATGAATTTAGCTTGGGTCAATACACAAAACCAGCCAGTACAGATAGTGACAGAACAATGCAATGGGGAGAATGCAAGCCTAGTGCTCTATTCCCAGGTAATCAGTCCTGGAGGGAGAAATACAGTGTTCATATGACCAGACATAAGAGGACCAATGTGACATAGGATTCAAATAAAGATGGCCACAAGACATGTTTTCCTTTCTGCCACTCTGGCTGTAGACACTACTGGAGTGTAGACATTTCAGGAGTTTAGTTTCTGATGGAGTTTTATGTTCTATATTGCCTAATGTGTCTACACACTATAAAACAATGAAGACCTCTTTCTCTCTCTTTCTTCCTTTTTTTCTCATTCGGCAATTTCATAATTGCATATGGTAAATTTCAGTCATGTTCAAGTTCCCATTCCTCTCTTTAATCTCCCTCTCTCCTATTGCAATCCCCTTTCTTCCCAGCAGCTCCCCATGTCCAGCTTGGATGACTCTTTTTTGTTTGCTCCCAGAAGTTTAGTTATGGATGCTTGTGTGAACCTGGATGGGACATGATTTACCAGAACATGGGCAACTCATCAGTGATAAAGTAAATGACAGCAACATTAATTGCCCATACTCCCTCAGTGAAAAGTTATATCTGATGGGTCCTTCCCTCATCATGTTGCAATGGTGATAGGCCTAATCGCACTCAGGTCATTTGCCAGTAACCAGAACCACAGTGATTTCGTTAGTGCAATGGTTGCATCATGTCTAGAACACACCCTTGAGAAAGCAGTCTTCTAAAGCAAATATAGCATGATTTCAGCACAGTGATAGAAAGCAACTTTTGTTTTAAAACAGTCGTTTTAAACATGTGCACATTAATTGTAAAAAGAAAATGAAATATGAGAAGAAAACATGTTTGCAAATTTCGTATAGTCATAAGCTTCCTTTTAGCATTTGTTTCCCCATAGGTCTCTCTGAGTTCCATCTTTGAGCAGTCAACTGTCATGTGTGGACCACATTGTGAACTGTGCTTTTCAACCAGTGTTCTATTGGATGCATGTTATTTCAGGTGGTTACCTAACACTACTTTTAGAAATAATAAGCCCTCATCTTGGGGATTTATTCTTCTTCCATTTTTAGTGTTGAGTTTACATTACTATCAACAACTGACAGCATGTCTGATGGTGGCCATTGTGAAGTTGTGGCTATTGGATAAACAGTAAGAAGCACATTGCTTATGTGTATGTGGCAACACCCAGTGCAAATAGACCTGCTGTGTACTGCTCCTCAGACTTGGGAAAGCCTGGTGTGCGCAATTGCATAGAGAATATAGTACTTACATAAGGAAGCCCATGATGGAAGCTATCTATATATTGTCATCACTGTTCTTTCACTTTATATTGTGCTTGTGCCTGTACTGATCAATGCAGAGTAGTGCGGAGGTTTGAATAAGAATGGCCTTAATGGCCTTATATATTTGAATGCTTCATCACCAGTGAATTGAACTTTGAAAAGATTAGAAAATCTGGAAGTGTGACCTTCTTGGAGGAAGTGTGTTATGGGGAGTGGGCTTTGAGGTTTCAAAAAGAATCTTTTACTCTGCCTGTGGATCAGGATGTAGTGCTTAGACACTGCTCCAATGCTTGCCTGCACACCACTATGCTCCCCACCATGATGATAATGGACTAAACCTCTGAAACTGAAAGCAAGCCCCAATTACATGCTTTATTTTATAATAGTTGCCCTGGTCATGGTGTCTCTTCACACTAGGACACTAAGTCAAGATGGTTGACCTTCACTGTCAACTTGACTGGATTTAGAGTCACTTATAAGACTGAATTTTTTCCCGGGGGAAAATTTCCTTTGAGGTTTATCTGAGAAAGGAATGCTCACTCTGCATCTGGGTAGCACTGTGCTGTGGGTTTGGGTGCAGACTAAATAAAATGGAAAACTGGGGAAAGCAAGCTGAAAACAAGCATTCGTGTGTTCCCGTGACATCTATTTGCCTCCTGTGTCTACAGTCACTCCTTTGTGCCTTGTTCCTTGGAAAACGAGCCAAAATAAACATTTCCTTCTTTCTTTAAACTGACTTCTTGTTGAGTTTTGTCACTGCGCTGATAAAGTATTGATAATACAATATTACCTTAGTGGCATCTTCATGTATTTATTTGTGATCTCATTATCAATCAAAACAGTGATTGAAGTATCCAATGTAAGTTTATGTAGGATATTCTACATTCAAACAGCAAAAAAACAAGTGGTTGAAATCTAAGACCTGTGTTGCCACCAAAGGCAACATGGAAGCCCTTGGGACTGCAGGTGCAACATACATAGGGGAGATGTGTGGAGGTTCACCAGACAGCCAGACACGAGAGTAATGTTAAAAATGTTGTGTGGCCTGTTGTTTGGATGGGCCAGGTGCTATTATATGGTAGACTAAAGAATGTTCCAGATTATATAGATCTGAATAAAAGTTGCTTAGGAGAAAAACCTATGACTTCGATATTTTCATCTCCTTTTCACAACAATAGTTAATGCTTCCATTATTAGCACATAAAAAACATTGTTTACCCCAGAGATAGCTCTTCTTTAAATATGCCAAACAGGAGTTTTCCTGTCAGGAGCTTTTCATCAGTGCCAATGTTTCTTTTGTTTGTACTTGGCATGAAAAGTTTGTCAATGAAAGTAAGTAAGATAGGAAGATAAATGATAGACTGATGGCAGAGATAACTGATACAGGAATATCTGTAGATGATAGATAGAGTGATAATAGACAGGTTGCATTTGTATACAAGAGAGATTCAGATAGACAGATGGCTAAAGATGAACAGAGATGAAAGGCATACATACAGATAAATTAAGATGCAAGTTAGAGAATGGTGGCATATATTTGTAATGCCAATACTTGAGACATGGAGACAGGGGTTCAAATGTTCAACTAATAAGTTGGTCTGAACAACATGAGACCGCGTCCTCAAAAAAAAAAAGCAAGAAAGAAAGGAAGAAAGGAGGAGAAAGAAAAAGGAAACAAGACAATGGGAAAGGGAAATTTTGCAAATAAAAATTGCATTTAATACATCTGACCAACTAAACACCCTATTTTGTAACATATATTGTAGAGTTTTGTTTGTTTCCCTTAGACATCATGGGCTGATCTTAAACTACAACCCTTTGTTGCTGCGCAGAATTGCAAGGCCATGCTATGCTCACCTAGACAAAGGTCAACATTCCAAATTAAAATGGTGTTTGCACAGATTGTATAAAAAGTACTTTTATGTTAGCTCAAACTAGTAAAAGTTATGGGTCATGTGCATGCACACATCTCTGTGTTTCTTTTTATGAACAGATAATGATAGAGTAGAGTAGTTAGGTGTATGGATGGAAGGACAGACAGAGAGACAGACAGACACACAGGTGTATAGATAGATAGATGATAGATAAACAATAGATAAAAGTTCTTCCATTATTAGTGTAAGTCTAGAATATAGGTGTTCAGTGAACAACAATAGATGAAGAAAATGATATATTACACAACGACGGTGTTCTTACACAAACTCTGGGATATTGATACCATGCAGTTCCATCTCAACACCTCATGTTTTATTCTACAGCCTGCTGTGACTGAGAATTACACCACTGTATGGTACACAGCTAAGGTGGAGGGCAAGCTCAGACAGTCCACCTTGTCCACCATGCTTCATTTCTCTATTTCTTTACAGTTTTTCTCCAAATCAAAACTGGAATATGAGTGAGACAAATATCTGTGACTTTGTACAAGAAGATAAGTGGTTATACCCTTCATATTTAGAATGGAGATAAGATTGAAGCCAAGAGAAGACATCTGGGACAATCATAAAACCCACAAGTAATATGGACATTATTAAGGTACTATATTTAGTTTCCTTTAGAAATCAGGCTGCCCTCTTTTAAAAAGAGCTTGAGTAAGGGAAATCAGCTTATTAAAATACATAGATTCTATCGTTCCTGAACATCACAGGTAATCAGTGCATTTTTTTCTGTGTTCCTTCTCACAATATTTTATTCACAGCAAATGCTGTTGTAAATTTTGCAAATATGGAACAGTTTCCCTTTGATGTCTTTACCACCCACTTGTAGATGGATGTTTCTATCCTACCTAGTCCTGCAGCCATTTAGTCCTAAATAAACACACAGAGGCTCATATAAATTATAAACTGTTTGGCCAATGGCTCAGACTTCTTATTGGCTAGCTCTCTCTTAATTAATAACACATTTCTGTTAATTTATGTATCTCCACATGGTCTGGACTTACTGTTGTTGCCTTGGAGTACTAACTTCTCCTTGACACCACTTACATTTCTCTATCTCTGAATTTCCTGCCTGACTAAATCCTACCTGTCCATTGGAGGAAACAGCTTTATTCATCAACCAATAATAGAAGCATATATTCACAGCATGCAGAAGGACATAACCCATCACCCACTTGATCCTCATACTCTTACATGATGCCTTGCTTTGTCCTGAAATGGGCATCAGCTACCGGTGACTGGTAAATAGAGGCAGCTTCCTATTCATTAAGGTGTCCTTTGTGTAAATAACTCTGTGATTTAATCTACAGGATAAACACACACAAGAGATGTATTCAATGCCTCCTTTTTGAATACTGCCTGTCCCTGTTTCATACTTGATTTATTTTCCGAATACAGTCCTTCCCCAGAGGTTTTCAGAGAGTGAAACAATTGCTGGAGTTGAGATGAACGTACATGTGTCCAAACTGTTGAAATCTTGTTTCCTAGCAAACACTCACTTTGCTAGAAGTCTGTCTTAGTTACTTTTCTATTGCTTTGCTAAAACACCATTACCAAGGCAACTTATAAATGAAACAATGTAATTTGGCTTATGTTTCCAGAGGGTTAGAGTCCCCCGACGGTGGAGCCAAGAACTAGCTGAGCACTCACATCTTGATCCACAACCAGATGCAGGGAGACCACTGGGAGTCCCATGAGTCTTTGGAAACCTCAAAACCCACTTCCAGTGACATATTTCCTTGAACAAGGCCTCCTAAACTTTCCCAAACTGTTCTACCAACTGGAGACAAAGCATTCAAATTTGTGAACCCATAGAAGACATTCTCACTTAAACTACAGATAGGGAACAAAACAGTATTCCAAATGTTTGTAAAGAGTTACATCACAGAGCATTTTCTTCTTCTGCTATGTCCCTTTAACAGTAATTTATTTATTTATGATAATGACTACATGAAGTCATTATGAAACATGAATACAATATAAGTGTCAGAGACTAAGAAAAAAACCTTTCCTGATATAGCTTGTACTCATTTTACCTATGAGATCTTCATTTCCCTGATATAGTGAAGCCTGTATTGCTGTGTTACATACAGCATGTTGAGGCCCCTTCACTCTTCGCAGATAGAAATTGTAGAGAGGGGGAAAAGGGTCTTTTGTATCCCTGGACATTTAGTATAAGCAATAGCAGCAGTAAGCAGGCAGGAGCTGATGCACTTTCTAATGTTACCCTCTCATGGAGACTTTGGGTTTTGGGACCTGTATCCACAAGTGTTTCACCCCTTGTATAGGCTTGGGGAATTGGGTTCCCTTAGCCTTTATCTGTAGCTGGTCCTGCAGCTTCTGGGTGGGTATAGGTATCACAATCCCTATGTTTTTAACTCTGTCTGATGGTAAAGCTGTTGGCCTTTGGTGTCTGGGACCCTAGTTTCTGAACACTTGACAGTTCTCTGGAACTCTGTCAGTAACCAGGGCCTGTCATAATCTCTCTTAGGCTTCTTATAACCTTTCATTGCTCTCATTCTTCTCTAGCCTAAGCTCTCGACAGTCCTTGGACCTCTAACCGTACATTTACTGCCCCTTTGCTCTCAGCCCTGGCTAATTTCTTCCACTATTGAACTTTTTCTTTAAACTGCCAGACACTTGTTTGCCCTGCTCTTTCACAGTCTTATCTTTGGACTGTCTGTCTGTCTGTCGATGCTGCCGCCTCTCTGCTGCTCTTCATTTCTGCCTCTCTGCTGTCTCTGCTGCTCCTACCTGTGTTACAAGTTCAGCTTGCCTTGCTGAGAGTAAACAAGAGATGATCTCTACATATAAGTCTTCATTGGTTCTGGTGTTGCAACGACAAGGTCGGCAGCACCCAAGAGTGTCTTCCAGCAGGCTCATTAAAAGAGCCCGAGAGCCTGCTTGCAAAGACGAAGGCCGCTTTGCACTGATCACCTGCTAAGCGAGAATTCTGTTTTCCCACAGACAGTTTTAATCCTCAGCAACAGTCACTGCTATCTTTCTACTAGGCCACCTGAGGAAGTGACCTCCATCCAAGCAATGCAGAAGTGACCTAAAGTTAGAGGAGGCCTGTGATAATGTAATGTCTGATACAAACTGTCAATCAGTCCCGGCTGAGGTTTATTCTTAGGAGCCAGGGCAACCAGTTTCCAACTTTATTTGATTCATTCAAGTTGCCAGTGAAGGGTTCAAAAATGGTCACTGTTGGCGTGAAGGGTGGTCTCATTGACTGTTTGACTGACAGTCCCTTCACTCAAGGTAGTAAGAGTTTATCAGCTAGTAATTAGGGATTCAAGCTTCTCATCCTCAGCGATTTGATTATTCAGAAGAAGATGAACGTTAAAAGGAGCGCTTACAGTAGCAACTTTATGAATGTCTCTTTAATACTGAGTGATTTAAACCTTAAATACTTCAACAGTATTTAAAGGCAATTATATAACACAGCTGGAGAGAAGGCACAGCTTTCAGGTCAACTATATTGTCCCTGGCCCAAAATTCTCTCACTGGATCCAGGTGAGATGTGGTAGAGCTACTATTTGTCCCCTAGCTAGTATGTGGACTTGTGGTTCTGATATTATTGGTGTGGTGGAATTGCTGTTTAATGAGTGAGGGCAGGGATACATTGATAGACTTGCAGACTCTGTTCCTGCACTCTCTTTGATGTGAGAAATCTCTGCACTCTGGGAATTTTGAGCATGGAAGAGACAACATTAATGTGTTCATTTGTTATGTCCCTTCTAGAAGCAGAAATCCAGTAGGTGTCTGAGGGACTAATTTGAAAAACTTACAATTCCCGAAACTAGCTTCTCTTCAATCAGGGCAGGGATAGAAGCTTAAGCGCAAGGCTTTTTACACCTTTGGTCAACGGGACAGAGTGGAGTGCAGAAGATTACGGAGGTAAAGGGCGCTCAGAGCTCACATGGACACACTCAGTAGGTTTGCTAGGTCAGGCTAGTTTTCAGGTGCGTATACCCAGGATCCTCCTGCTTTTGCTTGATGTCTGCACCAAAAATGGGGAAAATAAACCCAATTCCCAAAACACAGTCACGCAGTTTGTTGCCTGGAATGAAAATTAGAAAAAAAGTCATACAAATGGCATCCTGAAATGTTTAACAGATAATAATGGATAAAATCCCAGCAATCAGATTAATGCATGTGTGTCTTAAAATATTTTTGCTATAATTTCTGGTTCAGCAAAGAAAGTCAGCGTTCCCAATTCATTCAGAATGTTATTGATGAAGCCGAAAGTAGATGAACCAGAGACTTTCAACAAAGTGGAAGAATGAACACCTTTAGGGGCAGAATGATGTCATGCTGGGGCAGGTGCTGCTGTCATGCTCTAAGATATTTGTGCCCAATTTCAAAAGAAGTGCAAATACATTGAAGTCTGTGTGAGTCACCTCCAGCACAGACATATCCTGTGATAACAATGCATATCTGTAATGACATGAACTATATGTTTCTTCTCAGTTGTTTCTTATACGTAAGATCATAGTATGCACATACACACCTCCATGTGTGTTATTTCCTGATTAAAACTGATGCTTATTATATTATATTTGGTAAATATAAAATATACAGAGAAACAAATTATTACATAATACCATCATCTATGCAAAGCTACTATTTAAAAGTTAGCAGATTAAAAGTATCCTCCAATTTCTAATTTATATAATGATACATGTGGAAATGCCTTGAGGAATTAAGGCATTAAATATATTTAAGATCATTTTACTATGTAGCATAGTATTGATGGTAAATATTCATCTTAATTTTCATAAAATTATGCTATCATTAGGATTTAGAAAATTTTGGATTTTATTATTGTAGAAAGCTTACTAAATGCATAAAATATAAACATTAATGAAGCAGAATTAACAGATTAAATGAATATTTTAAATGACCCTGAAATTTTAGCAAATGTATCTAAAGTACCTGCTCTACTATATATGGTACAATTAGAATGTAAGCCTTTGTCCATTTTAAAATTTATATAAATATGGGCACAAAGGAAACAACGGAGTAGAGCACTACATTTCATTTCTGAACAAATGCCTGAGAAGATTGGAATATTTTCTAGAAAGTTGTCACTAAGATTGAAATATAGCATTTCTTAAGAAAATCAGCATGTAGCTGTATTTTCACGTCTGATGCCTGTTACATCAGAGACTTTGAGGGGATTAACATTTTCAATCTTAAGAGAGTCCCCCTAAGCTGGCAGAGGGATGGTACCATGGAAGCAGGACTCAGCATATGGCTCAGAGAACGCCAACATTCACAGTGAGGATTACGGATTGCTGTTTTGGCTATAGGCAAGATCAGAGACCAGCACTCTGTGGATTTCTCTTTAGGGCATTGTATGATACACATCTAAAGTTAGCTTTGCTAACCAGTGCATTAATGAGCAGCTGGCCATCAGTCCCAACAGATTCAGGCCACTGATCACAGATTGATGGTGGGACGAGAGTGGGAACTGGGTCTGGAGATTCCTGTGGCATGTGGCACTGTCTGGATCAGAGACAGTTCATCAATAGAAAGCAATTCTTCTTAGTGTTTTTACAAGAAGTTCTGCTGTGATATCTCTCACCAGCAGATCAGCCCTGAGTGCCAGTTCCGGTGTGCGGTATCCATGGGATGCAAGCCCTTAAGAACTGAGGGCAGAGGCAGCTCTGAGACAAAGTACTTCTTAGCAGGATAGTTGCCTGTAGTGTGTTTCCTCTAATGGTTCTGCTGTGTACTTCTTGAGAATGGGACTCTTGGAATAAAAGTAAGGTCAGCTTGGAGGACGGCAGAAACTCACTGAACACTTTTCCATCAAGCCATTTTCTCCTAGTTCTCAGTTTGAGGGAAGGAAAATGATTATTTGGTAAATATAGAGAAAATTGAGATTGAGATGTTATGTTTTTTTCCTGCTCAAAATATGAAAACAAGTTTTGCTCATTCATTTCTGAGTCTTTGAATCTATGTTGACCCATATAAATGCTACTACTCTTAGACAGCTAGTGTGTGTGTGTGTGTGTGTGTGTCGCATGTATATTTTAAATTTTACTCTTCTCTCATACATTTCATCCTGATTTCAGTTTCCCCTCACTCTACTCTGCCGAGTCCCCCTAGGTCCATCCTACATCCCCTCTCCCACATATACACTCCCATTTCCCTTGAGAAAATAGCAGGCATTCCAGGAACACCAACATTAAGACTAGACACAAACCTTATCAGGTCAGGATGATGCAACCCAGTAGAAGGAGAAGGGTCCCAAGAGCAGGCTAAAGAGTAGGAAATAGCCCCCACTCCCACTGTTAGGAAACCCACAAAAACTCCAAGTAATCACTATAATGTATTTGCAAAGGACATATCTCAGGCCCATGCAGTCTCCCTGATTGCCACTTCAGACTCCATGAGTCCCTATGAGGCCTGCTTAGTTGATTCTGTAGGCCATTTTCTATGGTATCCTTTAATCTCTCTGGATGCTGCAATCTATCACCAACCCCTCTTCATGAGGTTCCAGGAGCTCTACCTGGTGTTTGGCTGTGAGTCTCTGTATCTGCTCCCATCTTTTGCTGCACTAAGTCTATCTGATGAGGACTGGGCTATGCACCAATCTATGAGTATAGCAGTATATCATTATGAATCATTTCATTAACTTTTTATTTTTAAAAATATTTTGATGGATTTTATTAACTGACTGTATATGTGTTTGTGTGTGTGTCTGTGTGTGTATGTATGTGCCATGGTGTGTGTGTGTGTGTGTGTGTGTGTGTGTGTGTGTGTGTGTAAATCAGATGAAAACTTGTGGGCATTTTTTCTCTTTTTTCCTCTTCTTCCACTAAGTCGAGTTTCTAAGATCAAACTCAGGTTGCCAAGGTTGGTAGCAAGCACCTTTACTCGCTGACACATCTCTCACAGCACCCCACCCAAAGATGGTTACTTAAATAACTCAAATTTCGAGGAGAATCCCTCTGTTGTCCCAGTATCATATGACGCAATCATTAACCATGTATAGCTAGTGACTTGTGGAGCAAGTATGTCCTTCATAGGAGCAAGTGCAGTTGGGCAATGGCTCTGTGCAACATGTTTCAGTAAGGAAATGGTGCCTCCTGTTGGTTCTGAACATAATTACAACTCCCTCTCCATGTTCCTTCTACTGAGGATGGAAACCCTGATAGAAATGAAACAGTACATCAGGAATCCTTGGCCCAAAGGGACAAGGACAGAATGTTGAGTCTTCCTTTATTAATTAAAGTAGACAGAATAGCAACAAAAGGGGTAAAATTATTTGGACTGAAAGTAAGAAATTTCTCTGAAGACAAGAAATTTTTTTTCAGAAATTTTAAGAAAGAAATTTACATTGAGAAAAAGGGAAGGATTTTAAGACACAAGAACAAAACACTATCCCCTAAACTCAGCAGTAATAAATTTAATAAACTATAACAATGCCTAAAATCCTACATAGTAGTAACCCATGTTAATCCTGCATCTACATATACTGATACAGATTAACTCTTAAAGTAAACTGCAAGAGATTGATGATAACTGGCAATGAGTTAGAACAGGAATAGTTTATGATAAATCTGCCATTATCACAATCTTTACTTCTTCTTTCACTATGATAATATACCTTGATAAAAGCAACTTAAAGAAGATAGAGTTTACTTTTGCTAGTACAAGAGGAGAGTCATTGCAACTATAGCTTAAAGTAAGTGGTCACATGGCATCCACCACCAGGACATCTAGGGAGACTGAACATACTCTATTCATTTTCCTTTTTTTATATGCTTCAGAATGCCCAACCAGGGAAAGGGGCCACTCACAGTGGGTGATTTTCCTACCTCAATTAACCTAATCAAGATAATCTCCCTGGCTTTCCCAGAGGTCCATCTCCCAGATGATTCTAGATTTCACCAGGTTGACAGGTAGATCACATTAACCCTGGGCTTTGGGTTCTCTGTTAGGTAGATTCTGGGTACTTTAAACCAAGAGCAATTGGATACAACCACAGTTGGTCTGATAAACAAGATGGCTACTAAGTGACTAGTAAAGAGGAATTTTATTCAGCACACAGAAATAGTTCGCACCTCAAAGTGAGCAGCATAAATTTTCATCACACTATACAAAATAATGCATGATTTAGAACTTAAAATTGACTATTTCTGCAACTTTCAAGCAAATACACTTCGATTGTGGCAGCTGTGAGTATCTGAAACCACAGGATGATAAACTGCAGGTAAGGAAAACTTGCCATACTTGAGAAAGGACATGGGAACAGGAATGATCTATGGAAGTGGAGGAGTCTTCTGCATAGACCTGAGGAGGATTTGGGGTGCCTCGGTACTAGGGGGTCTCCTGAAGTTGAGAAGGAATCTGAAACTCATAACAGTCAATCTTTCAGTTCAATGGCCAGTGCCCAAATGATTGCACTGAATAGCATCCATCATCAAGTCCCATTTCCTCCTTAGCTCTGTCACCTAATGGCCAAGGCCCACATGAGTACATGGTATAGCACCCATCATCACAACCTTACTCCTTTTAGGCAAGCGTTCTTGTTTCTACTGTTCTCTCACAGCTTCTACCATTACTCAAGATGGCTAATATCAGCAGACTATGAGATGCCCATACTCCTCACTGATCTGAGGGGAGATCAAAGCATGACACACAGGGACTTGCAGAGAGACACCGGTATTAGTCAGAGCACTGGGAAAATACGCGCAATGGCATTTAGGAAGTAAAACCCTAGAAAAACAAAGCGATTGCAATCAGGATCCAGGGCATCACTGTGGTTTATCTTCCTCTGGCCCTATCCCAGCCCTAGTATATTAGAGAAGGCATACCATGTCTCATACTTCAAGGATAACGGAGGTAGTGGGAGTCTGTATTACATATTGGTTAGTGTGAGGAACCAGCTACCTCTGGGATGGCTAGCTTTTCATCAAAGTGTGAGAACAGAGACAACAGAAGATTGAAAACAGCTGTGTAGATCACCAGCTGAGGGGATTAAGGGGATTAATGGTCTCAGAATCCAGGAGTTATATTTAAAAAAAGGTTATAAATGGATAAAGAGGAGCATTGTCTGTTGGTGATTTCCATTTGTGATTTCAGGGACAATAGCCATCTTCTGGACATGGAGTCTCAATCTCAGCACTAATAGTCAACGTGACAACTATCATGTCAGGACCAAACTGCCATTTAGCATAAGACGTTTCAGTGGAAACAGGTAACATACCATTTCTTCAAATAAAATCTGATGGCCCAAGCAAAAGAGGTAGAATCTGTAGATAATGAAGGGCTGAAGAAATAAGAGTCAAAGAACAAAGAGTAGATTATTATCTTCAATTTCCACAGGAAAAAAGATAATAAAAATATTAATAAAAGGTTATTATTACATGCTCTTTTAATGTAAATATTAAGGCAGAGGGAATTTATTCCAGTCTGATTAAAGTGGGACTGTTTAGGAAGTTGATGTCTCCCATTTTCCTGGTTTTCTCTTCTAGGAAAAGGCTTAGTTTCTGTGTGATGCCATGGAACTTTCCTGTAGGTAACACCATTTTTATTTTTAGACTGTAATGTAAGAATCCAGTGTATTGATCTCCCATCATATTTGCTTATAGATAGAGTAATGAAAAGATTGAAAGACTGGTGACATATCTGAGCAATCAGTCATTGCTAGGAAACACGTATTTTGTTGTTTGTTTTTGTTCCTTATTAAGTTGAAAAATCTAACTCCATTTCTTTAAGATACTGCTGTCTAGGTTTCTCACTAAAGGTATTTCCGACTGTGGTGGTTGCATTTTAACGAGGCCTTCCCTCTGCTTAATGAAGTTTGTCAATAGCTGCTGCTCCCCCTGTCCACTTCCCTCTTGTCTCCTCAGCACTTGGATTCTCCTAGTCTGCAGCTACCTTTCACCACTTGAGGTGGTGATCCTCTGTGTAATGCCTGCCTCACCTAGTGGAAGAGGAGCATCCAGAGAGAAGAGACTTATTCTTTTTTGGGGAGAGGTTTGAGACAGCATTTCTCTGTGACTTTGGTGACCATCCTGGGACTAGTTCTTGTAGACCAGGCTGGTCTTGAACTCACAGAGATTATCCTGCCTCTGTCTTCCAAGTTCTGGGATTAAAGGGGTGTGCCATCGTCAACCGACTAAGAGCTTTCTTTTCTAGGCTAAGAAGTGTCTAGACCACAAGGAGGGCTGAGCATGTATCCACTCTGTTAATGATGGATATATTTTTCACTATGTTATCAAATGTTTGCAACAAGGAAAAAGAGTCCTAACAACATCCCAGTGTAAATACCTTTACCTATAATGACAGGCTAGATTATGAAAATTGTGTTCTAGAAATTTAGTACTATAACAGAAATAACAAAATTAAACATTTTCATGTAGAAATGTGTGATACTTAAACCTATAATTAGACAATGATATCAACAGTATCATCATAATTCTAATTCTACAGATTATAAACTCAGTCCTGCTGCTCTAATCAATCACTTTCTTTCCAATATAACAAGTGATAGTGGACCATGATTCACATCACTTTCAGTGGCTAACATCCTGCCATTCTTTAGTTTGTCTAAAGGGTTTGCTGCATGTAGCTTGTCTGTATGTGTTACTGTAATATTTTAGCTATCTGTATTTGAGGAATATTTCAAAAGTAGTTTTTATAAAATACTGGGCCCTAGGCTGGATGGATGATACATGCCTGAAATCCCAGCACATGGGGAGTTGTGATGTGAGATTAGCTTGGATTATATTGTAAACATTGTCTCAAAAACTGCTACAAATCAAGTTCACAAATCACAAATATTATGAATCTTTGTGGTGTTTATTTTTGCTGAAAAACAGCCTATAATTTAGTAAATATTATCCTTCTTAAAATATTAATAATTTCAAATGATTGATCAGAAATTCGATTTATATCTTGTTTCCCATTAATTGAAAGTCTACAGCTCAATTTCAAAATAAAAATGTCTTAAACATGGTAATTTTGCAAAAAAATATTAATTATAAATAAATATCACAATGTAAATTTGCTTTTTAATTTCAGGAACATTCCTTTTTCAAGTCATAAAGTTACTCAATTATGCACAAATGCTAATTAAGCCCAGAGGGATAAGAGTTCTGATTCTGTAGTGTACATTTTTACATTATGCAAGAAAACTATTGATTAAATTTCCATATTGACATTATGTATTTTATCTACTGGTGATGATATTTAGTACCTTTGACACACTGCACAATATGCCACTTAACACAATCGAAGTAGAACTGCATTTTAGATTTTCAGAGCTTAATAATGAAGAAAAACAGCATTGATAATGCAGCTCTTAGAGAACTTAGATATGCAGCATACAGATAACCAGGAATAATGATCAGCAAAAAAATGTAGAGCTTTTTGTTTTGAATATCTGAATGGAATATGTAAAGATGTGAGTAATATTCTGCCTACTTTCTATAGAAAGAATTTGATATTTGTCTTAGGGTTTTTATTGCTGTTTAGAGACACCATGAACCATGACAGTGACAACATGACAACACGTTTTTGTTTTATTTTGTTTTGTTTTGGTTTTGGTTTTTCAAGACAGGGTTTCTCTGTGGCTTTGGAGACTGTCCTGGAACTAGCTCTTGTAGACCTGGCTGATCTCGAACTCACAGAGATCCACCTGCCCACGACAACTCTTATAAGGAAAACATTTAATTGACGCGGAGGCTTACAGTTTCAGAGGTTCAGTCCATTATCATCATGGTGAGGTGCAGAGGGCCATGGGACTACATAGCAATGACAAGCAGCATTTAACAAGTCTCATTATATGTTATTGGAGAGCCACTTGGCAAAGCCAAGTCACCAGATGTTGTTGGGGAGCCCTACTTGGCAAAACCAGCATGGCTATTGACAAGGAATGTCTGGCTGTCCATGTAACTTTCTCAGATACTACTGCTATGACTAATAAGACCATCTGTGAGATTCTTCCACAGTCCTTTGGTGGTGTGCTTTCTATTTTGGGGGTACACATATAACTGTGGACAGCCAGAAGATGATTTTTTGCTTAAGCTGTGTACTATGGATAAAGAGAAGCAATACTAGGACGTTTTACATTACTCCAACTGACCCAGTATTCTCAGTCACAAAGGCAGCCTTTTACACAGACAAGATAGCTTTAGATTTCAGAAAAAGTTTAAAGCATCCTGGTTGTCCCTAGAAATAATATCTGGTTGGGCTAGAGATACATACACAAAGATCATTTTCCCAGGTGTTGTTTTTGCCCATTCAAAGCCAGAACTTGAAACAACTTTAGTCTGCATGTGGCCCCAGTTTCAAGCTCAAGGTCCAGCTAACTAATTGTTATTGCAAAGTCTTGAATTCCAATGTCATTTTCTGTGTGGGAACCCTCACCAACTTAGAACTATGTACATGGGTCAATGTGACATTCCCAGACTGAGAGAAACTATGTGACTTGTGTCTTGAGTTTGGGTAGGGCCCTGCAAAACAGCCTATAATTATGCAGAGTTTGGCTGTGAGAGAGGAAAGACAATGTACAAGAGGCAGAAGACAGAGAAGGAGAGCAAGAAGACAGAGACTGAGAACAGAGTAGAGGCAAGAGAGAGGGGCCAAGGCAGAGTGGGGGAAGGAATAGCCACGAAAAGGCAACAGAGGCAAAGGGCAGAGATATGCAAGTGAAGGCTGCTGTGGAAGAGAGGAGTGTGAGAGTAGAAAAAGAAGAAGCATGAGTAGAGTGAGAGAATGAGTATGAGAGAGTAAAGAATGAATACATAATGTAGAAGAAGTATGTGCTTGTGAGTGAGTATGAGAGAGAGCTATGTGAAAGAGCCACTGCTATAGAGAAGCCATGCTTAGAAATTGTGTAAAGTGCTGTGTGATGAGAGGACTTTTGTAAATGATGGCCGTGTGGAGATTTGTAACTATAACTGAATATAAAAATATGTACTGGGCAGGAGAGAAATGTTTATATATAAAGAGGGTTTGTCAAGAAAGAGACACTATAAAAGAATGAAGTAAAAAGAAAAGGTTACCATCTGGAAAGTGTGTGTTTATTCCTTTTTTTCTTAGGTAACCAGCAGATACTGTCTGCGTGTTTATTTTTTCCCCTCAGATAGAAAAGTCTAGTAACACTCAGGCAAGAATCTTTCCCAGTACCCTGAGGCTTTCTCATTATTACTCTGCTGTGGGCCTGGGGGGCTAGAATTCTATGGTCTGCATTAGTGAGGAACATGGAGCATGCAGGTACATGTTCTGCTGGAGGAATAGCTGAGAGTCCTACACCTTGCAGGCATCAGGAAGTTGACTAGGAGTCACGGTGAGGGAAGCTTGAGCAAAGACATCCCAAAGCCGGCCCCCACAGAGACACACTTCCTCTAACAAGGCCACACCTCATAATAGTGCCACTTCCTTTGGGGCCATTTTCTTTCAAACCACCATAGGTGGTGAACTGGTTATGAGGCAGTTAACTGAAGGTTCTTGTATAGTTCAAGGGCAGAAAGGAAAACCATTCAGATCCCTTGTCAACCTCCCTTCCTGGGTCAATTCCAATGTCATTGTGTGTGTCAAGGAGGGATGTTCCCCCTAAAAAGTGTTCTCCTAAACAACTAGGAGAGGGGATATTTGTGATTTCAAACAAAGAAGAGTTAATATCAAAGACGTTAGTCTTTTGTCATAGAAACACTCATGCACAAAGGAATAATGTGATCATCAAGACAGACACCAAGAAGAGATGTCCCAAGAAGTAGAGTTGCTGTGATAACCTTGGTCACATGGTTTTTCAGCAGTCAAATCCAATTTTCTGGAGTAATTTGGAAAAATTTGGAGCTGTAGACTGAAGAAATCCAGGAATACTGAAAGCAAAGCACAATGGGAAATGGTGTTGGTCAGATTTTGTCAACGTGGTACAAGCAAGAGTCTTTTAGGAAGAAGGAATATCAGTTGAGAAGATGTCTCCATGGTCTCAGCATGGAGACAAGTCTGTGGGTGCATTTTCTTAATTAATGACCACTGTGGTCAAAGCCATCTCTGGGCACATAGGTGGTCCTGGATAGTATAAGAAAGCCGGCTGAGAAAGCAAGGAGAGAGACAAAAATTTTGGTGGAAGTTTGGAAAGTATTGTGGACAGTAAAGTCTGTGTGAAGTATGACTTCAGAGAGGAATTGGGAAGTCTTAGGAACTGAACTATCAACCATATTGTATTGGTTAATCAGGCTATAATTTCCCAAACTTATGAAATTTTGACTGTGTTCAAATTCAAATTAGCAGATTAATTTGTTTGTTGAATGAAATTTCCAGACAGGGTAACATTTAGGCTACAGAATAGTTAATACTCATAGCTTTTCAGGTTTACAATGAGAATTGATACCAAAAAGTAGAAGAAAAGATGTCTTTGAAATACAAATTTTGGGAGCACAAGTACATTTAAAGCTGCAGATAAAGACAGTGAAGACTAAGCAGCCATGGTGGTTAAAGAGACTGGTGTCACTTTGAAGAGGAGACCCTGCACTTTGGACTGGGAAAATAGGGGACAAATCTTTGATGCTCTATACTTTCTCTTGAAAGTACAACCACATCAGACTGCAAACTCATTTGAAAGATCTTTAAAAAGAAAAGAGCTAAAGGGCTATCCTGCTAGAAAAAGTGCTGGCTAGGGAAAAGTTTTCTAAGCCAGTTTTGGTTTTTACAGTCATTCAGAGAATCCTGTGATTATTGTTCTAAGGACCCAGCCACTGATTGAGTTGGCAGACACATTTGGTATCACCCACATAGTGCTGGATTTGCAGGCATGCAGAATCTGAGAGCTATAGGATCATAGAGTCTTGACCTAGTTTCAGAAGAAAGCAGGATACACTAGGCAATATTTCGTTGTGTCTTATATCCCACAACAATACATGAAGATCTGTTTGTGGGTGAAGCCTAAGTTGCAGTGGAGATTCATTGGTGTCTACATGATTGGAGACCTATGTATGCTGGAAATGCTAGGAATGTTAAACATATTCTGTGGAAAAATATAGCTAGCTCAGGGCTGTAATGGAGAATCTGGATAAACAAGCGGCCATTCACATCATATCCTCTGGATGCTGAAATACAAGAATTTAACTAAATGGACAGAAACTCAATGCAATTCCTCTAAAATCCGGAACAAAACAAGGCTGTCCACTCTCTCCATACCTTTTCAACATGATGGGGGAAGTCCTGTACATTTGTTAAAAGGCACTGTTGAGCCAATAGGAATCTAGATAGGTGGGACTAGGAGTCCAAGAGGATTCTGGGAAGGAGAAACACAAGAGATTCAAGATGTAACGCCATGGGGTAGGAGCCCGGAACTATTCTCCGGTAAGAAACATACTTAGATTAACAATTATGGGGTAATTACTTAAGTCAGAGCTAGCCATTAAGAAACAAGCAAGGCCAACAGCTTCATAATTTATATAGCCTCCTGTGTGTTTATTTGGGACTGATGCGGCTCTAGAACCAGGCTGGCGGGAAGGCTTCTCTCAAAGAAAAAGCTTCTCTTTACAGTACTTGAAGTTCTAGCCATTGCCATACAACAACAAAAGGGGATCAAGGGGATACAAATTGGGAAGGAAGAGGTCAAACTTTCACTGTTTGCAGATGATATGATAGTTTACATCAATGACCCAAAGAACTCTACCAGGGAACTCTTATAGCTGATTGACACCTTCAGCAAAGTGGCAGGCTACAAGATCAACTCAAGAAAATCAGTAGCCCTACTATATACAGATGATAAAAGGGCTGAGGAAGAAATCAGAGAAACATCACCCTTTCCAATTGCAACAAACAACATAAAATACCTTGGGGTATCTCTAACAAAACAAGTGAAAGACTTGTATCGCAAGAACTTTGAATCTTTAAAGAAAGAAATTAAAGAAGCCCTCAGAAAATGGAAAGATCTCCCATGCTCTTGGATAGGAAGGATCAATGTAGTAAAAATGGCAATCCTGCCAAAAGCAATCTACAGATTCAATGCAATCCCCATTAAAATCCCAGTACAATTCTTCAGAGACCTTGAAAGAGCAATAATCAATTTTGTATGGAAAAACAAAAGACCCAGGATAGCCAAAGCAACATTGTTCAACAAGGCAACATCCGGAGGCATCACCATCCCTGACCTCAAGCTCTATTATAGAGCCATAGTCCTGAAAACAGCTTGGTATTGGCACAAAAATAGACAGGTGGACCAATGGAATCGAATTGAAAACACGGATATTAACCCACACACGTATGAACATCTGATCTTTGACAAAGAAGCTAAAAATATACAATGGAATAAATAAAGCATCTTCAACAAATGGTGCTGTCATAACTGGAGGCTGGCATGTAGAAGAATGCGTACCGATCCATGTTTATCACCACGCACAAAACTTAAGTCCAAATGGATCAAAAACCTCAACATAAATCCAGCCACACTGAAGCTCTTAGAAGAGAAAGTGGGTGGTACCCTTGAACGAATTGGTACAGGAGACAGCTTCCTGAATGTAACACCACTAGCACAGACAGTGAGATCAACAATTAATAAATGGGACCTCCTGAAACTGAGAAGCTTCTGTAAGGCAAAGGACACAGTCAGCAAGACAAAAAGGCAGCCCACAGAATGGGAAAAAATATTCACTAATCCCACATCTGACAGAGGGTTGATCTCCAAAATTTACAAAGAACACAAGAAGCATGTCTCCAAAACACCAAAGAATCCAATTAAAAAGTGGGCTGCAGAACTAAATAGAGAATTTTCAATAGAGGAGTCTAAAATGGCTGAGAGGCACTTGAGAAAGTGCTCAACATCCTTAGCCATCCGGGAAATGCAAATCAAAACAACTCTGAGATACCAATTCTCACTCCTGTCAGAAGGCTAAAATCAAAAACACCAATGACAATTTATGCTGGAGAGGATGTGGTGAAAGAGGGACACTCCTCCATTGCTGGTGGGAGTGCCAACTGGTACAGCCACTTTGGAAATCAGTATGGAGATTCCTCAGAAAAATGGGAATAAACCTACCACAAGACCCAGCAACTCCACTCTTAGGCATATATCCAAAAGATGCCCATTCATACAACAAGGATGTCTGTTCCACTATGTTCATAGCAGCATTATTTATAATAGTCAGAACTTGGAAGCAACGTAGATGCCCCTCAGCTGAAGAGTGGTTAGAGAAAATGTGGTATATTTACACAATGGAGTACAATTCAGCAGAAAAAAACAATAGAATCCTGAGATTTGCAGGCAAATGGATGACACTAGAAGAAACCAATATGAGTGAGGTAACACAGTCACAAAAAGAAACATGGCATGTATTCTCTCATATATGGATTTTAGACATGGGAGTGCCAGCCTACAATCCCATGGCCAGAGAGTCTGGGAAACAGAAACTTCATTCAGTGGCTGATGGAAGAAGAGGCAGACTCCCATGGCTAAGCACTCAGCTGAACTCAAGAAAGCCAGTAACAGAGAGGGAGGACTGATGACAAAAGGGATTAAGACTTGGCTGGTTTAACCCCCAGAAACAGCTGACCTGACAAAGGTTAACTTTTGAATCCCAGGCATCAGCATGGGAATGCAGCATGGGACTGATCAAGACCCCCTGAATGGGGGTGTCAGTGAGGAGGCCTAGGTAATTTATTGAGCCTTGGGCAATAGATCAGTACTCATCCCGAGTATACACACGGATTTTGGACTCCCATCCAACAATGTGAGATGCACTCTCACCCTGAACTCTTGGGGGAGGGTCTAGGCCCTGCCCTAGAGGAAATGACAGACTATGGACACCCCCATGGAGGGCCTCACCCTCCCTGGGGAAATGAGGTGATAATGGGGGGGTTGCGAAGAAGGCACAGGAGGAGGGGAGGGAAAGGGAGAGGGACCTGGAACTGACTTGTGAAGCAACCTTGTTTCTAATCTAAATTTAAACTTAAAAATAAATAATAATAATAAATAAAAATAATAATAATAATAATAAAGAATTTAATGTTTTCTTGGTAGGATTTCTTATCTCTTTGGTCTAGTTTGTCCTTGCTACCTGCTCATTACTTCCTTATGGAATGAAAAATTCTTTTAACTCCATACCAATGTATATTTGAGGTATGTAACACTGACTTTGATTTCATAGCAGCTCAAATTTAATAGATTTCTATGAGTCTTAAAAGACTTTGAGTTTGATCTTCTGAACAGTGTTGGAACTATTATGAGAATGGAACTCGTGATGTTGTATTGAAAGTAATCCATACAGTCAGATACACATTTAGTGATCTAAAATAGAATGTTGTGGCTTGGGGCTTATGTTTAAATGCTCAATCATTATCTTGTAGTACTATTTTAAAGGATGTAGAAATATTAGGAGATAGGGCATGGCTAGGAGAAGTCAGTTGATAGAGAAGTCAGTCAATAGTGACAGATTTTTTAAAATCATACCCACCCCTTGTTCCAGACATTCTGATTTCTTCCTGTCCTGCTGCCATGTGACCAGTCACTTCATTCTCCCAAAGCCATGTACACAGCTGCTATTGCTGTCAAGGCCTGCCAGCCAGTGATGAAATTAAAGGTTCCCGAAACCACGAGCCCAAACAAACCATTCTCCACATAAGGTGTTTCCGTCATATATTTTGATGGAAGGAATGAAAAAGTAATGAACATGGTGGCTCCAGTTTCTACATGTTTAATCACACAGATGATTTTTAAACCAACAACAAGATTGTTTTCTTGCCTAATGATTTTCAAGTCATCAAGTAAGGGAACACAGTCAACTCCCGGAACCTTTTGGAAGGGCTGTCATAGGAAAGCAAACCTATGAATGCAGTAGGTATATATCACCAAGGACACTATTGTTTTCTAAGGACTTTGGAAGCCTCGCCCGTTAATAATAAGGTTATGCCCAACTCAGGAAAAGGGCCTCCAGGACATCCAGAAACTGGTTTCCAAAAAAGACCACTCCAATTCTTCCTTTCCCCTCAGAGAATCAGATAGCACCCTGTCAGCAGTTATGACAGAAATGGCAGCAACAAGAGAGAGAGAGAGAGAGAGAGAGAGAGAGAGAGAGAGAGAGAGAGAGAGAGAGAGAGAGGGAGAGAGAGAGAGAGAGAGAGAGAGAGAGAGAGAGACAGAGAGAGAAGGGCACCTAGCATCCTTGCTGCCACACTCTGCCTGGCTGTTACCTCAGGTTTCAGCATTAACAGCTCAGCAGAAATTTTCACACAGAATGGATGCTTTTAACCCTGTTCACAGCCTGTGGAGTTTGTCTGGGTTTGCTCTGGCAATCCATCATGCCTGATTGTCACATAGTTCTCGAGGGGAGGCCAGCAGCTGGCAATGCTACCCAAATGATGTACCTCACTGTCTTCTGATTTCCCTTCGGCTTCTATCTAATTCTTGAAGGTGAAATACTTTGTAGAGCATTATGTTCTCATTTTGTTTAAAACACAACAAACAAAATGTCTTGCAAAGGCATAAAAATGGCTTGGGAAATGAGGGTACCCTTTGTCCCATCCCAGGGACTGGGTGGTTAAGGGGGTTGGCTCTGATGATCCTATGCATTTTAAAGCTTGAGTCAATAATTACATTCATAACAAAAAAAACCAAAATTTTCACTAGATAATCTAGGTAGATATAAATACAGTGAAATGAATAAACTCAATTTTAAAATTAAGTTTATGTTTTTAAATTGGGATTCAGAACATTACAGTGTCATGTCCATTTCTACAGTTCCTAGAATGCATTGATTCTGTTAACAGATCCCTTGTGAGATACTTTTTGAACTCTGGGATGAACTGCAGGCAGCCACTTGAGACCTCCTTTGACATGCTCAAGGCCTTCCTTCCCCTGCCTAGTATGAAAGAGTTACTTAGTTACATACAGCCAAGAAACAATCAGAAATGGGTCTTGGGAGATGCCCAAGCTGGGAACTGTCCATGACAACCCAAACATACCTCTTGTGGGCTTAGAGACAAAGTGGAAGGCAATTGGCTAAGGTTTGATACCAAAGATCAAAATACAATATCTCAGTGGATGTTTTTTATTCTTTACAAAACAAAGTCAAAACTATTTTGCATGTGTCTTACTTGTTAGCATTTTAGGAGCTGGAAAATTGACTCATGGTGAAATGCACTCACTGCTCTTGCATGGGACTCAGGCTCAATTCTCAGTAGCAATATGGTAGCTCATAACCACCTTTAACTCCTGTTCTGGGAATCCAATGTCCTCTTCTGACCTCAGTGCGCACCAAGCACACATGTAGTGAGCACAAATACATGAGGATGAACATTCATACACATAAGATTAAAAGTAAGTCTTGAAAATATTAAAAATAAATAAATGAAATTCTCAAAATTTTTTTAATTTAAGGAAAAACTTATTTATTCCAAATTAATGTATTTCTTTATTTCAGACCTCCTAAATAAATTAGAATTTTCATATTTTCAGTATAACTTTTAACACAACCCCAAATTTTATTATAAGAATTAGCTTTATTACCAAGGGGTCTCTACAGAAACAGACTGACAGGATTGATTCGATTGGCTTACAGCATGCAGTCTGGAGAGCCTAACAGTGTCTGACAATGCAGTCCATCACTCCAAAGAGGCTGAGAATCTAGTAGTTGCTCAGGCCATAAGACTGGATGACTCAGCAGTCCCAATCTGGTGCTGACCTGGAGAGTTCCTGGAGAGCTTCATCTTCAGTCTACATCAGAAGCCTGAAGAAATTGATTCTAACTCCCGTGAAGGAATGGTGCCAACAGAATAGATTAACTTGCCAGCAAGAGTGAAGGAAAGCTACATAAAGCAGAATTTCTTTTTGCCAAGGTCTTTGTTCTTTTGTCTGGGATGCAACCATAAGATGCTTTTCCTCTTATATTTTTGGTTGTGAGCCTAGCCTTTAACGGCTGAGCGCCTCACCCTCCCTGGGGGAATGAGGGGATAATGGGGGGGGGATGGGGGAGAGGGCACGTGAGGAGGGGAGGGAAAGGGAGAGGGACCTCGTACTGACTTGTGAAGCAACCTTGTTTCTTATCTAAATTTAAAATGGAAAATAAAAAAATATTAATAAAAAAAAGGAAAAAAAAGATGCTTTTCCTGCTTCCGATTATTATGTGAAGGAAAAATCCTTCACAGGAGCGCATAATGGCAAGTCTTTTTAGTTGATTTCAGATGCAGTCACACTGACAACTAAGATAACACCATTAAACTCTATTTGACTCTAAGAACCTAAGAGGACAATTACGTTGAAGTACAAACACCAGTCTTCACAATGGCTTCATAAGCCACCCATTAAATATCAGAGGCCCAATATAACCACAATGACTATTTAATCTGACAAAATATTGATTTTAAAAAGATATCCAACTATTTATTCAACAAGGTAGTCCATTTTGTTTAAGCTTTTAAAACTTAAGTTATATTTAACTAACTTAGCAAAGATTTTCTAGATAATGAAAGCAGACTAAAATGGAATTCCAATCCTGGAAAGGTGATTCCAAGATTATACTGTATTTAAAACTTAAACTATTGACAGAACCACTGGGGACCTAGGGAATACACACTGCAGATTCCATCCCAACTGGACTCAGCCCATCCAGAGACTGCCAGCACAATAGTCCGTTTCTCCACCCAAGGGACTTGGTAGGCCTGGGTCTGTCTCTGGCTCACCTTCCAGCTGTGACTTGGGGAATGCACACTGAGCATCTCAACCTGACAGGAGTCAGCCTGCACAGAGACTGTCAGACTCCAAGTCCCATTCTCCACCCACAGGACAGGCAAGGTAAGCATTGGCTTGTTTCCAGCCCACCTTCTAGTGCTCTGCACCCAACCACCAGAGACCTGGGGACTGTGAATTGCGGATCCCATCCTGACAAGTTCCAGCCTACCAAAAGACTGCCAAGGCCCTGGTACTAGGGCCAGCTTCATCCATGTAAAAGGGGTGCCACCAGAGAATTGGACCTGCTCACACCCACTGGAAGGGAACCGTGATCCCCTACCCATCAGGAGAGGAAGAGACTTCTCCTGCACCCACTGGAAGATGTGATGGGAAGGAGACAATATAAAAACACACTCAGCAACAGAAAAACCAATATGACACCGCCAGAGTCTAAAGACTCCACACCAGCAAGACTCTTAACCCCAATATAGATGAAGCAGAAGATAATGACCTTAAAAACAACCTCATGAAAATGATACAGGCCCTCAAAGAGGATATGAAAAACTCCCTTAAAGACAAACCAAAACTGCAAGAAATGGAAGAAAAAAACAAACAAAAAAATCCAAAAAATGCAAGAAAGGGAGGAAAAAACAAAGCAAAAATTGCAAGAAACAATTCAAACAGTGCAAGGGTTGAAAGCTGAAATAGAGACAATAAAAAAACACAGTCTGAAGGAATACTGGAAATAGAAAAGCTGGGCAAATGGTCAGGTACTACAGATGCAAGGATAACCAACAGAATACAGGAGATGGAAGAGAGAATCTAAGGGGTTGAATATTCGCTGGGATAAATAGATTCATTGCCCAAAGAAAATCTTAAGTCCACTAAATCCCTAACACAAAATATCCAGGAAATATGGGACACTGTGAAAAGACCAAACCTAAGAATAACAGGCATAGAATAAGGTGAAAACATACATCTCAAAGATGCAGAAAACTTATTCAACAAAATCATAGAAGAAAACTTTCCCAACCTAAAGAATGACATGCCAATGAAGATACAAGCAGCTTACAGAACACCAAATAGAGTAGATCACAAAAAATGTTCCTTTGCCACATAACAATTAAGACTCAAAACATACAGAATACAGAAAGAATATTAAGAGCAGCTAAGGAAAAAGGTCAAGGAACATACAAAGGCAAACCTACCAGAATTACACCTGACTTCTCCATGGAAACTCTGAATCCAGAAAGTCCTGGATAAATATTCTACCAAAACTAAGAGACCATGGATGCCAACCCAGAATACTATGTGCATCAAAGCTTTCAGTCACTATATATGGAGGAAACAAGATATTCCATGACAAAACCAGATTTAAATAATCTGTATCCATTAATCCAGCCCTACAGAAAGTTCTGGAAGGAAAACTCCAACTCAACTGCCCCTCAACTGAAGAGTGGATAGAGGAATGCAATATATGTAAAAGTACACTATGGAGTACTATTCAGCAGAAAAAAAACAATGGAATCGTGAAATTTGCAGGCAAATGGACAGCACTAGAAGAAACCATCCTGAGTGAAGTAATCCAGTCACAAAAAGACAAACATGGTATGTACTCATTCATATATGGATTTTAGAGATGGATAAGGGGAGTGTCAGCCTACAATCCCAGTGTCAGAGAGTCTTGGAAACAGAATGTTCGTCCAGTGACTGATGGAAGCAGAGGCAGACACACACAGATAGAACACTGAACTGGACTCCTGGAATCCAGTAACATAGAGGGAGGACTGATTAGCAAAGGGGTCATGACTGAGATGGTTTATCCCACAGAAACAGCTGATCTGAACAAGGGAGAGTTCTTGGACCCCAGACTGATGACTGGGAGGCCAGCATGGGACTGATCCAGACTCTCTGAATGTGTCTGTCAGTGAGGAGGCCTAGGCAATATTTGGGGCCTTGGGTAATAAATCAGTATTTATCCCTGGCATTCAAAGGGACTTTGGGTGCTCATCCCACAATGAGGGATGCTCTCCCAGCCAGGACTCTTTGAGAAGGGTGTAGGTCCTGCCCTGAACAAAATAAAATGATAGACTCTGGAGATCCTCCATGGAGGGCCTCACCCTCCCTGGGGAATGGAGTGGTGATTGGGCCTGGGGCTGATGGGGGGGATGCAGGAGGAGGGGAGGGAAAGGGAGCTGGGATTGACATGTGAAGCAAGCTTGTCTCTAATTTAAATAAAAGATGAAAAAATAAAAAATAAACTATTGAAAATGAAGACATATAAATACAATGAAGCCACTGTCATTGCTGGAGTGGCAAGCAATAAGAAATCTTCTAGGCATAAACAGTTGAGTGGAATAATCTTTGGTAAAGCTGTCACCTTCTATGGCTCCCTCATTGCTAGCTGAAGCTGTATATGTAATTTAAGAAGTTTAAATAATAGAATATTTTCATTGTGCAGTAGTTGCTATGGCTATAGTTGTCACAGTATTAAGGAGGAGGCACAGAAAGAGAGAGACAGATGTAAAGAGATGCATTGGGAGTAAATACCAATACGTCACTTTGCAAGTAGAAAGGAAAGCCAAACATCTCTGGCTTCCCATGGAGGAAAAAAAACAATTGTTTTTATAGACCAAACATTAATGCTAAGGAAATCAGAAAGGGCATTGAATAACAGAACCCTAATAACCCAAATCCTCTCAGTTGTTAAGACTAATGAACTCTCACCTTTTTCTGAGTTATCGTTGGTATTAGGTCCATAAAGTATGCTAGAAGTAAGAAATTTAAAAACAGCAAATTTGGGAATTGCCTTTAAAATAATTGGAAGCTGATGGTATATATGGAATTTCCTGGAGAATATGAATCATTAAAATTTTTATTTATTTGAGTCATTTGATTCATTCCTTCACATTATGCTATGTGTATTTATGAAAGTTGTGGGGAAATAGATGGAGATAGAAATAATCATTCTGAGTGATCCAGAAAGACAAATGGAGCTTATCCTCTCTCATGTTGACAGAACCTAGTTTTAACTCTCTCTTTATTGTTGGATGTTTATATTGGAGAACCTGAAGAAGCCAGGAAATTAGACAGGAATCCTGAGGGTGTGCCAAGGGTTTAGTTAGAACAAACGTGGTATGAAGGAGGAAAGGAGATTAATTGAACAGAAAAAGACAACTGGGGTGGAGGATGGAAGGCAGGAAATAGGTGGGAATGTGGAGAAGATAACCAATACTAAAGACCTTTGGGAAAGTAACACGGAAACCTTCAGAACCTTCATACAATATATGCACAAACATACAAATGGCATGAGGCATATCCCTGAAGTCATAATTAACAAATAAAAGGTTCAATGACAGATGGCTAACACACAAAAATAAGAGCCTTTGGAATGCTCAACCCTAAATGGGAAATCTATTATCGCCTGCCCCCCACTGAAGACTCATGGAGCACCATGGGATACATGGAGGAACAACTGTCTAAACAGTGGTAGTGGAGGACTGCTGGATATGACAGGGTTTAAATATAATTTTTTGAGACAGAGTCCCCACATGTAAGTTTGGCTGACCTACAATTCTCTATGTAGCCAAGCTTAAACACACAGAGCTCTCTCTGCCTCTGTCTGCATTGTGCGTGCTAGCATTATAGGAGTGTGACACGATGCTAACATTTAATATAATATTTTTATTAATTATTTCAGAATTTCATATACGCTTAAAGTATATTTTGATCATATTTCCCCTTCTCCACAATTCCTCCTTGGTCCACACCCCTTTCTTAAACTAAGTCCCTCTCCTGACTTTATATATCATAAAAGTGTTTGTGTATGTGTGTGTGTGTGTGTATTTTCCACATTAGTATATACATATATCCTAATGAGTTCAATGTGCCCTACCCATTTGTATAAAATGGTATGTGGCTATCACAGGAGAATGGTGGAACTACCTGGGACTACATCTCTAAAAACGTCGATTCTCACTCCTTCAGCAGCCATCTGCTCTCAGTAAATAGATCTTCAGTTAGGGGTAGAGGCTTATGATTATTTTCACCCTTCCATGCAGGTATGTTATCTGGCTCAATCCTATGTAAGCCTTGTGTAAACAACCACAACAGTTGTGAGAGTATCAGTGCAGTTGTCTCTCCATGTCCAGAAGAGACTGTTTTATAGCAGTCTTTCCCAACATCAGGCTTTTACAGTCTTTAAGTCTTTCTTCTGATATTCTGCGTTCCTTGGAAAGAGAGAGGAATGATATAGTTGTCATATTTGTGGGAGCATTCCATAGGCATTTAGTCACTGAGCTTAGAGTTGTGACCTTCTGAGTTAACCACTGTCCACAGTAAAGGGAAGCTTCTCTGATGAGGAATTAAAGCTATACTAATCTGTGGATATAGAGATGCATAATTAGAGGACAGTTTGATACTATATCCAATTAGTAAAATAACAGTAGTAGGCTCACCATTAGGGCCTATGAGCTCCCAAGACACAGGGTCTCTGTCACATTTATAGTACCAGATATGTGTTTCCATTTGTGGAATGGGTCTCAAACTCAATCAGAAAGCGATTGGTTACCGCTATAACATTAATTTCATCATTACACTCATTTGTGTATTTTGACTGTTTGGTTCTTATTGTATTTGGTGGGGTTCACAGCTGGTTAGAACTATTGATGATTTTTCTTTCCCAGTAGCTTGCATAGAGCCCTCTGTGACTATGGAGGCTAGCCATAAGAAAGAGAGCTCCCAGGTCAGCACTAGCTTGATTTCCCCATGTCCTGTGATCAGTCAAGATCAATGACATTGGCCTGTATTGGAGGTGTTCAGGATACCCCTAACCAATAGCTGTGAAGAGATATTCCACATTCAGCACAGAGATTTCTATCTGTTGTACCATGACCTCTGAAGAAAACATTATTCCTTGCTTGGGTTACTCCAATTAAATGTGTGGGGGGCCGAATTTGTGTGGGCAGAGGAAAAGGGAATGATGGGGATGGAGCTTTAAATGAGAAGGTTAAAGGAGGATAGGGTAGAAAAGGGAGTATGGGGAAGGACAACTAATATTAAGGCTGTTCTTCACATTTTAACACCTGTCAAATAAAAGTTGGATGTCAGTGCATAATTATCAGAGTATAATATTTTTAATAAATATTCTTAATAATACATGAAATTAAACAATATTCTTATGACAAATGACAGGACAGTATTTTACTGTCAAATTGTTGAAAATAAAGAGAAATAAAATACACAAAAGAATGAATAGAAAGAAGACCTAACTGTGGAATAAAAACACCATTGACTACCACGAAGACCGAAGGTTGGTATGTGAGTCCCCAAATTTCCAAACCAAATTAGGTATGGTATCAAGACCTAATTGTGACAAGATTTATAGGTCCTAACACTTATAGTTCCAGCAGCCAAGGTAAGGATGGCAAAAGAAAATGTCTCTCATATAACGATGGGGCATGGGTGCCAGCAGATGACATCACAGTTGTGTTGATGGAGAGGGTAATATATTTTTCCAATCAGTTCATTTGGGGCTTTATTATTTCCCCACATTTAATACTGTGGGAAATATGTCTAATGACAATATATTTATTCCTTTCATGTGGATGCTCTGGTTGCCTGTATCTGGAAAGTTACAAGTTTCCATGCAGTGTGTCTAAACGCTCCCCTTTCACTATGTTTTCCTTCCTTCCCTCTTGGGAAACTTCGCTCAGGTTGAAAAATGTCTTCTCTCTGCAGCCTGTGACTTTACCTGCTCATTTGGTTGGGGATGGACACATATATGCTTATCAGCACAGGTAACCACTTACATATAAAACAGATTCTTAACATTTCTCTTCCACCTAGATCTGTATCCCCAAGCCCTTTAAAAAAAATTCATCTTCATCTCTTAAGACTTTTCCTCTTGAAGATTTGTACTAAGTATACTTACAATGTTAATAATATGGTAATAAGCAGAATCATCACTACTTTTAAATCTAGGTTCTCAAAGGTCTTATGCAGCTTAATATGACACTAAACTTACTAGGCACCTGTAGCAGAAGATGATCTTGAACTGTTTACTTCCACCAGCCAAATGTTGGGACTATGGACATGTGTCACCATGTCTGTTTCATGAGATGTTGAAGACCAAACCAATAACTTCATGTATTTTAGGTAGGTACTGTACCAATTGAATTACATCTTACATCCTGTTTCTGAATTTTCATCTGTTTTTAATTATTTAGTTTTTCTATTTAAATTAAAAACAATCTTATTTTACATACCAACCCAAGTTCCCTATCCCTCACATCTTCCGACTCTCATATAAGGGATGAATTGTCATCTCTCAGAGTATTCCAATAGTTGTTTTCCTTAATTTTCTATACTTACACTTATTTTTTTCTATTGCTACCACCAGGCAGTAGTAAGATAACTTTTAAAAAAAATTGTCATATTGTAACAATGCGTATTTAAACCTGATATTCCTAAATAGATCTGGGAGTCCCATTTGGTAGAGTGGGAATTCATAAGTTCAAACTGCCACACTAGAATCCAGTTAGATTACATTTCTGGGACTTAGAACCTAGAGTCTGCAACTAACAGTGGAAGTGTGTTTCTGTCCAAAGAGAAAGAAATGTATGTTCAAAGTTACGTCTGCCTGAAGAGCCCCTTGCCCCAGAGAGTACTCTTCCAGGATGCCACTGAAAACAGAAATGTTTTCCAAACTGCAATGTATCTTGAGTTCCTCTTCAGAAGCTCTGCCCATTACTTTTCCACATCCTACAGTGCTGGCCACTGGCGCAGGTAGAAACTCAAGTAGTAGAGAATTACTGTGAAGAACTTGCCCTGGAAAGCTCAGTCCTTACCATCATGGTTTTGAAAGTACCCTTTGAGTATCATTCAACATACAGAAATAAAAACACTTTTCATTTAAAAATGCTGTTTCAATGCTATGACAATTGAATTTGAAAGTGTTTCCTTGTATATTACCCAAAGAGCGATAAGCAAATCACAAAGTCATTTCCCTTGAAAGTACATTTCGGGATCCAGGTTCCTTGGTTCTGTACGCTAAATAACTTTACTGAGACTAAGACTAAGACTTCTATTCAGAGACAGAAAATAGCTGATACAGCAATCTTTATGTTCTGACCCAACTGAGAGATGCAACTGGTATGCTTGCAGACTCAGGTGTGACATTTTAGCTGAGTGTCCACACAAAAGAGATGCCTAAGGACTGAAGACCAAGGGTTGTATTTGCAGGATGTTTGCATGCTAAGTTCTCCATGAACAAAATTTGGAACCATTTTAAAATGTAATCATAAGGACTAATTTTTAAGAAGAGGTAAGACATGTCTTAATTTAGTAGTTTAAAGCCATTCAGAATGGCTTGCATCTTCCCCTAACTACCAGCAGGCTCTTGGAAGTCATTTCTGAAACTTCATTCAGTCCTTCACCATCAAATGCAATAGTATCTCAGTGAACTTTCATACATACTTTGCAAATGTGTGTTTATCTTTTGGGAGTTTTTCTAAAAATGATAATACACTTTTATTTTGTGTGTAATTTGCTTTATAAGTTTATGAAATATGTTAATAGCAACTGTGTTTCTCTCAACACAATGATAGTCCTTCCTCTTTTTATTTGATTTCAATTTATTTTAATATAGTTCAGCTTATTGTTAGAATTATAAATAATTTATTTTTAATAGAAATATCTAACTCTTTTGAAGCCAGATATCATAAACTTAAAGCGATATTATGTAAAGGTAGCCAGAGTGATGGCATTTCCTGTAACTTGATTTTATCTTTTATCTCAAAGGTGCATAGATAGATAAATAAGTAGAAAGATAGATAGATGATAAACAAGATACTATAGATAGAAAACACATAGATATATAGATAGAAGATAGATAGATGATAGATAGTTCCATCCATCCATCCATCCATCCATCCATCCATCCATCCAGAGATCTCACAGTCAGAAAAAAGAGAGAAAGACAAGGAGATGAATAGATTCAAGAAATAAGACTTTACCGAAACAGCTATGTTTTCTCTTATTATTCATCAGTTTCTAAAGTTGAATACATTCAAAACTTATCAACAAAAACTACTCTTCCATATTACCATAAAAGATGATTGCTAGCAGATTTCATACTGTAGATCTTCAATTTTATAGAAAGCATCTAATTTTATAATGACTTTTTAAACTCTTTTTCCTTGGCCTCATTTCCCCAACTCTATCTACATGCTTTTAGTTTAAGTGTGACTTACATCTGTTATGCCGTTTCTGTAATTTTAGAAATCCTGGATGCAAAATAACCAGATGTGAATATTTGTCTGCCACTTACCAGTGTTGTAAGTAGGAATGATGATGTTTCCCACAGGGAGTTGCAGCCAGGGCTTTTGGTATGATGAGCAGGTGGTGCTGGCATTTACAATAACTAGTAAATGACTGACTTTCATAAATGTATGCTAACCTAGAAAACCAAACCAGGAAATCTTTGAAAACTCCAAGTTTACAAAGGCTCTGGCCCACAATCGCACCATCAAAAGATGCAGAGTTTACCTGTTTTATGGTGTCCCAGAACCTAACAGGCAGCTGTTCAGACAGATAAAGCAGAATAAAGTAAAGACATAACACATCCACACAAATCCTATATCCCTCTCTTTCATCCCTAAAGCATGCTTCTTGCTTAGAGATTCATCTCATCAAACTCAGGTGGAATTTGTATGATTATGGGTTCCCAAATGGTCCTTTTTTCATTTTTCCCTTTTAAAATTTAAATTAGAAACAATATTATTTTATATATCAATCCCTCCCATTCTCCCATGCCCTCCACAAACCCCCATGCCATCCCTCTTCTGCTCCGTAGAAAGGGGTGAGGCCTTCTATGGGAGATCATCAAAGTCTGTCACCTCATTTGGGGCAGTCCCAAATGTTCATAATGGGTCTAAATACAAGAACTGACAGGTGAAATAGCAAGAACCATGGCATGCGGCATGACCACAAGGAAAACAGCAGCCATGAAGTGGAGCTGGCTAAGAGATGGAGTGTGAATCCTAGACATTGGACACTGAGTTCTTTAGTTGGAAAATTCGGAAGTTTTGCTTTGTTCAAATTATAAATGTGCCTGGTTCTTCCATCCCAGAGTAAGGAAGTATTAAATCTAGATCTGATATACAGGAACGTCCAGTTATAAGACTTGGGATACTTTAAAAGCCTTTGGAATTTTAGAGAGCTTTTGGATATTTTAGAGCTGCTTTGGATATTTGAGAGGGTTTAGAAATTGAAAGTATCCTTGCATGTTTTAAAGAAAATGGGTTGTTAAAGACTGGATGATTTTCAAAGTAGTTTATGTTTTATATTATGATGTTATTAACATGAGATCTTGGGGATGAATGAGAAAGAAAAGGTCATGGAGTAGTAAGTATGTGTTTGTATTTCAAGTTGACAAGAAGTCAATTGTTCTGCTTGGCTTTCGTCACCTCATCACTTAGAAAGAGGTGTTCCTAATTGAGAAGATGCCTCCAGAATATTAGCCTGTAGAAAGTCTGTAGAAAGTTTTCTCAACTGGGTGTTGATTTAGAAGTATCCATCTCAATATCTCAATATGGGTGATGCTATCCCTTGACAAGTGGTCTTGGATGGTGTAAGAAAATAGGCTTAGTAAGCCATGGAGAACAGGATTCTTAGACCATAGCTTCTTCAACTTCTTGTCGGGTCCCAATATCAGGTTGTAAAACAGTGTAGAGGTGGCAAAATTTGAACATATGAGAGGATTCTAGAAGTGAAACAACCAAGAGTTAACTCAAAATCAAAGGTAATAAATATGCCATGATTACTGCAAGCACTGGATCATGTTGGACAGTGGTTTCCACTGATGCCTTGATTCTGAACACAACATCCTAGCTTTGGATAAATGTCAATCAATGGTGCCTGGAACGCCTCAGTTCAGCTTAAAGATGGTTGCTATGTTACAAACTGCAGTGTTTTCAATGTACATACAAATTTCTGTACATTCATTCCTCACTGTGCATCAAATTAGTATCTTTGGATTGTACTGTTTAAATATTCGATTCTAAAAACTGTTATTTAAGAATTGCTTGCTTGAGTTTCCTTATAAAGAAACAAATTCTTGTTTGAGATGAGAACAGAACTTCCAACAATTTCTGAATGGAATTACACATATGGCTCCATTTTGCAGTGTAGGTTTAATACATAGCAGTTTTCTCAGCAATGGTTATTTTAAAACCAAAATATCAATTAACTCCAAAAGAGGTTGGCGTTCTGCGTCGTGCAGTATCACATCTGACCAAAGATTTAACTTTTGAGTAAAAATAAAAGTGTTTATCCATCCCAATATTGGATAAATTTATGTTTAATCTTTAACATATGATAAGAATATGCATATATCAAATAATTGTTATAAATAATTTTCTTTAAAATTCGTGATAATAAGTATTTGACTTATTGTATATATTAACATGGATGTGAACAAACATTTCTAAGAGGTCATGAGTGGAAAAATTTTGAAAACCCTGCTTAGACATTGGGCTAAAGTTTCCCCTGGATGAGTTTGGGAAGACACTACAGGAAGGGATTAACATTTGAACAAGTGAACTGGCAAAAGCAGATCTTGTCCCCAGGTGTGTTTGGTTAGATGTCCAATCAGCTCCACCCAAGCAGTGTTAGTCCCTGGAGGAGGGAGAATTCACTGTCTCACTCAGTCAGGAGCCAAAGGATTGCTGCTACTGGTTATTAAAGCAGAAATGCTTCTATAGGTTCCAGCTTGCCAGGACAGATCATGGGGATCCTCAGTATGTGTAAGCTCACATGACAAGTGTTACACGTTTATTTCTAGACATCTAATGTCTACACGCCTAACTACCCACTACTATCTATATATCCACATTCATCCCTTTACCCATTCACCCTGGCGAACCCTGGCTACTGTGTGTAACATGGTCTCTCTCTCTCTCTCTCTCTCTCTCTCTCTCTCTCTCTCTCTCTCTCTCTCTCTCTCTCTCTCTCTCTTTCTCCCTCTCTCTGTATGTGTGTGTAATGTTTTCAAAAACACATTCTGGTAATTTCATTTCTTTGATGCGTCTATGCTCACTTGCTTGCAGGATAGCAATAGTAATGAACTTAATTTATATCTTCTTTTCTTTTCATTTTTTAAGAATGTCTCACTATATATCTCTGGCTGACCTGAAACTTGCTATGTAGAATGGACTGATTTCAAATCCACAGATATCTGCCTCCCAAGTTTTATTAATTTTTAAAAATATCCCTCTTTAACATGTGTATCCACAGCAGCTTGAATTATTATATATAAATGAAAATCACTGAATAGTGCTGTCATAGTGATGCCTTGAGTGACTTACATGGTTTTTCCATGTGTTCTCCTACTCCCTGTTCTGACTTTTCCTGCATTGTGACAGCTGTGTATGAATTAAATCATTCTGCCACATTGGTGGGCCCCACATAAAATTTTGGCTCTCTATGTAGGTCATCCCCTTGACACTATTATACAACTGTTTCCTTCTCATCATTCAATACTCAGAGACTGCTACCAGGACAGTTTTATCCTACCCTGCCCTTCTCATCCCTTCAACATTGTTGCTTGCTGTTATGTGAAAAATCTTTTCCCATAGATACAACACACATGTCTACTCATCCAAGTAGGGAGCCCATGAGAAACCACAAAGTACTGACACCACCAAAAATCTGATTTCGCGGGTTTTATTGAGTTACTTTATAGTAACAAAAATGACTCAAAGATAGTTGTATAACCAAAGTCCACCCCAGGGAAGGTGACTGCTAGCTAATCTTGATAACTTGGAACTTGCTGGACAGCCTGCAGGTAGCTCCATGGCTTTGAGAATGTCCTTCCTAGTTGTTTCAGTTAGTCTAAACCTCTTCTAGGCAGCTCAGGTTTCTTCTTCTAGAAACCCTGTGGGTTGTTAGAGTGTTCTGGAAGTGAATCTGGTCAGTTTCAGGGACCTCTGGAAGCTACTTTGAGTTGTTTACTTTCTGTCTTAAAGAGCTTCCTTGAAGGATGGCAATTTTAGTCTTGGAAGAAACTGCTACGCAACATTTGTTCAGGGCATAATGTTGCTTTATAGTTGTCTAATGAATCAATGAACAGGTATGTAAATTTGCTTATGTGCTAATTAATTTGCTTTTTCTGTCTAGTCCATGTGTTCGCTATGAGTTAGGAGCTGTATTTTCTCATCTTGCAGTTTCTCCAGTGGGGAGAAATAATAAAGTGCCTAATGTGAGACTGTCTAACTACATTCCTTGAAATGCAAAGCATGGGGCATTAGTTTGAACTGTATGTACTAAAGCAATCTGGTGCAATACACAATTTACAAGTTCAACTTTCCTTAGTCATTTACTCATTAGTCCACTGCAATTATATAATTTTGTAATGAACCTGAACACAAACACATATGCAAATATAAGGAACACAAACAATTGTATAATGGGATCACATTGTATGGTGGTGTTAAATACTCATAAGATCTTATCCTTTCCATTGTAGGCTCTTGTACTAGATTCTCGTAAACTGAATGGCTTATAGTGACTGAATATTTCACTACAGGTTGGCAGCTATAAAGTCCAAGTTTAGAACATGGTAGTAGATTTGGTGTATCATGATCACCCACTTATTCACAGATCAGTGTCTTCACAAATCCTCAGATGATCAAATGTGAAAGGTGACTCTTGGTCTGTTTCATAGAGAGCTGATCCTATCTATGATGCTGTGCCCTCCTCAGGTTCAAATCAACTTCAAGAAAGCCCACTCCATAAAATGATCTTATAAACATTAGATTTCAACATGTGAATTTAGGGAGTGAGGGCATGCAAACTCAGTTCATGGTTGACTTTTTCATGATTGATAAAATAGAAACAAAATTTCCAGTACCTATATTTATCATTGAAGAAAATTTGTGGTTTCAGTTTGTAAGCAAACAATGCTAACCACTTATGGATGTGTGGCAACAATGAGGTTTGTGATTATATGGTTGTAAGATTGGTGGCGAGTTTTGGAACTCTTGATTTTCTCCTAGAAAGTCCTGGCCTGTGCAAAGAGTTCTCTACTTGGAACTGACTTATTGCAAGAGGCTGTCTTCAACAATTCTCCATAAGGTTTGGTGCATTAATAACTTGCCTAGTAATAATTGTCAGCACTAAAATTTAGGGACCCTTTCTCATCATGTTTGTGCTTATAAATAATTTTCATGAAAGTCAGATGAGTAAGCATTTTCCTTTGTCTTTACTTTTTTCTGCTACACTGGGATGCTTCAACATTAAATATCATTGCTAAGCAAAGAAGGCTGCATCCAAGGACACTGTATCCTCTCTGCTGAAATAACAGCATCAGACTGAATGCAATGAAATGACAGGAACTGCAATGCAGCTTTGGTGCCAGTGACTGCCTTTCTGGAGCTGAACCTTGATGATGGGTCAAATGCTAGTACTTCCCTCCATGGATAGATAGACACAAGGGTAAGTCTTGTAAATGCCCAAAAGAGCTCAGCCGCAACTGAGTTTCAGATTGATTCTTGTAGTTCCAAGGATAGTGTTTTCATAAACGGAACAGACAAAGAATCTGCTACACGACTAGCAAGTAGATTTAGTCATTCTATTCACTGCTTTCGTAGATTAAAATCCTAAGAAGTTATAGCTGGCTTTTAATAAGTAAATGGCAACACTGCTCAGTTTCTTTCTAAGACTGATGCTGCTTATCTCAGAATAGACAAGATTATGAAATGACAGTTTTTTAAATGTTAAATTCCTGCTTACTTGTGTTTACACTATTTGTTTTTGAGGTCTACTCCACAAGAAAGCTAAAAAGAAAAATCTCCCCTAGAGCTACATCCAAGGCTCTGAGGAAAGCTACCCTGCAGATCATAGCTCTAAGAATAAACCCTCTTTTATATGGGCCTTTCAAACTTATAGGGTCACAACTCGTCGTGAAATAAATCTCAAAGGGGACAGCAAATTCTGAATCACACCTAAACTCTTTATGTCCAAGGCTGTAACAGAGTTAATAAATCGTGGGTATAAATGAGTAACTGCAGTGTCCCGCTTGCAAAGGCAGGGCAGAGAATGTTCATCAGATAGACATGACCAGGTGCTGAGGGACAGTATATAGGAATTATGAGCAGTGGGTTTCACCAATACCTCGGGAATTTAACTTATGTTGCAGAAAGTTTGGTTAGAGTCTTGGGAGTGGAGTCTTGAAGATGAATGCCCATTGCCCACTGTTACTTAACTGAAGACTGGGAAGAAACAAGCAGCTGAGACGATTATCATATTCATGAGCTTGCCAACTGTAATTGGCGAGATCTTTTTAAAAATAGAAATCCCCAGAGAACTTGACTGTTCATTTTCTTGGATTACCTCCTGTGTAAAATTGAAGGAGCTCAGCCACCTCTCTCCCAGCAAACCCACTTCACATAAGATGATAATGTCCATCCTTGTTTTCAGTGTTTGTTTCTTATTCTCTTCAAAACCAAGAAGGGAAAAAATGACCTGAATGGAAGATTCAGCACATTTACACCCCAAGATTCTAAGGCTCGATTCATTTCCAGACACAGTGCAACTACAGATACTGAAGAACTGTTCCCTTTTAAGGGGGCACTGTCTCCCCTTCTCATCCTGTTTTGCATCTCCTTGACTCAGTGCTTTTACATAGTATAATTTACATAACCACCAATTTCACCTTATGCTTCCCCCTCACTCATATCAAAACAGCCGTTAAGGGGGACTGTTTTGGGTGACTACATGTTATCCATTAGTTATTTCATTCATTGCATGCTATTTCATTTTTCAGTGTTATTTACCTCCTTCAAAAGAACTCCCCAATTTTGCTTTGTAAGTTTCTTCACTTTTTAATTTTCAGTAGAAAAGGAATTCTTATGTCTAACTGATCACATTTGTAAGTCCTAAAACCTATACATATTTTACTTAGTTTAATTCTCCATGGTAATTAAGGGCTCTTTTCTGACTTCTACTAAATCATAAATCACAGGCCCTACTCTTATTCACTGGCATTTACCAAGTTGCCTTTATCATTAGCTCACCATATATACGTTTTAGGCAAAGTTTAATTTCTTAAGGCAACTTAAAATTATGTTAATAGATCATATATCTGATTGCTTCATTATGTAACAATTGAGACTTCTTCTGAATTATCATTGATTTTCCCAACCCAAAGAAAGTTTATTCATCACATAACACATCATTTTCATCTAATATTAAAAATGTTGTCAATGCTGCAGCAAATTACAGTATGTAACCTAGAACATTTTTTAAAACTTCTACTGACTGAAAATCAAAATCATCCTATTCCATCCAATGAAAGGCCACACACTCAAGAATATGTGGGGAGCACTGACTATACTTGATTGGTCAAAAAAGCAAAAACACAAAAGAACACACAAAGTTCAGTGAGCATGAAAAGGAACTTGGCTTTGGAAGGAGTTCAGGGATGGCAATGAATATGATCAAAATACGATGCATGAAATTCTCAAAGAAATAATACAAATGAGGAAAGAATTTTTCTACTCTTCTAAGAGTGTTTTAAATGCTTGCATTTATTTTCATGGTCAATATTCAGTTAATTTTGTATCTATTGCACGAAGAAGATAATGAAGTGTGACACCCCTTTCCTGGATGTTCCATTGTTTTCACATTTTTATTTCCTTTTTAAAAGATAACATTTTTCAATTGCGTTACCTGGGAATCATTGTCAAAAATTGTAAGACCATAAATGTTCTACCTTACAGTTTCTTCACAAACTTAAAAATTAATTGCAACCATTAACAATGATCAGTGTTAAGTTTTCTCAAAAATTCATCAAGCCTTAAATATACTTCTAAAATCAACTTTCACTAAAGTGTTAGCAAATCTGAAAAAATGCATTTTATCTTAAGCATTATGTGTGTGTACACGTGTATGTGAAAGTGTGTGTGCATGTGTGTGTGTGTGTTGTACGTAATAGGGATTTTTAAATATGTGGGAAAGCTTTCACATAAATAAATTGCCCATAGACAATGGTTTATCTCCACATTCACTACACACTTGAGACTAAGACATAAGCCTAGACACTCAGAAGACAGCAGAACTTGAGAAAGAAACAGTGTTAAAAAGAAATCAAGTTTACAGAGGCAGTTTAACTGGAGTTCCTTCTTAGGCAGAGAACCCATGGGAGGAGGTATGTGATTTCTATTTGGAATATGCTTGATGGGCTAACAAGGCAGTGACTGGCCACAAAGCCAATAATAAAGCCAACAGCAAAATGCACATCCTAGCGGTGAATAAAGAAAAACACCACTGAAGGGGTCAGTTGAGATCCAAAACTCAGCATTACTTTTCAAACCTAAACATTTTTCTCTATCAAATGATACCTTTCTATGACTCCCCTCCCCCAAATTAAGTGTCATAAGTAGTGTTTTAGTGAGTTCCCAGTGTACGTCAGTTCTACTCAGCAAACTCTCAAGTCACTTCCTACTTTTGGGCTTAGTCATCATATCAGTTCTCATACCCAAAAGGGCTAAAAGGAAACTTTCCCAAGACACACCCCACTGGAGACAAGATTTAAGAGCAGGTACTCTGTCTTTCCAAGTACCCCAGTTGCAGCCTGAACACTGAACATAAATGAACGGTGAGATAAGTGTATTTCACCTTCTCCTCTAGCATGCAGAGTATGCATATCCAAGCTTCTTGAGATTAAGGACCATCCCATCAAAATGTGGCAGGCAGTTCATTGCAACCCTCGTTCATGTATGTGTGATAAAGAGCCATCAAATGCATGCAGCCTCAAGGTCCCCGTAAATTCTACTGAGTGCAGACTGTGAGGAAATGGTTGCTTTGAGCCAAAATATTTTACTTCTGTTTTAGCTCTGTCACCCCCATTTAATCTAAAGACGTTATCTCTTCTGAACTCACAGGTTGAGCCCTTAAGGAGGTCAAGCTCTGAGAACAGAACTGAACAGAACAAAACAGAACAGAACAAAGACAGCTAGTCATGCTATGTGTACCATACACTGGGCCATGGGATAAATATGAATGCACACTATAATTTCGAAGACTTCCTCCTCTGACTCACAGTTATGGTGGGTCATCTCAGACTTTGATGTCAATGGAGGGCAATCTGAACATTCTTAAATGCAGCTTCCTTGTGCTTTCAATTAACAGGTCTTTTCATTTAGTACCTCAGGAAGAGGTCCCAAATCTTTATTCAAGAAGGTAAAACTAACATAAAACATCCTCTGGGTGATTTGATGCAGGTGGTCAAAAACAAAATTTTGAAATTTTTTATTTTCTTGTTGTTATTTTTATCTTTGGGTAATAAAAGTTTCTAAGAAATTTAAGGCTCAGCAGTAAATGGGACGTGTATAGCATACCCATTCCTCTCCAGGTCCAGGGATCATATGGAAGAGGGGCAGAGATTGCACAGGCTAGAGACTGTGGATGACTATAATGAACCAGTATTTTATGAACACAGCAGGGAAGTTCTACACATGAAGTCACAGCAGTGGCAGCAGCATGTATAAGACCTGTGCAAGGGCAAGCTCAGAATTCCACCTTGGAGCAGACAGGTGGTTAAGGTATCTCATCCCTAGGTGAGAAGCTATTGGGGAATGGTAGCTGTTGGGAGAAGAAGAGTGGGTTTTCTTTAAGGATGTGACACCTGGTAAGTTGACCATGCTCCAGACCTTGCCCCCCCACAGAAAGTATATAGGCAGAAGTAATCAGACTTTTTGTTTGTTTGTTTTTTAAACGAAGACAGAAACATAGGTGTGGAATTAGGGACAGGGGTGGATCTTGGAGGAATTTTAAGAGTGAATATGACTAAAATACAATGTATGGTATTATCAAGTAACTAATTTTCTTCTCTAAAAAAGGAAAATTTGGCTCTTGTAGCTACCACAACCAATAATAGGAATTCAGGACATAAGATCAGTTCACATAACCACATCCAGGACTGACATATATTTAATTCTGTTTGCTATAGGCAAGAAAACAGTTGAAGGGATTTCCCTGTTCCCAGAGAATAAGGTAATGCTCTGTGGAGTCTTGAGAGATGGCTCTTTAGGGGAAGTCATAAAAGCTGTGTAACATTTTAGCCCTCAGGGAAGGAGACACTTCATAATGCAAATACTCACCACTCTTCATGATGACCCTCACACTGACTTTAGAGACCTCATTCCAGCATGTACCAGATAGCTTTTGTCTTGGGGTGGGAAGGTGAGAGCTAGGAAACCACACCGTTGTAGAGATATAGAGCTCCTGCCTGCTGGAAGAAATTATCAGGAAAGTTGAAGGAAATTGATGTGTTGGCAATTTGGACAAACTTGTGATAGACTCCTAGTCTCTCAGTCTTCTCTGTAGCTTCAAGGTACTTTGTAGAAAAGTTATTTATAGTTCCCTAAAAGGAGACTATGAAGTTGTACAGAGTGATGGGTTAGTGTTCACGGATGGGAATTGAAGGGAGCTGGTGGTAGATGGATATGATCTAAATACATTGTATAGATGCATGGAAAGTTTGAAAGCAATGAAAATATGTTTATGAAAGAAATAAAAAGAAAAGGGAAAACAACAGCTAGGAAATGTGCATTTGTTAATTTGCCAGAATGCTGGGAAACCTATTCCTGGATGACATGTTTCTCCTTTGCTGGTATCAGGGTTTCAACCTTTTCCTCCTGTCCACATGGGATTCCTAGCGAAATTTTAATTTTTGAGATGCATTGATTCAATAATCTCTCTACAATAGTGGTTCTCAAACTTCTACTGCTGCAATCCCTTTCATGTTATGCTAACTCCCAACCATAGAATTATTTCCATTGCTACTTCATAACTGTAATTTTGCTACATTTATGAATTGTAATGTAAATGTCTGGCATGCAGATGGTCTTAGGCAGCCCCAATGAAAGGGTCCTTTGATCTCCAAAGGGGTCTCAACCTACATGTTAAGAACCACTGCCTTAACATTTTCCTCTCCTTTCAGAATGTTCTAAATCAACTTCAAGTGTCCTTTCTGATTGAGTCCTTGAGATAATTCACAAAACTTGATTCTAGGTAACATCTCTAAATCATTTGATCGGACTTAATAGCTCAGGCATTTGTGATGATCAGTTAGTCTCTACAGCACTTTGGTTACCTACTACAAACAATCTTATTGGTTAAAATAACTTATCACAGGACCATATAAGTAACTGATTTCTCATTACCTAATGTGTAATAGTGTTGTTTGAAAGCCTCTTGAAGGAGTCCAAAGAAGTAGGCAATACAGTTGTAAAAATCATGTGCTCCATAAAATAGCTCACTGTAAGAAAAGGAAAACAAAATATAATTTCTTATTTATTTACTTGTTTCTTTACTTTTTAGAGTCCCATTTTCTAGTGCTGGAAGGCCTGACCCTGCTATGCAGACCATGCTGGTTTTGAACTTGAGGCAACTCCTACGACTGTGCTTCTTGATTACTGTGATCATAGCCATTGGCCAACATACTTGCCTTCAAATTCATAATTTATTCGCCCTGGATACTGTCAATAAAGTTCAATTTTATATATCCTGTACATTTTACTTCTAAATTATTTACAATTGGTACAAAAAAGAAAAAATCCTTAAAAGAGAACATTACATATTTCCCAGAAGTATTTTATATGTGATCCAAATATTCTTCATGAAGGAAAAAACATATTTATCATCCTCAAAAAATGTGAAAGCTAACTGTACCTGATCACTGGTGCCAGGCCTTCATTGGTATATATATTATTGTAAGAACATGTAAAAATTAAAATGCATTAAGGGTTGTTGGTGCAGCTCCATTATAAGAGTACCAGGTAACATGCAGGAAGTCCTGGGTTGAATTTCCAAAGCCACATTGTGGTGTGCATCTCTAATCCTCACAGCTAGGAGGTAGAATCTAGAGAACCAGAAGTTCATGATTATCCTTGACTACATAATGAGCTCTAAGTCACCCTGGGCTACATGAGACTCTGTCTCAAAAACATAGATAGAAAAAGTCATGGTGTATGAAACAGGAAAGCCACTAAAGCACTAGAGCTCTCTCTCTCTCTCTCTCTCTGTCTCTGTCTCTCTCTCTCTCTGTCTTCTCTCTCTCTGTCTCTGTCTCTGTCTCTCTCTCTCTGTCTTCTCTCTCTCTGTCTCTGTCTCTGTCTCTGTCTCTGTCTCTCTCTCTCTCTCTCTATCTCTATCTCTCTCTCTGTCTTCTCTCTCTCTGTCTCTGTCTCTGTCTCTGTCTCTCTCTCTCTCTCTCTATCTCTCTCTCTCTCTCTCTGTCTCTGTCTCTCTCTCTCTCTCATACACACATACACACACACACACACACACACACACACGGCACACATTCCCCAATACATATGTTTTTACGGGACTCAATATTTAGCACTGAAGCAAAAGTAGTCAGTGCCCTTTGTCTTCCATACTTCATCCTATATTCACCCAGTGGCCAAAGTTGCCACCCCTGTAAATTAATTACCTTTAGTGAGAGGAAAAGCAAAATTTTTCATCTCTACAAAATAACGGATTTTCAACTTGGAGCCACGAGGCCTATGCTAAAGTATACCCCCCTCCCTCTCCTGCTTTCTGTTGAAACCTGTGCTCTAAAGTCTTTGAAGGTTCTGTTTCAAAGGAACGCCTCCCCCGCCCTTGAGAAAAAACATTTCTGCTTGTAAACTAGAGTGAAACTTGGTTGGCTTTTAAAGAGGTTGATACACATCTCAAAGGGACACACAAAGAACATCAGCTTCACAGATTTTTTCCAGCAACTGCTCCTAGAAAAGGGACAGCACCATGTGAGACATCTTGAAATTTGTCTGGGATTAGCATTCACCCTCTCAGTAGCATAAGCCTCCCAACAGGAATGAGATGTGGCCAGCCATCAGAACAACACACATGCTTCATAAATGGCTTCCTGTATCCTCACAGTTCCATGGGGCCTCATTAATAAGTCTCTGGGGAGCCATTTGCCTGCCTGTGATACAAAGTTGCAGCATAGTTTGCTATTAACAAAAACATACAAGGAGGAGTCTTCTAGAGAGAGGTGAGATTCCCAACTCTTTCTCCCTGGTGAGGTATGCCAAATGCTGCAAACTGTGAGGGCAATGGGGTGAGAAGCATGGAGTCTCAGAAGCCTCTGCTGTGTCACACATTGTGTCTCAGGGAACAAAACGAGACTGGGGATACATGATGAAATAGAAGTAGAGGTGGGCTAGAGAACTGAAGGAGCCCACAGAACCAAGAACCCCTGCATCTTCATAGATGCTTACAGAGCACCCCCATTTCCCTCTTTGTGTGTGTGTGTGTGTGTGTGTGTGTGTGCAAAAAAAGAATGGCTTCCAGTGTTTCTCTGCCAACTGCCCTTTTCCATATTTAATCTTTATACTGCTCTCTCCAAGCCTCATCTCCCTGCCACAGTGGGCCTGTGACTGCAACCTGAGTTTTAGGGCAAAAGCAATGGTTCCAGAATGTTTTTAATAGACCAGGTTTAATTGCTTTTCATGACAAGACAATGAAACAAGTATTTCAGGAAAGCAGAGAGAGATTTAATCACTGCACTCGCACTGGGGAAGTACAGATAAGCGTGTCCAGTGACCCCAAGGTCTTCTTTCAGGAACTAACAGGCACTTTAGGTTTAAATGGAGGCAGAACTTGGGCAAGAGGAAAAGGTATGTGTGGCTGAGAGTCCTGGTCAGCTTTCTGTCTGGTTGACCATGACCTCAGTTCTGCTTCTGTCAGGAGGCATAAGAGAGCCACACCTGGACTATGTGCTCCAAAATTTCCCACTCTCTGCACACAGACCAGCTGTGGGTCTCTGTGTTAATCTACAACACAGATCTACAACAATGACAAGCTTCTCTGATGAGGGTTTAGTGATGTATAGGTAGAATATTCATGGTGCTGGAAGGTACTGTAGGTGTGCTACTGGAGAAGACAAGTAATCATCAGTGTCATCCATCTGCAAACCCTGCAACCTACAACAGCAATACAAATGTTATGGGGGTATCCGGTCTTGTGTGTTTGTTTGTTTTGCTTTTAGGGTCCACTTCATGAAGTGGAACCCATACCTGAACACTACTAAAGTGGCTAACAACCTGACACTAGATAAGTCATGTGCCTAGTAGAAAACCTACCACTGTTTTTCTACTAAAGGAACATGACAATAAAATGACATATAATGACATATAGCTCTACCCACAGACGAGCACATCATTCTGCTTTGATTGCTTTCTATTTCCCTTTCTATTTTTTGTATGCTATGAAATACCCTTCACTACCTAAATGCTTTTAGTTCTATGATCCCAAGGCTATCTTAGCAAAGGTCCCAGTGGAAGAGATTTTCCCAGATTTTCACGATGAGCAGAGAAAGTGTTTCAGTAACTTAGAAGTGTCAAGAAAATGAACAGGGGGCTGTGGAGGTGGCTTAGAGGATAAAGCATGATGATGTCACTCCAGAAAAAGAGAGTCAAGGGTGGAGAGGAAATGGGACAGCAGGACAAGGAGGGGAGAGGGAGGGAGGGAGGGATGGAGGGGGGGAAGAGAATGTGAGTTAGTGATCACATGCATCTCTGATCTGTAGGCTCTGAACACTCCATAAGGCACCCTGAATTTCACCATGAACAAGATGCTGGCAGAATGGGCTTATTAGCAGGGATGGAAAACACTGTAACAAAATTTTTTTCCCTTGATGGCTTGTACTAGGACTAGTAGGTGGCAGTGAGAAGATTCACAAAGGATTGGTCACAAGGGCAAGACTAAAGGCATAGATGGCAGAGATTCGCTTAATGTCTCCGCTGAGGTGTTGAAGGACATCTGGACTCTGCCTGCCAACTGTCAATGTGGCTACAATAAATCAAACCATAGAAAATTGTTAAATGTCACACTGTTGGTTGATGAGATGCTTGAGAATGATATGTTTCCCTAGATGGTTCAATGGGTAAGGATGCTTAGTTGATATATCAGTTTAATGGAAACAGCAAGTTCCAGTTTCCACGAGAGATTCCCTGACTCAAAGGAATAATGCTGAAAGTTATAGAGAAAGACATCTGACATACTCCTCTGACCTCTTTATATGCATGTATGGGTCCATGCACCTGAACACACACAATGCCACATCATGTCACATCACATCACATCACACATCTTGCCAGAGAGGCTAAGGTAGGCATAGGCTGCCACAAGTATATTAAAAGTTATTACTGAGGTCACTCCTTTGGCATCAAAGGCAGTAAGGGGTTCCTTTGGCATCAAGGATGACTACAACACTTTTCGGTGCCAGACCTGTGTTTCATCCATCCGTCCTGCCTGATTTCATTACCTGGGCAGACTCACAAACCCCTCAATCAACATGACATTTGCAACACTACCAGTGGCCGGACTATGAAGGTAGCTTCACCCTGAATGATTTGGGACTCTGGATTGTTACTGTTTAACCTTTTGATTTATTTTTGTGAAGAAAAAATTCCCTGCTCTTGTTCTTATCTGCATCATGTGAAAAATATTTGCTACATATCTAGTAGAATGCCTCCTTTTTATTAATTTGATATCTTTCATGATAGAAACTGCTCACTGATTATGCTTGCCTGTGAAGTAGAAATATAATTCTGAAATTGATACAGTGAATCTAGGAAAAAGACGTCCTGCAATTTTGCTGGCAGATGAGGTGATCCCATGCGGGGCACAGGATTACAGAGAGAGCTTCAGTATTCTTACGTTTCCTCTTGCTGGCACTGTTGGAATGCTTCAACTTACTTTTTGAACCTATTGGGGAAATGTTTCTTTCATTCCAGGTACACATTAAAGGAGAAGCTGTATCCCTGCAGTCTTGAGGCGGATTACAGGTGGCGATGCTGTTCAGTGAAGCCACAGGCTGGTGTTTAACTGATAAGAGATATCCTCAATGACAATGTGGGACAAAGATGCAGTACTCAGGACCCTGGCTGTGTGATGAAGTCTGTGTTCTAAGATTTGAGAACCCCAGTCTCAGAATAATGAAATAGCTTGCTCTAGGTCATGTTAAACAGTCAAAACTCACAATTTGTAGACTAAGGATTGGAACACAGTTTTGTTCTCAAGCCTATCCTTTAGACCTGACTGCCATTCACAAGTTGCCAGGCATCACCCATTTTCTGAGAGCTACAACACAAGATACACTGACTAAATTCAGAGCAGCAGGGAGACAGACAGGCCAAGGACATCCAGTGTGTCAGCCCAGAATTACCAGATTTCATTAGTAAAATGATAATCCACAGAGCAAATGCAATATCACCAGTATTTCATGGATGGGAAGAAAATATACATAGACCATCTGGTTAACATTTCCAGGAAACATGATGAAGTTGAGATCAAATATCTATCTTATCAGATACAAAGTCACTGTCACAAGCATTGCTATCAAAACTGCCATCTAATGGAGGAAGCAGAGGCAGAGGGAGGGGGTAAAGTTAGCCATGAACTAAGCAGGGGGTGGTAAGAGGGACACCCATGGAGGGCCCCAGGAATGGAAAGCTGTTAAGAGCTCCTGGGTAAACTGGAAAGGCGAGTAGAAAGGAGGAGATGGGAGATGGGAACATAAGGAATCGAGAGATACCTTGATAGAGGGAAGCCATTGTGGGCTTAGGAAGAAACCTGGTGTTAGGGAAATTCTCAGAAATCTACAAGGATGACCCCAGCTAAGACTCCAAGCAACAGTGAAAGGGTGACTGAATGAACCCTCCCTTTTAATCAGATTAGTGATGACCATAATTGTCACCATAGACCCTACATCCATTCAGTAACTGATGGAAGGAGATGCAGTGACCCACAGCCAAGCACTGGGCTGAGCTCCTGGAGTTCAGTTGAAGAGAGGGAGGAGGCATCATATGAACAAGGGAGAGTCAAGACCATGATGGTGAAAACCACAGAGACAGCTGACCCAAGCTTGTGGCATCTCAAGGACTTTGAAGTGACATAACCTTCATGGAACCAAACTACACTGAGGTTGGGTGACAATTGTGTAACTTTATTGGTTGGGGGGCCTTGGCAGTGGCACCAGAACCTAACCCAGGGGAATGAACTGGCTTTTTGGAGCCCATTTCCTATAGTGGATACTTTGCTCAGCCTTGATACAGTGTTGAGGGCTTTGGTCCTGCCTCAAATTGGTATGCCAGACTTTATTGACTACCAAAGGAAGGCCTTACCCCCTCTGAGGAGTGGGTGGAAGGGTGGGAAGGGAGAGGAAACAGGGATGCAGGTGAAGCGGAGGGAGGGGGAACTAGGATTGGTATGTAAAAAGAAAAATAAATTTTTAAATAAAATAAAAAATTAAAAACAACAAAAAAGACAAAAGTGGGGTGGGTGGGAGTAACTTTCCAATATCCCCCTTGTGTCTGTCCTACCTGATCTCTGAAGACAGTTAGATTACAATTCTCTACAGTTCAATTTAGAATTTTCTTCTGTTCATAAGACCTTTACTTTCATGCTAATAACTTTAATCTGCAGTACCCTGGATATTTAATAACAACAGCCAACTTGGTTTGTGAATGTCTACCTTCATGTGATTTCTGGTAGTGTGCAAGCACCAGAGAGAGTCATCTAGGCACATGCTACTTGGTAAATAAACTCTAGTGAGAGTCAGTTGTTGGGACTGGCCTCTTCAAGTTGGTCTACTACCCTTCCATCTCAGAAGTTCCTACATATTCCTTACACAGAAGTGAGGTCTTCTGTAAATGGAGGCAGAGCTTTTCTGTCCTGTCTGATCCCAAATAATCACACAAAATCTTATATTAATTATGCTTGGCATATAGCTCAGGCTTATTACTAAGTAGCTCTTACAACTTAAATTAACCCATTTCTATTAATCTATATTTTTCCACGTGGCTTCATGGATTTACCTGTCCTCTAGCTTGTCTTGCTCCTTTGGCAGTTGGTTCACATTTTCTGACTCCACCCTTTTTCCTTTCTGCATTGTTAGTTTGGCTTTCCTGCGTGTCTTGTCTTATTTTGCATTACTATAGACCAAATCAGCATTGTTTTTTATTAACCAACGAGAGTAAAGCATGTTCACAGTGTACAGAAAGATTATCCCACAGTAGTCTGCCTTTTCCTCATTGGCCCAGCTGTTTCTGTTTGTCTCAGTTACTCACATTTATCAAAGCCACCCTTTGATTGTCATACCTGACACTTTGCTAAAATTTGCATCTTGAGGGACTAAAAACATATCAAAAAAGCTATGAATATTTTTGATCTATTTAATTCTTTGTGGAATAAATACACATATATGTACACTTTGGCAAGTGGGTATATTACCAATCTTTCTCAATACTGAACAAAACAGTTGACACAGATGACATGGGGATGGGGCCACTTCTATTGGCTCACAGTTTCACACTTGAGAAGATGTGGTGTCATTCATAGCAGCAGGAAATGAGGCAGCTTGGGCTAGAACTGTGGCTGACTATAAACTTCTAGCCTTACCTCTATGACCTCCTGTTTGTCAGGTAGGTTCTACATCCAAAAGAGCACCACCAGCTGGGGAGCAAGTGTCCAGACACCTGAGCCATGGATATGTGTTTCTATTCAAGCCCACGAGGGTGAAATGATCCAGATTCAGGATGGAAAGAAGGAACGACAAAGCCTCATAAATGTAAGAGAGCCATCTGTGGATGATCGCCCAACACTGAACAATGATGCACCAAAGGCAGATGGTGTTTGAAAGGCATGAGTTAAACTTTTGGCCCAGAAATACCCCCTTTCTCCCATCACCTTTCCAGGCAGAATTTTCATAAGAACAGCTTGGATGCTCAGATGGTTTCTGGCTGCCATGCTTTCCCTAGGGTAATTACTGTGCTAATTACTAACACCTTGCAGATTAAAGGAGATTAGTGGTGGGCCTGAAGAGAGAGGAGGCAGACTGGCTCAAAATCACCATCTTTTGAGAGAATCCAGTGGTGGTCTCTTGGTGACCACATGAGTAGAGGGAGCCATTACATTTGTTGTTCAGGGGATCTGTGGGAGCCACAGAACCCTAAGGATCAGTGATCCAGAGATGGTGCCACTGGAGATCTAGTCATTCAAAATGGAAAGCTTGGGGCATATATATATTTTTTAATAGAACTGGATGACAATCCCGTGAGATGAAAACATCTCAGTTTGCAATTAGTTAGGACTTAGGGGATTCAACGAAGTGATTGGGATATTGGTAACTGATTGTTGTCTAGATCCATCAGTAGGTCAGTTAGCACTGCCAGCCTGCAAGTCTAAAACCATCTTGCATTGTCCAGCCTTATGTTCACTCTACTCTCACCTGCGTCCATGTTGATGGACATTCTGCAGGGTACCACCAAGCCTCTGAAGCTAATAACGCATTTCAAGAAGAAAAGGGAAATAAATGGTCTTTCTTTGAGACATTTGCTTTATGTTTCCATACATTTGGTTTTTCTTCAATGAGAAATGTTTCCAAGGGCCACACGTTTGAACAGTTGGTCTTAATTGGCAGCACCAGTTGAGGTATTTAGAAATCTCAGGAGGTAGATGATTGCTGAAGGAAGAAAACCACTCAGCCTTTCAGTTGTGCAAGATACCCCTACTTCATGTTCTTGCTCTCTGATTCTTGGGTTTGGATAACGTATGAGCTCTATGCTCTGGGCTACGAGGATCACATCATGCTCATATTTCATATTACATTGCCTTTGCCACTGTGATGGACTCTCTGTCTCTTTGTGTCTCTGTCTCTCTGTCTGTCTGTCTGTCTGTCTCTCTCTCTCTCTCTCTCTCTCTCTCTCTCTCTCTCTCTCTCTCTCTCTCTCTCTCCTGCCTCTCTGGAACTATAAGCCAAAACAAACCTTTGTTGCCATAAGATTTTTTTTCTTTTAAATCACAGCTACTGAAAAGTAATTAATGCAACATTCTTTATTTTATCTAACCAACTCCATAGTATTGAATATTACAGCAATGGCTGGAATGTATGAAGAGCTTTATTGACACTCTCAAGTGCAGCAGAGCTGGAATGTGACTCCCCATCTGGCTGACTGCATCCTTAATGGGGCAGTAATAGTGCAAGACTGTCTCTGCACAGCTCAAACACTGCTTGTGAGATGCACAGGAACAAGGCTCTGAAGTCTTGAATGTATGGAGGGGGAGAAAGCAGCAGCTACTTCTTGCCTTGAGTCTAATTTTTGAAAGAAATAAAAGGTGGAGTTGAAGGTTAGGCAAGAATCTGAAAGAATTTTCCAGGTAGCCTTGCCTTCCTTTTAGATGGTCAGAGAAAATATTTTCATAGACGGTTATCAACAGCTAGTAAAAGCACCAAATAAAAGACTCTGATGTCTAGAGACATGCAAAACCAAGTTCTGATGGCTAGAAAGGGTCAAAGGACAAACAAAACTTCTCCTTGAGGCCCAGATGAGACAGGGTTAATTCTTTTTTTTTTGATATTTTTAAATTTATTTTTCAGTTTAAATTTAGATAAGAAACAAGGTTGCTTCACAAGTCAGTTCCAGGTCCCTCTCCCTTTCCCTCCTCTCCTCCCGTGCCCTCCCCCAGCCCCCCCCAATATCCCCTCATTTCCCCAGGGAGGGTGAGGCCCTCCATGGGGGGAGACAGGGTTAATTCTTCACTCCAAAGTCTGGGGCATAGCGTCAAATTTTTGATCAATTTATCGTAACAGTGTAGGAAAAGAGGTTCCTTGGGATCCTTTCTTGTGTATAAAGAATGCAGCATCCACAGGGTGGCATTTCACTCTACATACATGAGCTAGGTTTTGTTTGCAGGAAAATGGATGAAATTGGAGAATATTGGTAAGTGAACTGCAAGTGCCACTGAAAAATAAACACTTAATATTTTCTCTTACACGCGGGTGCTACATTTTATATAGGCACATAACACCATGCATTGATATATAACATGGCAGCAGATGTGACACTTAGGGAAAGGAAGGGGACTATAAGGGAGGAGAGGAACATGAATGAATGAGTACATAGAGGATATGGGCAAATATATTATATACTTATATGATATTGTACTTATGAAACCCAGGACTATGTACAGAGAACATATGCCCATGCAAAATAGTGATAGTACGATGAGGAATGTTGAACTGAAGTAGTTGACATACTTTATATTAAATCTTTTGAGTATAGAAAAGAAAAGTCATTGAAATCTTATAGTCATGATTTTGGGAAAATTCAAACCAAACTAAGCAAGCAAACAAATAATGACCCTTCGGACAGTGGTTTATTAAAACGATCCTGCTTCTTTATAAGTGACCATGTTTAGTCTCTTTGGTAACAGTTCTTGGTGACCCTGCAATCCTCACAGCCTGTGTGGAGCCTACATGCTGGAGGTAAAAAATGAAACTTCAGTCAACACCATCTTGGCAGGCACTGGGTCAGATCCTCCAGGATATGACCTTGTGGTTTATTCTTTTTACATATTAAGCTTAGTAAAACTTACTATGAGTCAATTACCACAACAGAGCTTTAGGCAGAGCTACATCTAAACTCCCAGCCATGGTTAGCAAAGCATCTATGACCTGTAAAATAAGACTGAGTTCAGAGCTCTGGGATAGGGCCTAGAGGAAGGATCAGTGATAGATGTAAGGATAGATTTTATTGGTGGAGTCTGCAAAGTACATGGGGGCTCTTTCATGGGGATGGGTTGCAATCACTGAGAGACAAAACTCAGAATCCTCAGGGAATCCAGGTGGAAGCTGACTCAATCGAACAGCAAAGGATCACCGGGTTGTTTGACCACTTCACTCTTGCAATCCAGGGTGTCTGGCATCATTCATTTCCTTCCTTTGAAGAAAAAACATACGCAGTGCTTACTCTAAGCTGCGCTTGCTATAAATGGTGAAGATGAAGGTGTGCGGGGGGTCACTTAGTAAAACCTATTTCAAGAGGCAGTGTTAACAGATTGAGGACACCCAGTCTAAACAGCTGCAATGTCAAGAATGTAGAAGACAGGTTGAGCTTATTGCTATGATGGAGTCAGGCTATGTCACCATTTTCACAACATACTGCTGAGACTTGTATAGAAGCCACAGTTATAAGGTATGTGTATGTGGCACATATATTGTTAATCTTAAAGATGCAAGGAGAAAGAGCACCCACCCAAGTCATCACGGCCAAATTAAAGCAATATATTTTATTCCTCTACATGTACTGTCTCCTTCTAAGACAGGGTTTGAGAGGTCAGATTTGGATGTGAGAAGACAAGGCTTTTATAGGTAGGAGGGTAGGGAGTTTCTAATTGGGGAACATTGGGGGTTAGAGAGCAGAACGTAACTGGGGGTCAAAACAAGGTAATTGTAAAATGTAGTCATAACAAAGTAGTCATAGGTGGTCTTATAATCTTTTGAAACAAAGGTAGAGTTGCAAGACAGTCACAAACAAATTTTTGAAACAAAGACAAGACTGACATTCCTGGAACAAGCAGTGTAGAACCATTTGTAGTTAAGGGGCATTCTTGAGAAACAGAGGTTTAATCATAAACAGGAATGAACCTAGTTTGTTTTTACTATAAGATGACTTTTAAGCTTTAGACAGAGTCAGGCTGGTTCTTCAGTATCTCCTTCCAATTTTTTGACTTAAAGCAAACTGAATTCTAGAATCATGCACTAACCAGGGACAGGAAAGCTTGGGGAGAAACTCTCGACCATAATACTAGTCTGAGGATAGACCAGTGAGGGATGGAGACAGAGAAATCCCCATTCTGTTAGCTTTGCTCTGATTTTCTCTCAGCCTAGCCTCATGGCAAGTCCCAGTCCCAAAGGTACCCTTCAATGGAAGCAATGGCAGAAGCTGTTGTTCAGTCAGAGAAATAATGAGATGAAGACAAACTTCCTTCATTGTCATATCAGTAGCTCAGATACTGCCACATTATTCTTTTGTTAGTCCCCTTGTGGTTTGCCCTAGAGACCATCAAGCTCAGGATACATGTGGCAGCGTGGTGTTATAAAAGGGACAGGCATTTGTGCTTGGGAGGCACGAAGACAAGAAGTTCATTCAAGGTCTTGGTGATGCAGAGGGAGTTTGAGGCAAGCCTGAGCTAATGAAACATCCCAAGACATAATCAAAGAAAGGAAGAGAAGAATGAAAATAAGGAACAATATAGCTGGAAAAACTATCAAATACTTCAAAACTAAAGAGTATAATGATGGGCTGGCTGGAGAGATGGCTCACCAGTTAAGTGCACTGGCTGCTGTTACTGAGGCTCTAGGTTTGATCCTCATCATCCACATGGCAGCTAACAGTCAATTGTAACTCCAGTTCCAGGTGATCTGATGCCCTCTTCTGCTCTTCACTGGCACCATACATGCCCATGGTAAAAACATGCAGGAAAAAACACTTATGCCTATGAAAGAGTAAGTAAGTAATAATTAAAAAAATTACCCAGAGAAATATAATGAGAAAACAATAGACATTAACTTTGTAAAGGGAAAAATGAAAGCTTGTCTGGTTATAGATAATGAATTATATGCACAGAAGTATCTAAAGAAATCTAGCCTGTGGTTTAACCACCAGAAACAGCTGACCTGACAAGGGTTAGCTCTTGAATCCCAGACTGACGCCTGGGAATCCAGCATCGGACTGATCAACACCCCCTGAATGTGGGTGTCATTGAGGAGGCCTAGGTAATCTATTGAGCCTTGGGCAGTAGATCAGTATTTATCCTGGTTATACAAATGGACTTTGGACTGCCATCCAACAATGTGAGATGCACTCTCACCCTGAACTCTTGGGGGAGGGTCTAGGCCCTGCCCTGGATGAAATGACAGACTATGGACACCCCCATGGAGGGCCTCACGCTCCCTGGGGAAATGAGGGGATACTGGGGGAATTGGGGGGAGGGCACGGGAGGAGGGGAGGGAAACAGAGAGGGACCTGGAACTGACTTGTGAAACAACCTTGTTTCTAATTTAAATTTAAAAATAAATAAAAAAGAAAAAGAAATCTAGCATGATGGGATTCAGCCCTCCCAGAGACTGCCAGCTTCCAAGTTCCATTCTCTACCAATGGGACAGGCAAGGTAAATGTGCTTGTGTTTCCAGTCTGCTTTCAAGTGCATGTAGCAGAACCACTGGAGACCTGGGGACTACGCAGCAGATCCCAGCCTGATGGGATTCAGTCTGCCCAGAAACTGCCAACACCATAGTCCTTTTCTCCACCCACCAGGATAGATAGATACAACCTGATTTCTGGTGAACTGCACACAACTAGCTGAGGACAGTGTACTGCACACTGCAGCCCCCATCCTGGCAGGAGCCAGCCCACCCAGAGACTGCCAGAGTCCAAGTCCCATTCTCCATTCATGGGACAGGTGAGGGTCCTGCCTACCCAGAGTTTGTCAAGGGCCCGATACTAGGACAGTCTCCATCCATGCAAGAAGAAAGCCACCAGGGTATTGGACCTGATACCACCCACTGGAAAGGAACTATGGTCATAAACCCAACAAGGCTGGAAGAGACTCCTGCATGCACAGGAAGAAATGATGGGAAGGGGAAAATGCCTTAAAGACATGGAAGAAAAAGCAAACCAAAAATGCAAGAAAAGGAAGAAAAGGCAAAGCAAAAAAAATGCAAGAAATGGAAGAAAAGAGAAACCAAAAAATTCAACAAGTGTAAGAAAGAGAGGAAAAGACAAAGCAAAAATTATAAGAAACAATTCAAACAGTGCAAGGGTTGAAAGCTGATATAGAGACAAAAAACACAGACTGAAGGAATGCTGGAAATAGAAAAGCTGGGCAAATGGTCAGGTCCTACAGATGCAAGCATAACCAACAGAATACAAGAGATAGAAGACAGAATCTCAGGTGGTGAAGATACACTAGGGTAAATAGATTCATAGACCAAAGAAAATCTTAAGTCCAACAAATTCCTAACACAAAATATACAGGAAATATGGGACACCATGAAAAGACCAAACCTAAGAATAATAGATGTAGAAGACGGTGAATAAACCACCTCAAAAGGGTAGAAAACATATTCAGTAAAATCATAGAAGAAAACTTTCCCAATTTAAAGAAAGGCATGCCAATGAAAGTACAAGAAGCCTACAGAACACCAAATAGAGTGGACCACAAAAGGAAGTCCCCTCACTACATAACAGTAAAAAATCCCGAACATACAGAATAAAGAAAGAATACTAAGAGGAGCAAAAGAAAAGGGCCAAGTAACATGCAAAGGCAAACCTATCAGAATCACACCTGACTGCTCCATGGAAACTCTGAAAGCCAGAAGGTACTGCATAGATATTCTACCAACAATAAGAGACCATGAATGCCAGCCCAGACTGCTATACCCAGCAAAGCTTTTAACAATTAGAGATGGAGAAAACAAGATATTCCATGTCAAAACTAGATTTAAACAATATGTATCCATTAACCCAGCCCTACAGAAAGTTCTGGAAGGAAAACTCCAACCCAAAGGAGTTAACTACAGCCAGAAAAACATAGGCAATAGATAATCCCACCTTACCAACAGCCAAAAGAAGAAAGAGGTGGAAATCCCCATATAATTCCACCACCATCAATTATTCCAAAACAAGCAAGAATGAGCAACCAATGGTCGTTAATATCCCTCAATATTATTGGTCTTAACTTGCCCATAAAGAGACACAGGCTAACAAAATGGATTCAAAGACAGAACCCATCCTTCTGCTGCATACAAAAAACACACCTCAGTCTCAAAGACAGACATTACCTCAGAATTAAGGGTTATGAAAAGATTTCCCAAATGGACCCAAGAAACAAGTGGGGGTAGCAATCATAATATCTAACAAATTAGATTTTAAAATAAAATCCATCAAAAAGAGATGAAGGAGGGCCTTTCATACTCATTACTGGAGAAATCCACCAAGATGAAGTTTCAATTCTGAACATCTATGCCCCAAATACAAATGCATTCACGTTCATAAAAGAAACATTACTAAAATTCAAATATCATGTAAAACCCCACATACTTATAGTGGGAGATTTCAACACCCCACTCTCAACAATAGACAGGACTACTAGATAGAAAATTAACAAATAAGCAAAGGAACTAATAGAAGTTATGACCCAGTTGGGATTAACAGACATCTATAGAACATTCCATCCAAATAAAAAGTAATTAAAGAAATACGGCCATACAATGACCAATCAAATGGCAGATGTAAAAACAGAGAACGAAACAAAATTGTATCATTAACCTTCAAGATATGAGCTGTTCAGATTTTAATGTCATAAAATACATACAGCAAGGTATCAAACACACAGTGAATAAGAGTTCATGTCGGGCATGTATGAAGACCTAAGTTAGAATTGCTAGTGGCCAGACAATCTACCTTAGCTTGGGCTGAAGGGAGTGGACATAAAGAAAGGCAGAGCTTGTTGGTTAGACAACCTAGTAATACAGTTAGGTTTTGACTTAGGGGGAGACACTGTATTAATGGAATAAGAAAAAAATAGTTGAGAAAGGCATGTGATGTCCTCTGACCTTTATATGCCCATAGTCACACATACCTGGGTACTCAAATGTATGTACCACATACGTACTTCATAATACACAGTTGCATTTTGGAAAATGTTTTCTAAAAAATGAAAAGACAAGACATAGTCCAGAAAGAGGAATACAAATTATGTATTCAAAAGAATTGAGATATAGAATGTGTAAAGTATCCTCAAAGTCTGAAAGTGATCAGTTAATCAGAGAAAAATAAAAGACAATGACAACACTTGACCAGTAGGCAATGACACATGTCTTTAATATCAGCATTACAGAGGCAAAAGCAGGTGGACCTCTACAAAATAAGACCCTGTTAACACACCCACACCCCCCCACCCTCCCACACACACATACACACACAGAGAGAGAGAGAGAGAGAGAGAGAGAGAGAGAGAGAGAGAGAAGTAAAGGTAAATTTCAAAAGATTTTCAGCATTACTATCCATTGGGAAATGGACATTAAAGTATAATATAACACTATCTTCCATTATTAGAATAAAAATAATAAAACTTGATGTTGCCAGAAAACATATTCTCACTGGAAACCACATTTATCATTTGGAGTGAGAAACAATGCAGGTCCTGTTACAGTAGTTGGATTGAACAGATGGTTGTAACCCTGAACAGACATGCTCCGGTTTCTTATGCCCCATGTTTTGATATTACGCAAACAAGATATGTATGTTTCCATAATGCTGCAGCACTCTGTATCAGTACAATTCACACTTGTTGGAAGCTAGAAACAACCTGGATTGCAATCAATTGATAAATAATTATCCTGATGAATCTATGCAGAGGACCAAACATACAGAAGAGTAAGCCATTGGCATTAGGAAAGAATGCAGATTAATATCAGTTGTATTACACTTGATGAACGTCACCATTCTGGAAACATTAAATAATAAATAATTCCATTTGCCTGCCGTTCTGGAGCCTGCGACACTTGGAGGCAAAGAGCACCATTGATACAGGTGTGTAAGTATTTCAGAGTTTTATGGTTAATGACATCATTATAAACCATTCTGCTCTTCTGGTGTCTGCTAATTGTGAAGAGGACATGTTTTAAAGGACATAGAATTATAAAACCTGAAGCATACAAGTTACTGAATGTGACTGGCAAAGTAGAAATATATCAAAACCCACAATAATAAATGCAATGAAACATTCATGTTTGGAGATGGGCTGCTAATTGATTTCTCACTTCTTAAGATGCCAGTCATTAAAATGTAAAGGTTTGAGGAAATGTCTTTCTGCCTTCTAGCTTACAGAAAACATAAAAATGTTCTAGAGATTTTAGAACATGTTAAAGTGAGAGATGTTAAGAAAAACAAAGATCATTGGTAAGCGTGGCAGGGGGGCTGCAGGAGGAAAGCACAGGGTTGCAACAGGTGTATTGTGCTATCACACAGAGTTCACAGCACCGTCCCAACACACAGAGTTCCATCTGATGTTCACGCAGCCTGGGGCACTCATTTCAGTTTGTATTGCCAAGTAGTTGGTGCCTTGCTCTGCTTAAATTTTCCATAAGGAACGTGTTTCTTTTCCTAGTTCTTTCCTTCATATCTCAGAACGTTTCATAAATTACTATAAATATTCATTCCTTTCCAGAATAGATCTGTGAAGGGGACTAATTCAAATGTTATATTTGTTACAGTAGCATATATGCTTTGCTGAATAAAAGCTAGTTTACTGAATTCATAATCTATTTGTTGCTTACTAGCCTCTCAATTGCTCTCAATTATCTATAGCTTTGTGTAATTATATCTTAAATACTCTATTAATTTGTTTACCCAAACAGCAAAAGTTGATTTAGTTTGATTAAGTACATTCTTGGCACGAACTTATGAACTGTGTTTCAAAGACTAAATCATCCTTTTAATGACTATGAATAAGGTCCAGTTTAATTAGCTAAATTGAATCAAATATTAGCAAGTGATCTCCCTGCCTACCCAATTTAGTAGGTTGGATCATCTAGGCCAAATGCTTACAGTCATTGGTATTCCATGAGTAAGTCTAATCAGTTTTAATATATTTGAATAATTTTTATTATTTTCAAAATAATTACTAACTCCATTATTACCATAGTTATTTTCACACTGACCTTCAGAAGCAATTGTTAAATTAGTTATGGGTCACTAGATAAAAAGAAAATAGATTTTAAAAATCACAAGGGGTGAAACTGACATCCTGTGGAATACCATAAGCTAAACTGTGTCTTCACTGCTGACAGGCACTCATTGCTATGAACTTGAGGCATGCCATTTTCTCCAGAGAATAGAGAAACTTGGCTTAGCTACAGTCCTGAATCTCGACATATCACATCTAGCTGCCAATCTTAGCAAATATGCAAATGTCTCTCAGTTTCAGTCTGCTCTTCAAGACTTCAATATAGGATTCTATTTCCCTATTCAGAACCTTCTTAGAATTAAATACTTTTAGCAGAGTGCCTGGAAGACAGGACAGAACCTAATAAATGTTAGCTTGTTAATAACTGTTGTTATTATAATTCTCTAAGTATTACCATTAAATAAAATAGTAAGTAGAAGAACAAGATTCATAAAGACAAGAAAGGAAAACAGTTGCCTGTCCCTGGGTATTCTTAAACTACATCCATTTGAGGCAGACAAAGGTCTGGGGTTAACATTCTACCTGGAACCTGAACCAGGATCGAAGGACATGTCTGACCCAAGTGTCTTCGAAGAGGCTCAGAAATGTGGAAATACCATGGTATTAAATTCAATATATACTCTCAAACTATGCTTTCCCTTCAGTGTTGAGAGCTGCTTGGTCAGAGGTCACAAGGCAAAAAATGTTAGAGACACTAGGAAGTCTGGGTGTCGATCCATGTAGAAGTCCATCTAGGAGAACGGTACTTAAGTAGCTACATGAGCTGGAATCCATGAGTTGATAGAAAACATACTAGTAATTTAAGCAGGATATATATATATATGCATCTAGTAAACTTTCTTTTCAATAGCCTTGCAACTTTTTTTTCCAAGGCAGGGTTTCTCTGTGGCTTTGGAGGCTGTCCTGGAATTAGCTCTTGTATACCAGACTGGTCTCGAACTCAGATCTGCCTGCCTCTGCCTCCCAAGTGCTGGGATTAAAGGCGTGTGCCACCACTGCCTGGTTAGCCTTGCAACTTTATGATCAAAATAGAATTGTCTTCAGCAGACTTACAACTGTATGCCAACAGTAGCATTGCCTTCTAGCTAGGTTTCCAGTTTGCAAAGTAGCTTCCTGCTTCCAAAGGAGGGAAAGAATAATAGAAAATCTTATGACGACCATAGGACTGGCGGAGAATGAAGAGGTGGCAGCCTTGGAATCTGGAGTTTCAGACTTGTAAATGAGGGCTGGTGAAGAGGCTGCTTGGTGTGCTGTGGGGTAGAGTTGCTCACAGACTAGAGTTACACTGCAGCACAGGAAAACATAGCTCCAGAAGCAGGGCTCCAAATCTTCTATTGGCATTGCCTGTAAACCCAAGACAAGAGAACATTGGTCTACAGATCAGTTGAGAAGTCAAAGCCTCTTGCTGGGAAAGCATACTGTTGGGTGTTCTTCACTTAAGCCTTTGCACTGGTTAGCTAAGGGAAATGAGGTTGAGACCAGCTGTGGTTTCACAAGCAGGGAAACAGCTGGTTCAGAGATAGTACTTACTAATACCATTAGGGCCCCCTTTGTGTCTGCTAGCTATACTTACTCATTTTTTTCTAATATCTTTGTAATTTAGAAATTATGCTGTCTTCTGATCAAAGTCATAAGGAAGCAATTATAGAGTAACAAAATATTTAGGTCATTTAGTTGTTGCATAAAAGATGAAACAATTACTTAAGGAATGAAAACTTCTCAGAAGGTAAGAGTGCCACACAGAGAACTGACTAGGTTTGGGAGTGGAAGTTTCAACACAGTCTTGGAAACTGTAGTTAGTATTTGTAAATCAGGTGAAACAATCAATCCATTGAATTACACTTAGGATAGCTAACAAGGCTAGTTCCTGTTAGTGGACTTGTCTAAAATATAGCTATGAATTAAATGGTTTCAGCATTCTGGAGTAATGTCAACCCATTGTCAAAATATATCTGATTTGGTTGGCAAATCCTAGTTTTGTTAGTGAGTTGTGATTTCTCCTTTATTTTTTACTTCGTCTCACAAACACACAATAGGGTCATTGTTAGGAATGCCTAATGATGCAGATAGTTGACAATCTTATCATACAAGGGCAGGACTGACCTTAAAACATCTTAATTTTGTTAGTGAAAATTGATAACCCAAGTTTCTTATACTACATTATCCAGGTTTTCTCAAAGCACTAAAAAAAGTGAATGTTCTATGCTAGGAATGTTTATGCTCAGGGACTTGAATATATTTGTTACTTACAGTGGAGAAGTAAAAGTGGCTAAGACTGAAAAAAATTTCTTATTCCTTTAATCAACATATTCTATTGTTATTACTATTGTTATTGCTGTTAGTTCTGGGATTAAGACCAGGGACTTTTACTTGTTAAGCACATGCTATACCACTGTATTTTGAATGATAATCAGCTCTAGGGCTCCAGCCATGTATCAGTGGGAGTTCTGTAATTACATCAATAAAGAGAACTTTTCAGTAGGCACACAATAGATCAGAGAGTCCCAAGCTCTGCATCCGTAGTCCTGGTAGCAGTATTAAGGCACACAATGTCAGAGTGAAAATCAAAGTGGTGAAATGTCCAGGGAGACTCTCCCATGAGTAGCTATCCCCTGGAAGGCATCCTTGATCAGTTACTTCTGTGTAGATACTCTCTGCAGAGTTAGCATCTTCAGAGGAGCCTGTATTGTAGGGGTGAGTCATTTAACATGTAGAGTTCAACATATTTCAGCATGAGGTTGAGAGGATGAAGTAGATTCAGCAAATCTAGACTAGACACAGACCTCAGTTTACACAAGAAAATAAACTGAAATTATTTCATTTTGATGTTACAAGTAAGAATAGAGATACTAGAGTATATGGAGGTCGAAACGTGGGAAAATCTACAGAGTTAGGGAGTGGGAAAACATTGTCACAGGAGTAGGAGAATAAGACTTCTTGTATCTACAAAGGCTTTGGTTCTGTGACAGGACACTCAGCATTTAATGTCAGAGGAAAATATGGCACATACATAAGCTGGCAATGAGATACTAGACTTTGGGTCTGGAGTGTGCCCTGAAAGTCATGTCATTAAAGATTTAGTCTTCAACATGGATCTGTTGCAAAGTCATTTGACCTTCACGAAGTCGTGCATAGTGAGACTTTTTACGGCACAGGGAGAATGTCTTTAAGAAAGGCTGTGGCATATTGGCCTTCTTCTCTTTTACTTTGCTTCCCAGGCACCATGAGGTGAACAATTTCCCCATACATTGCTGACTTTGGCATTCTGCAAGCACCAAATTGAGTAGTCTGCTTGAATATCAAATGAACCCCTAAAGTTGTGAATATCTTCCTTTCGTAATTTAAGGCCTGACGTACTTTGCTTCACTGATGCGAAGTTAACAAAAATAGGTTACTGAAAGTGAGTTATGGGCCAGAGTTTGAAGCAATAACATTCAATTATATGGGGGTTATAGAGCAAAGACTAACTCAGAGTATGATCTGTGACCATTCCATGGAGAAATAAGTCTGTGGGAACAAAAGAAAGGAAAAGAAAACAAAGATAGTACAGAATGAAAACAAGGTCTCATTGACCTAACTTGGAACAGTTACTGACCAAGTACAGATATAAGAAACAATTTCCAATTTTGCTGAGAAAATAAAAGAAGAAGCAGGGGAATTTGAGGATGTCTCCAGAGCTTTGCTTTGTCTAATTAAATAAAAGTTGGAATCAGTAGGGAATGATAGTAACACCTACACAGCTCTCTACTTCAACTTTTAGACATCGCCTAGGCATGTTAATTAACTCATGGATTTGAATTCCACATCAGAATTCTATACTGAGACTTTAAGAAACAATAATGGTACAACTATGATGCAAATTCACAGGCAGTTATTTTTAATCCAATTTTATTTCTTTGGGTCACTAAATATTCAGTATAGTTTGGGTATTTTTATTACATCAACACATCTCTCTATTAATAAACTAAGTGTTGAAGTGTCTTAGTGACACTATGATATGCTGAGAATGAACAGTCCGCAGGAAGCCTTCACAGTTTTCACAGCACTTTCACATCAGTTACCTTCTGTCAACCTCAATGTTTTCAGTTACGTAAATGTGCATTCTTCCTACATAGTAAGACAGGATACTTAGGGTGAACACTCCAAACCCCCATATCTGAAGCATACTCTTTTGCATGATTCACAGTGCTTACATTTAAAGAAGCAGACAGAACTCAGAATTCTAACCCAAGTGCTTCCCTTTCTATTTCCTCACACAACACAAGGGCGATTTATTTTCCTCTTCTGTACTATTTGTTGTTTATAACTTTCTACTCCATGAGGCAGAGCAGCATGGCTTTATATTTGATTAAGTAGTCGTTCCTCAGGAATAATGGTGTGAGAGTCTGAGTGTCTGAGGAGGGCCATGGAGAAGGAGGGTACTCCAAATCTCTGAGGAAAGAGCAGACATACAAACTGCGACTTTATGGAGTATATTTTAAGGGCTATTTAACATTAAGCCACTGCTCTTGAGATTATGAATAATGACTGGATTACTTGTTTTGATAAAAGTCTAAATTCTATGAATCCAACTGATGATAACAAAAGAATAGTACATTTTTGCTTAATACTAGAAACCTATTAAGCTGAAATCCTAGTTGAACCAAAATAAAATGTTATTTCAATTAGCAAGTTCATGTAACAATTACTGTTTTTTAAAATGCCTGTCCCTTCCTTCTTGGTGCAGGCACTCATGGTCAACTTGAAGTAAAAGCTTTTGCAGTGATGTTCAGCATTCATCGATAGATGATTAGCTGATGAGATTAAGAGGAAATCCAATAAATGGCAAAAATTCACTTAATTGGGGGCTTGCTTGCAGCTTCAGAGAGTGAGCCTTTGACCATCATAGTGGGAAGCATGGCATCAGGCTAGCAGGCATGGCTCTTGAGCAGTAACTTCGAGCTTGTATTCTGATCCACTGACAGCAGGCAGAGAACTAGACTGAGTCAAGCAAAGGCCTTTGAATCTTCAAAGCCCACCACCAGTAATGTGCCTCCTACAACAAGCCTCTTAATCCTCCCTAAGCCATCTATCAACTGGAAACAAAATATATATATAAGCCTATGGGGGTATTCTCATTGAAACCATCATGCTGCTGAATAATCAATCCCTTATTCCAATGCCCAGATTCCTTTGATGCAAAGAAGCCCACTTTCAAGGTTTAAAATTTTAAGGTGATTTATTAAGAGCTTTGATAGTTCCTAAATGCCTACTTTATCTACTCAAAGATTCTGTAGTAATATCAAAGCATAGTATGTTTTTACCTAAAAACAAAACAAATAATGACAAATAATGAGAATGAGTTCAAGGGAGATTTGACACAGAAGGATATATCAAGCAGAAACTGGAAAGCAAGTTGTGAATATTTGAATATAAAAGACAAAAAGGATTACACACACAAATTCATGTTTTCAGAAAATGTGAAGCTGAACACAAGCTAGCCCAGATAGCCAAGCTGACCACTGGAAGAATGACAGAGACTTCCAAAAAATAATAAAACAGAAAACAAAAAAAGAGAGAGACTTCCTGTCCAATGCTGGGTAACATGCAGACTCACAGACCCCTGTCATTCCTTTGTTTCTGTATTCTGAATCCTGCATAGTAGGTATTTTTCATTTCTCCTAGTGTTCCCTCCCTTCCTCCCTTCCTCCTCCCTCCCTCTCTCCTTCCCTCCCTCCCTCCCTTCCTCCCTCTCTCCTTCCCTCCTTCCCTCTCTCCTTCCCTCCCTCCCTCCCTTCCTCCTCCCTCCCTCTCTCCTTCCCTCCCTCCTCCCTCCCTCTCCTTCCCTCCCCCCTCCCTCTCTCCTTCCCTCCCTCCCTCCTCCCTCACTCCTTCCTTCCTTCTGTCCTTCCTTGTCTTCACACAGTGGTGGCAGCAGCACAGGCTTACATGGAAGAGATTATGGCATCCATCCCATTTGCTGTGCTTTTTTGTTTGTTTTGGTTTTATTTCTTTGTTTTATTTTGCTTTATTTTTCTGAAATAGGATTTAACAGTGGCCCTATTGCATTTTGGATGACAATTTTCTTGCTGGGCACCCTGGTTTCCTTCTCTCAGGTATATATATATATATATATATATATATATATATATATATATATATTGTTAGTTAGGGAACATGTCTGTTGTATTGACCCTAAGATAAGGAGGGAAAGCCTAGTCCTACTCTTTGTGGCCCTCTATGTGTGCTTGCCTCTCCTAACTGCCCCATCATTGCAAAGAGAGCTCTTTACACTTTCATTCAACCAAGCTTTGACTGCACCATCTGTTGCCTTCCAAATCTTTCTAGCATGAAACTTTGTTTCTAAGCTTTGCACTATAATAGATTTTCCTCATGTGAAACTAATTTTGTGCTTCAATGAGTGAGTCACTGAAACTTCAGTCAGGTTGAGAACTGAAGATCTACTTTTTAAAAAGTCTTTTAATCAACTTGTTAGGAGAATAATGTCATAAACAAAACATTATCTATCACCCCTTTCCATTATTTCATACTTGTCTCTTGTCTAAATCACTGTCTTTACCCCCCCTCTCCCCCTTCCTTCCTTTGATTACTGATTGCTGGGTCATGCCATCTCATCTCTGCTTCTCTTTTAGAACTGCCCAATAATGCTGTTTTCCTCTCTGTTAAGGTTTCAGTAGACACCAGTGGACAAGGGGGAGCAAGTGAAAGGCCATTACAATAGATGATAAGGCACTCTGTGATATTATATTCTCCCTACCTGTCCTTCAAGCATTTGCCCATGCAGTTCAACCCCAAATAAAAATGTGCTCCCAAAGCATTGAAGAAAACAGCCTTCCTATACTTCCCACTTTTCTCCTCCCTCATAGATGAACAAATCATCTGATTTTATCCACGGGAGGAATTTTATTCATAGTTTAAATTTTAAGTAGCCATGAGAGAAGACTATAAAATTTGCTTTTTTATTTCTATAGACTTTCTCTATGCATTGGTTACAATTTACCCTGATTCCCACCTTGGGATTACTATATATGGCCACTTCTTTTGTTTGTTCTTTGATCCTTACAATTCTATTTTTAAGCAGTGTCTTTGGCATATAACTGGTGTCAGTAAATGTATTTAATTCACTTACAAAAGGGAGCAACAGGCATTTTGTTCAGCTTGGATTGTAGACAGAAGAATGCTATTGTTTGCTCTTTTCCACCCTCCGTGAGCTACAACCAAAGTCCGCATGCATTGTTGTGATATCTAAAAAGACTACTTAAGCATTTGCAAGAAAAATTGCTCCTAGAAGCTTCGTAGTTGATGACAAATAATGGTTGCTTGAATTTCAAAACAGGCTACCAAGCTAATAATGGATAGCATGAATGGATTCAGTCAAAGAAGATTAATTTCCTTCTGAGGAGCTTTCTTCTTTCATTGTGCCAGGATAATTTTCTCAGATACTCCGTAATACTGTGAAGTGATAGAGAAATCCATTTACATTGGTTTTTTTCATTATTTTAAACAAAAGGTAACATAAACCCTTTCAGTTTGTTCAACTGTAACATAATCCAATAGCTCTGATAAAATTCAATTATGTAACAGTTTTATTGAAATAACATTGAACAAGTATTTGCCTAAGTTCTGCCCTGCTAAATAACATCTTAAATTTCTCTAGGAACAAATATTTTAATTCTGATATGATGACATTAATTACAGTGGTTTCTGGTTTTTTAGGAAAATCAATACAAAATTTCACAACTGTTTAAGAACTGCTTTTATTGACTTTATACCATATTAAATCACACTCCACTGTATGTCCAAAACTGAGAAACACTTTATCTTTCTTGAATATTTTATAAAATAGTTCCCAAGTAACAAGCCTGGATTTTTTTGCCCATGCTTCTTTCTCCTGGTAACCAAGCCTGCTTTAATGAAACTGAGCTCATGTACTCAATCATTGCACAAGTTACTTAGGTATTTATAGGAAATACCTGCTCCATGATCATACTTCCAGACCTCACATGTGTCCTAAGGGATGTATAATATTGGATAATATATTTTGAAAGAATTCATATTTTATAGCCTATTCCATAAAGGATTTGAAGAGTGTTTTAAAGTGAAGCACTCATAAATCAGAGCAATTAAATTTTAAAGGCAAATGAAAATCCAATTAGGAAGATGATAAAGGCCCATGTGATGGTTTCCTTAAATGATTTAGTTGCATCCTTCAAGCGTTACCTTCTCCCTGTAGTTCCTGTCACAGCACAAGCAGAGAGGAAATAGACATTAAGTTAGAAGATTTTCATGCTTCATTTCTTCTTGGAGAACATTTCTTAGCTTAGCTAATAACAGAATATCTGGTCAGTGGTGGCATCTTCTAAAGATTTTGGCCCAGTACATGTGTGTAAATTTTGAAGAATGGAGAGAAATTTCCAAACAACTCTCCTTCAATCTGAAGTGGTTTGTTTTAAACCTAATCCAATAGATACAGAATGGCATATAGAGTTTCATTTATTTCATGCTATAAACATTTTTATGGTGATAAACATGGAAATGGGGTCATAATTTTAGGCCTTACCTACCATTTGTTGAAAGTAATTAACTTATTCCCAAATAGAATCTAATATGGCTATATCTCTTGCACACCGGATGGTTTTCCAGTGACATACACCTTCTGTTTCAGAGATCTCAGTAGGTGGGCACCATGGGTGCCACTCACATAAGAGATAGGGTCTACCCACTGTCATCTGAGGCATTATGATGACATAGAACTACTTTGGAAATAGGCATTGGGGCCACAGTTCTCAGTGAATAGAAACAGCTCCTTAGTCTGGATGCCATTTCCACAAGCTGAAGAAACACAGCTGTTTTCCTTGACTATGACATTGTGTTTTGTTTATTTGTTTTATGATGTTTTAATAGACCTTTTTGACTAACTGTTCTAAATTTGTTATTGTTGTGGACTCCTTGGATATGTTTGCCTTTTGCCTGCTTGCCTTCACTCTTGCAGCAAATTTATCTACTTGTTGCTGCTTTCCTTCACTTATATAAGGGACCTGGTGTCTTCAGAGGCTTCAAATGTGAGCTGAATACCAATGGGACACTAGGAATTTTCTAGCCGTTGACTGAGATGATGCCAGGTATGTGACACCACTGCTGGACAACATGGACTGTATCTTGGAAGCCAAACTAAGAAATCTCCTGCCAAAATATATTAATTTTATCTATTCTCTTCCTTAGAGACATCTGACTAATACCTGTCAGGAGAAATCTACCCTGAGGAACAGGTTAATGCTATGATAACCAGTTATATTTCAAATAAAAGATTTCAATTCTATTCCCCGCTCTTTCTTCTACATGTGTTTATCCCTCATACTTTCTGAAATGATGATGATACAAAGAGAAGACCCATAGCAAGATGCTACTTTCATAATAGTCTCAGCCTCCAGAAGTATGAGAAGCAAAATGTCTTCCCCTTAAAAATGTTTTACCCAGCTTGTTTTACTCTGTTATGACAACATAAAACAGACTAAGACAAGCAGAAGAACATTAATAATATTCATAAGTAAATTAAAAGAACAGATAAGATGTCAAAACAGAAAAAACTTTGTGATGATACATTGTTTATGATCTAATAAAGTTTGCATGGAGATCAGAATGCAAAGCTAGCCACAGCCATAGAATCTGTGCAGTAATGGTACACACCTTTAATGCCACATCTCAGGAGATAGAGGCAGATGGATGTCTGTGAGTTCAAGCCTACCCAGGGCTACATGAGAGTGATTCAGTCTAAAAGAGAAACAGTACTCATCCCTTTATTCCCATAATTAGAGAGGCATATATGATAGGAGCAGGGCATTCAGTATTTAGTGTTAGGCAATTAGTCTCCAGACACCATGAGGACCGGATTCCCCTCCCCAATCTTGGTAGAGGTAAATGCTTTCTGGTGGCTTAGCTGCTTTGCTTTTCTGAACTTCAGCTTGAACCACAGTATCTATCTCTAGGTTGTTATTATTTGTGCTACAGAACTTCGAACTTGGTAAGACAATGGAAAGTGTTCTATTTAATCTTGGTCTAGAAGTGGAAAAAAGCTAACAAAACAGAAAAGTTAAGATGTGCAGTTGCCTAAATTATTCAGAATAATCATTAAATATTCAATGAGATGCTGGGATTTGGATTGATTCGTTCTCATGACTACCTCATGGAACAGTTAGAATTTATTAAGGTCTGCACTGGAGTGTACCAGACAGGATTAAGGAGGGTGGCAGAGACTCCTGGGAGCTTGGCCCCTGTAGAATGTTCTTCTGCAAAGCTTGAGTCTGGTGCTAGTGGTGGAAGGAGCAGCAGGGATGTGGAAAATTAGCCTCACGGGGTAGCATTGATGAGTTCCACTTGGTCATAGACTGTGAGCCTACCATCACAGCTCTGCAATCCTACAACCCTGAAACATGCCATTAACCACATTGCTCACTGAACAATTGCTAGGTTCATTTCCAAGTGTCATTGCAAATACTGGGCTCAATGAGGATTCACGCCAAGTAAAATTCATCTATCAAAAATTTGTGTCCCTTCTTAGGGACCAGCATAGTCTCTGTATATGGCATATGACAATAAATACTGACTGAATTGGCATCTTCCAAAGATTGTCATTTAAATGAATCTGAGCATTAGAAGATTGTTTCCATTCACATGGTCCATAAACAACCAGGGTGCTGTAAAAACAAACAAACAAACAAGAAAACAGAAGCTAGAGGAATTGGCACAGGTGTATGTTATCTGGTGTAAAATAATAAAATTTCATCCATTAAAATTGATAGGACATATTTGTATGTGTATGTGTCCATACAAAACATAAACACACAGCTTAACAACATGAAAATAACAAATTTTGTAATTGTGTAAATGGCCCAGGACATGAAATTTCATTAATAATAATATTTATTGCAGATAAGGAAATGATTTCATTTTTGCTTATTTTTCTTGAAGCACGATCTCACCAAATGTCCCAGGATGTGTTCCAATCCCCAACTCTTCCTCCTCAGTCTATTTCTGAATGCTTGGCCTGATAAACATTTTTTAATCCAGTTATCAGCAATTAGAGAAGGAAATTATACCTTGTCAGAGTGGGACTGCAGAGGTGGCTTACACGTTAAGATGATGGGGGATGTTTGCCATGGCCAAGAGTAAGGTAGACTAGCGAAAGCGATGAAATATGGTACACACACAGGGCAGAGGAAAAGCTGCTTTCCACAAGCAGAACTTGAGATGCATCTCTGATGATTGTGTACTGATTTTTGTCTCAGGGAGACCTTGCTAAAAACAAGACAATTGTGATGTGTTAGGGGAAAGAGCTGAACCATCACGTGCTTCAGGCTGGGTCATGCTTTTACATAATCTGACAGGGTGCTTGGAGCATAACCAGGATTTCAGTTTGATTTTGACAGCAAAGGGGAGGGCACCAGCAATGCCCTGGTGGTAGGAAGAACTTTTATCTTCTGTATCTTTATAGCCACGTGGTTTCTATTGGTCCCAACACTAAGAAAGAGCCAGGTATGAACATTTCATCCTTGTGTGCATTTGCTCCCATTGACAGCATCACTAAAGAAACAAACACTGAGCATGTCAGACAATCAGAAGAGAACACTGCTGTCCACTTGCTGTAGAATATGAGTAAATAGAGAAGGGATGTGTGAAGCAAATATAATGATCAGATATAAAACATGAAGCACAAAGACAAATTTGCACTTGTGTTTCATAAGCAGGGGGTGAAATGGAAATAGTGTGCTTCATCTTCTTCCTCTACAGAAGTTGGAGGTGCAGACAGATGTCCACCTTCAACACTTCTATTGCCTGAAAATGGTTTAAAATAATGTTTTAACATAACCTAGTCTCTATAGCTCAATCCTGGTCACACCTTCAGAAGAGTGAGAAGTGCTTGCTTTATACATCTCAGGATTATAAACTACCTTTTGTATTTCTTTTACTTTGCTTTTTCAAGACACGGTTTCACTGTATAGCACTGGAACTCTCGCTATGTAGACCAAGCATGTCTTAAACTCACCGAGGTCTGACTGCCTTTGCCTCCCTAGTGCTGGGATTAAAGTTGCATAACACAACTCCACAACTCCACAGCCTGAACTAATTTTTGAGTTATAATATCTTTGTTAATTATTTGAGATTTTCATAACAATGAGTTTCAATCATATTCATCTCTTCTTACTCCTGCCAGATCCATAACTTTCCATCCCCACTCAACTTTTTGACTGAAAATATATTTGTATAATGTCTATGGGATACACATATATATATTTCTGTCTCTCTATATACATACACATACATATGTATTCGCTACAACTTGATTTCATGCTGCTCTTGTATTCTTGGATGTATGGCCTTCTACTGGAGTGGAGTCAACTTACCTGATACTATACTCTTGTTTCTTCTTTTGTAAATTTAAATGAGAAACAAACTTGTTTTATATGTCAATCGCAGTTCCCTCTCCCTCCTCCCCTCCCCTGCCCCTCCCGACCCCGTATCTCATACCCTTGCAGCTCTCCATGGAGGGTGAGACCTTCCATGGGAGATCTTCGAAGTCTATCATACAATTTGGAGCAGGGCATAGACCATGCTCCATGTGTCTAGGTTGAAAGAGTATCCCTCTAGGTGGAATGGGCTCCCAAAGTTTATTTGTATACTAGGAATAAATACTGATCCACTACCTCTGGCCTCATAGAATAACCAGACCTCTAAACTGACATCTTTGTCCAGGGAGTCTGGAACAGTCCTATGCTGGTTTCCTAGCTATCAGTCTGGGGTCCATGAGCTCCCCCTTGTTCAGGTTAAATTTTTGTGGATTTCTCCAGGATGTTCTTGACCCCTTTGCTCATCACTCTTCTCTTTCTGCAACTGGATTCCAGAGTTAAGCTCAGTGTTTAGCTGTGAGTATCTGCTTCTGCTTCCATCAGCTACCTGTTGGCATATAAGGTAGTCATCAATCTCATTATCTCAGAAGGACATTTAAAGTAGCCTCCCCACTATTGCTTAGACTGTTAGTTAGGGTCAACCTTGTAGATCTCTGGACATTCCCTAGTTCCAGATTTCTCTTTAAACCTACAATGGCTCCCTCTATTATGGCATCTCTTTTCTTGCTCTCCTCTATTTTCCCCTCACTCATATTCCTGCTCTCTCATGTCCTCCTCTCCCCTCCTCTTCTCCTCTTTCTCCTAACTCACTCTTCCCTTCCCCATGCTCCCAATTATCATAGGAAATCTTGTCCCTTTCCCCTTCTCTTGGGTACCATTTATGTCTCTCTTAGGGGGTCCTTGTTTCCTAGATTCTCTGGTGGTATAGATTGTAAGCTGGTAATACTTTGGACTATTGCTAAAATCCATATCTGAGTGAGTACATACCATGTTTGTCTTTTTGTGAGTGGGTTACCTCACTCAGGATGGCTTTTTTTTGGTTTTTACGAGACAGGGTTTCTTTGTATTGTTTCAGAGGCTATCAGTCCAGCCTGGCCTTGAACGCACAGAGATCTGCCTGCCTCTGCCTCCCGAGTGCTGGGATTAAAGGTGTGCACCACCACCGCCCGGCTCTGGATGGTTTCTTTCAGTTCCATCCATTTGACTGTGAATTTCAGGATTCCATTTGCTTTTTTTCCTCTGAGTAGTACTCCATTGCATAAATGTACCACATTTTCTCCATCCATTCTTCAGTTGAGAGGCATCTAAGTTGCTTCTAGGATTTGGCTATTACAAATAATGCTGCTATTAACATGGTTGAACAGATGTCCTTGTTGTATGAATGTGCATCTTTTGTGTATATGTCTAAGAGTGGAATTGTTGAATCTTGTGGTAGACTGATTCCCATTTTCCTGAGGAACTGCCATACTGATTTCCCACAAGCAGTGGAAGAGTTTTCCCCTTTCTCCATATCATTTCCAGCTCTAACTGTCATTGGTGTTTTTGATTTAAGCCATTCTGACAGGACACAGTTAGTATATCAGATTTGTTTTGATTTGTATTTCCCTGATGGCTAAAGATGTTGAGAATTTTCTTAGGATTCTTTCAATCATTTTAGATTCCTCTATTGAGAATTCTCTACTTAGGTCTGTACCCCACTTTTTAATGGGATTATTTGGTGTTCTGGTGATTAGTTTCTTGAGTTCTTCATATATTTTGGAAATCAGCTCTGTGTCAGATGTAGGGTTGGTGAACATATTTTCTCATTCTGTGGGCTGTCTTTTTTGTCTTTGTGCTTTGCTTTACAGAAGCTTCTCAGTTTCAGAAGGTCCCACTGATTAATTGTTGATCTCAGTATCTGTGCTACTGGTGTTATGTTCAAGAAGCAGTCTCCTGTACCAGTTCATTTGACATTACCACTTAATTCCTCTTCTAAGAGGTTCAATATAACTGGGCTTATGTTGAGGTCTTTGATCCTTTTGGACTTAAGTTTTGTGCATGATGACAGATACAAATCTATCTGCAGTCTTCTACATGCCAGCCTCCAGTTATACCAGCACTATTTGTTGATGATGCTTTCTTTTTTCCATTATATAATTTTGGCTACTTGGAGGGGAGAGGGAGCTAGCAAAAAGAGAGGGGGATAAGAGAAGGGGAGAATAAGGCAGGGGGAGCAGGAAGGTTGAGTTGAGGTAAGAATAGAGGAGAGCAGGATGAGAGATACCAATTATAGATTGAGTCATTATAGGCTTGAGGAGAGAGCTGAAACTAGTGAGATCTCCAGAGATCTACAAGGATAACACCAACTGGCAAACTAATAGTGGAGAGACTACATTAAATTGATGGTAAGGTTGATAACTACCTTATATGCCATCTTAGACCCTTCAGGGACTGATGGAAGCAGAGACAGATACCAACAGCTAAACATTGAACTGAACTCCTGGAACCTAGTGACAGAGATGGAGGAGTGATGAGAAAAGGGATCAAGATCATGATGGTGAAACCCACAAAGACAGCTGACCAGACAAGGAGGAATTCTTGAATCCCAGACTGATGTGAGAGGCCAACAGAGGACTTATCCAGACTCTATGTATGTAGTGTCAGTGAGGAGGCCACAGAAATCACTGGGGCCTTGGGTAGTAGATCAGTGTTTATGACGGTTTATGAATGATCTTTGGGAGCTCATTCCAAATAGAGGGATGCTTTCTCAGCCTGGACACATGGTAAAGGGCCTAGGTCCTGCTCTGGATGAAATGACAGACTTTAGAGATCCCCCCAAGGAGGGCCTCACCCTCCCTGGGGAATAATGTGGTGATTGGGTGGGGGGCTAGGGGGATGGTAGAAGGACAAGGGAGGAGGGGTGGGAGAGGGAGCTAGGATTGACATGTGAAGAATTCATGTTTCTAATTTAAATAAAAACATTACAAAAATCAGGTGGTTTTTTTTTTTTTTTGGTATTTACGAGACAGGGTTTCTCTGTATTGTTTTGGAGTCTGTTGGTCCAGCCTGGCCTCGAACTCACAGAGATCCGCCTGCCTCTGCCTCCTGAGTGCTGGGATTAAAAGCATGTGCCACCACTGCCTGGCAAAATCAGGTCTTCTTAGGTGTATGGTTTAACATCAGGTTTTCAGTTTGATTATATTGGTATATCTGTCTATTTTTGTGCCAAAACCAAACTTTTTTCAGCACTATTGTTCTATAATAGAGCATGAAGTCAGGGATGGTGATGCCTCTGGAAGTTCCTTTATATTACAGGACTTTTTGGCTATCTTGGGCCTTGTGTTGTTTCATATAAATTTGAAAATTGTTCTTTCAAGGTCTGTGAAGAATTGTACTGGGATTTTGATGGGGATTGCATTGAATCTGTAGAGTGCTTTTGGCAAGATTGCCTTTTTACTACATTGATACTACCTATCCAAGAGAATGGGAGATATTTCCATTTTCTACCTTCTTTTGTTTCTTTCTTTTAATGACTCGAAGTTCTTGTCATACAGGTATTTCACTTGTTGGTTAGCCTTACCCCAAGGTATTTTATGCTGTTTGTGGCAATTGTAAAAGATGATGTTTGCCTGATTTCTTTCTCAGCCTATTTATCTTCTGTATATAGTAGGGGCACTGATTTTTTAAGTTTATCTTATATCCTACCACTTTGCTGAAGGTGTTTATCAGCTGTAGGAGTTCCCTGGTAAAGTTTTTTGGGTCACTTATGTAAACTATCATACCATCCACAAATAGTAATAACTTGACTTCTTTTCCAATTTGTATCCCCTTGATCTCCTCTGTTGTCTTATTGCGCTATCTAGAACTTCAAGTACAATAGTGAAGAAATACGTAGAGAGTAGACACCCTTGTCTTGTTACTGACTTTAGAAGAAATGTATTGAGTTTTTCTCTATTTAGTTTGATGTTGGCTATTGGTTTGATGTATATTGATTTTATTATGTGTAGTTATGTTTCTGTTATTCTTGATCTCTCCAAGTGCTTTATCATGAAAGAATGTTAGATTTTGTCAACGGTTTTTACCACATCAAGTGAGAGGATTATGTGATTTTTCTTTCTCAGTTTGTTTATATGGTGGATTAAATTGATTGATTTTCACATGTTGAACCATCCCTGCAACCCTGGGATGAAGCCTACTTGATCATGGTGGATGATTTTTCTGATGTTTTCTTGAATTTGATTTGCCAGTATTTTTTAATAGTTTTCCAGATTTTTCTAACTTCTTATCATTGTATAATTTATAAGATATATTCAATTTTTGACAAGTTCATAGGTATAATGTTGTTTGTGTTTTTACTTATAAAATAACATAAACTAAAGTGAAAAGTTACCCAAATGCATGAGAATTGAACAAAACAAACAAACAGAGGAAAAGACACTCAGATGTCCTATAAAATCACTAAGTTTAAAGTCATAATATGGACACAGAGAACCTGGTCCAGACCCATGCGGGTCAACTGCAAGCTGCTACACTCTAGGTGAAATCATATGAGCTTTGATCATGGAGTTTTGGGAGCCTTGTTTTCTTTACATCCTCAGTGATCTTTGACTCTTATAGTCATTCTGCCTCCTCTTCTGTCCAGTTCCCTGTGCTCTTCGGGGATTAGTTTGATGGGGATATTTAGTTTAGGATTGAAGGTTCTAAATTCTCTTACTTTCAGTCTAATGTCTGATTGTGAGTTTCTATATTTGTTCATAAATGCTGCAGGAAGACACTACTCACATACAAGGTGAGCAAAGCACTGGTCTACGAGTATAACAGAAGTATTATTAGGAGTTATTTTATTGCTATACCCTCCCCACATTTTTAGAGCAGTAGTGATTGATTTACCCTAGGTTCCTGGGCTATTAGTTTCTAGTTAATAATCACTCAAGCTTGGTCTTGTACAGGTTCCTTCTTATGATTTGAGACTTATGTAAAATCAGGTATTTTTGGTTACACCCACAAGTTATGTGCACTTTTGCCCTAGCATATCTTTCAGGAAAGACAGTATTATATATAAAAGTGTTTGTTGTTGGCTGGTGTTTATGTTGCTCTTTTGGAAGCAAGAAGAGAGCTTTCTTGCTAGCAGTCAGGGGTTTTGGTTCTGGAATGGATTTGCCAGTATTTTATTGAGTATTTTTGCACCAATATTCATGAGAGAGATTGGTTTATAGTTCTCTTTCTTAGTTGTGTCTTTGTGTGGCTTGTGTACCAAGATTATTGTAGCCTCATAAAAGGATTTTGCCAATGACCCTTCTGATTTTATTATCTAGAATAATTTGAGGAGAACTAGTATTAGCTCTTCTTTGAATTTCTGGTAGAGTTCTGCACTGAAGCCATCTGGCCATGTGCTTTTTTTTTTGGTTTGGAGACTTTTGATGACTGATTGTATTTCTTTAGGAATTATAGGTTTATTGTAATTGCTTATCTCTTCTTGATTTAATTTTGTACGTGATATGCATCCAGATAATTGTTCAGTTACTTCAGAGTTTTGAAGTTTGAGGAGTGCAAGTTTTCAAAGTATGACCTGATGGTTCTCTGGACTTCTTCAGTGTTCCTTGTTATGTCCCCTTTTCATTTCTGATTTTGTTAGTTTGCATGTTCACTCTGTTGTTTGATAAGTTTGGATAAAAATTTTTCTATCTTGTTGATTTTCTAGAAGAACCAACTGTTCATTGCATTGATTCTTTGTATTGTTTTCCTAGTTTCTATTTTAATGATTTCAGCCCTCAATTTGATTATATACTGATATGTACTCCTCCAAGGTGAGTTTTTTCTAGAGCTTTCAGGTATTCTGTTAATTCTCTAGTGTGACTATTCTCTAGTTTCTTCATGTGTGCACTTTCCTCTTAGCATTGCTTTCAAAGTGACCCATAAGTTTGGGTATGTTGTATCTTTATTCTCATTTAATTGTAGAAAGACTTTAATTTCTTTTTGTTCTTCCTTGACCCAGGAATGGTGCAATTGCACATTGTTCAATTTCCATGAGTTTGTAGGTTTTCTGTAATTTTTGTTGTTGTTGAATTCTAACTTTAAAGAATGGTGGTCTGATAACACAAAGGGGGTTAATCCAATTTTTTGTACCTGTTGAGGTTTGCCATGTTGCCAAGTATGTGGTATATTTTATAGAAGTTTCCATGTGGCCCTGACAAGAAGGTATATTCTTTTGTATTTAGATGTAATGTTCTATAGATATCTGTTAAACCCAATTGGATCATAATTTCTGTTTGGTGAGTGGGGTGTTGATGTCTCCACTATAATTGTGTGAGGTTTTATGTGTGATATGAATTTTAGTAATGTTTATTTTATGATAATGTGGATGCCTTAGTATTTGGGACATAGATGTTCGGAATTGTGGCTTCATCTTGATGGATTTCTCCTGAGATGAATAAGAGATGACTTCCTTCAACTCTTTTGATTGATTCTAGTTTAAAGTTTAATTTGTTCAATAGTAGGATAGCTACCCCAGCTTGTCTCTTGGGTCCATTTGATTGGACAATCTCATTCTAACCCCTTACTCTGAGGTAACATTTGTCTTTGAAATTGAAGTGTGTTTATTGTATGGGACAGAAGGATGGATTCTGTCTTTGTATTCATTCTGTTAGCCTGTATCTTTTTATATGCAAGTTAAGACCATTAATATTGAGGGATATTAATGACCATTGGTTGTTCATTCTTTTTTCTTTTGGGATTTGGTGGTGGTGGTGGAATTGTGTGTGAATTTTCATCCTTTATTCTTTTGTCTGTTGGTAAAGTGAGATTATCTATTGCCTATATTTTTCTGGTTGTAGTTAACTTCTTTGTATTGAAGATTTCCTTCCAGAACTTTCTGTAGGGCTGGATTAGTGGATATGTATTGTTCAAATAAGGTTTCGTCATGGAATATCTTGTTTTCTCCATCTATAATGATTGAAAGATTTGCTGGCTATAATAGTCTGGGCTTGCATCTGTGGTCTCTTTGTGTTGGTAGAATGTCTATCCAGGACCTTCTGGATTTCAGAGTTTCCATGGAGAAGTCAGCTGTAATTCTGATAGTTTTGCCTTTATATGTTACTTGGCCTTTTTTCTTATCTGCTCTTAATATTCTTTCTTTATTCTGTATGTTTGTGGTTTGATTATTATCTGCCAAGGGAACTTTCTTTTGTGGTCCACTCTATTTGGTGTTCTGTAAGCTTATTGTTCTGTAAGCTTTCATTGGCATGTCTTTCTTTACATTTGCAAAGTTTTCTTCTATGATTTTGTTGAATGTTTTCTGCCCCTTTGAGGTGAGTTTCTTCACCTTCTTCTATACCTAATATTCTTAGATTTGGTCTTTTCACGGTGTCCCATATTTCCTGGATATTTTCATGTTATGTATTTGTTGGACTTAAGATTTTCTTTGGTTGATGAACCTTTCTCCTAATGTGTTCTCAACACCCGTGAGTCTTTCTTCCATCTCTTGTATTCTCTTGTTCATGCTTGCATCTGTTTTTCCTGATAGTTTGCCCAGCTTTTCAATTTCCAGCATTCCTTCAGTTTGTGTTTACTTTATTGTGTCTATGTCAGTTTTCAGGTCTTGAACTGTTTCCTTCATTTTTTGATTGCTTTTTTCTTGGCTTTCTTTAAGAGAATTGTTGATTTCTTGTAGTTTTTTTTTCATTTTTTTCTTCCATTTCTTTAAGGGATTTTCTCATAACTTCCTTGAGGGACTCTATAATTTTCCTGAAGCTGTTTTTAAGCTCATTCTCTTCTGTTTATCTGTGTTGGGATATTCCGGTCTTGCTGGTGTAGAGTCCCTAGACGCTGGTGATGTCATATTGATTTTTCTATTGTTGAATGTGTTTTTATAATGTCTTCTCTGCATTTCTTCTTCCATTGGCTGCAGGAGTCCCTTCATCTCATGGTAGTTATGGTTCCAAGGTTTCCTTCTGTTGGGTGCAAGCAGGTCAAATATTCCGATGGGTCTCCTCTTCCTGTGGGTGGAGGTGTGAGTAGTACCGGGGATGGGCTATACTGCCAGGATAGATTCCCCAGTGCTCAGTCCCCAGGCCTCAGTCACCTCCAAGCAGGGCACAGAAAGGCAAGCAGGAAACAGTCTTATGCTTACCTAGTCCCATTGGCTGAGAAAGGACCTAGGATGCTAGCAGTCTCTGGGTGTGCTGGACCGTCAAAACGGGATCCACAGTGAGCAGTCCCCAGGCCTCACATGGCACTGAGTAGGGCACAGGAAGATGGGCCAGACCAGACCCACACTTATCTTGTCCCGTGGTCAGAGAAAGTGACTAGGATGATGGCAGTCTCTAGATGGGCTGGACCACCGGGATGGGTTCCCCAGTACTCATTCCCCAAGCTTCAGGAGGCTCCAAGCAGGGCACCAAAAGGAAGGCCGGAAACAGTTTATGCTTACCTAGTCCCATGGATGGAGAAAGGGACTAGGACACTGGCAGCTTCTGGGTGGCCTGGACTGCCGGGGAAAGGATCCCCAGTCCTTATGATGCTACACTCTTAAAGAGCATTGATTCTCACTCTCCCAGCAGCTGCTAATTTCCTATAGCTCTCTAGCCAGGGGAGGGCCTTTGTGCCAGCTTCCCTCTCTACATTGGAATCATGTCTGGTTTAAGCTTGCGCAGGTCTTGTGCGTGCTATGTCAACTCTTGTGAGTTCGTATTTATGTTAGCCATGTTCTGTCAGTAATCTATTGCCTCTTATTCTCTTTCTTCTTCCTCTCCCACATGATACCTAAGCCTTTGGTGGAGGAGGTATGACATAGCTGTAACTATATAGGCCATATGCCATGTAGGCGAAGCTACTCCTATTATTCTGTTAGACAGGTGGGGTATTAAACTGACTTGTAATGACTTAGCACTACATCCATAGATTAATGCATCTCTCAGCTTTCATTGGAGATGCTTCTATGTGTTTTACATGGTGATTAAATACAGAAATGCATAATTGGACAAAGTGCAGAGAATAATACCGAAGAAAACTTAGCTTTAAAGTGGGTGTTTATACATATTCTAATTTTTGTTATTTGTGCAAAATAACATTTGGAAATAACTTGTTTGAATACTCACGGTGAGATAATCTCTATCAGGATTAAGAAAAAAGTAGCTATTGAAAATGATTTAAATTACCCTATTGATTAAATACAACTATTTGTAAGTGGATGATGCCAGGCCATTTTTCATAATAGATGACTGATGCACAGGTTCTGCTCTCTCCCTCCTGAAACCAGTGTGCTTCCTGCTACTCAACACCTCAGAAAATCACCAGGAACAAATCCAACAGCTACTCCTCTGGGATACCCCAAGAAGCTAAGGAGTGAATTCTGAAATGACCACCTAAGATGGCCAGCTTTTGATTAAATCTCATTTCCATCATGTTTTGGCCTTTACTTCTTATGGGAAACTAGCAGAGGAGAGATATCAAACATCAGCAAGCATAAGCCATGCCATGGCTCTAGTCACACACCTCCAGCTTGTTCATGCCAGTAGCCTCCACTCAGGCAGACTCTGCAGCCCCTATAAAGAGTTGCATTAGACGGGAAGGTCGACTGGGGGGGGTAGGATAGGGGGAAGAAAGAATCATAGGTTAGAAGACAGATCAGGCACCATTGTGACCTCTAGTGATCTAAATGGATAACACCAATTGACAAGCTAGGCAATAGTGTAGAGAACACCTCGAATGCCTATTCCTGATAGTGAACTTGATGTCTATAACTATCCTGGAGCCTTCATCCAGTGACTGATGGAAGCAGAGGCAAACACCCACAGTTAAATACTGAACAGAACCCAAGGAACCCAGCGACAGAGAGAGAGGAGCAAAGAGAAAATTGGCAAAGAATGGGATGGCAAAACCAGCAGAGACAGCTGATCTGAACAGGGGAGAGCTCTTGGACCCCAGACCGACAGCTGGGAGGCCAGCATGGGACCGATCCAGACCCCCTGAATGTGAGAGTCAGTGAGGAGGCCTGGGCTACCTATGGGGCCCTGAGCAGTGGATCAGTGTTTATCCCTGGAATACTAACAGACATCATGTGTCCATAACACAAAGAGGGTTGCTCTCTTGGCCTGGACTCTTAAGGAAGTGCCTGGACCCTACCCTGAATGAAATGATAGACTCTAGATATCCCCTATGTGGAAGGAATTGGCAATAGGTTGGGAGGATGGGGGGGGGGGTCGCTGGAGGGGGGGTGCGGGAGGAGGGAAGGGAGAGGGAACTGGGATTGACATGTAAAACAAGCTAATTAAAATAAAAAATGTTAAAAAAAAAGAGTTGCATTATTCTGCTCAGTGATAGCCTTCCAGAGAAAGCATGAGACAGGGATGGCTGCTTGCTCAATCCCGTGTTTTCCTCCTTCTTTTCCATTTGCTCTCTCTCCTCACTTCAGTCTTACTCCTTTAATTATGTATAATGATGGGCTTTATTTACTGTCAGAAGAAACTTTCTGAACAACAAACAGCAATCTCCACTTATATTGCACTATACTTCTTTTTCCCTTTTCAACACATAATTTTTAAATAATTTATTTAATTTTTATTTTATGTGTATTGGTGTGAGAGTGTCAGATCCCCTGGAAGTGGACATACAGACAGTTACATGCTGCCATGTGGGTACTGGGAACTGAATCCAGGTCTTCTGGAAGAACAGCCAGTGCTCTTAACCACTGAGCCATTTCTCTAGTCCCTACATTACACTTCTTATCACAAATTTAAAACTTGCTGCACACGGGCATTTCTGCCCTCTGGTTGTATGGAGAACTTGTACTTCCCATCATCAAATGTTACAAAACAGGGTATAAGGTTCCACTATTTTATCCTGTTGGGATAGCTACTAGAGGAAAATATTAATTTGTTCCAACTAATGTCATAAGTTTAATAATAAGAGCCATTTGATGAGATTTGCTATACTTGTTTCTTGCAACATAGGGATATATTAGTACAACTGGAAAATCATTTTTGAGAATGTAGCGAGGACTGAGGTTTGAGTCAAACATGTTGTGTTCACGTGCAGTCTACTAGCATTGGGCTATGTTCTCAGCTCTCTTTTTATTCACTTTGGGACTATTCATGTCTCACTAAGTTCCTCAGACTGGCCTTGAACTCATCCTGTAGTCCAAGCAGGCCTTGAATTTCAAATCCTGCCTCTTCTTTCCAAGTAGCTGTGGTTGCAGGCTCATACCACTAGGTCAAGCTCAGTTGCTAATTCCCCTATCTTTTGCAAGAAGCTATTCTTTCTAAGAATAAAAGACTGAAAAGAATAAAAAATGTTTGGAGGGTTGATATATAAGGATGTTTGTAACAATATACAAATATAGAAGACAAGCCAAAGAGAGAGAGGGAGAAGTGGGATGATTTCTCCACTGCATCATACTGAGCAATCACTACAGTCTATAACAGAGAGTTACAAACTGAAAAAGTCAGCGAGAACAGAACACCATAAAGAAGAAAGAACACGAGTCATCCACTTCTTCATGAAGTCTATTTAGAAAAGCAGGTTCAATTAGTAAGTTCAACAAGAACCAAGGCTTTATTTATAACTCAAGCCATGAACACAACACTGCAATATAGCAGTTTTCTCTGAGATTAGAGGCTTCCATCTTGGAGAGAAATTCAGTAAGACACAGAATGGTTAACCACTCAGCCATCTCTCCAGTCCCTATATTACATTTCTTATCACAAATTTAAAACTTGCTGCACACAGGAATTTCTGCCCTCTGATTATATGGAGGACTTGTACTTCACTTCATCAAATATTACAAAACAGAGTATAAGGTTCTAGTATTTTATCCTGTTGGAATTGCTACTAGAGGAAAACATTAATTTGTTACAACTAATGTCATAAGCTTAATAATAAGAGCCATTTGATTCCATCCAGGAAGTCCCCAAAACTGATCAGAAATACTAGACTCTTCCATCACGATGCATACATATCTGTGAAGCCTGTTCTTAGACAAGATGAGCTGCCTGGAAGGGTTACCCTCCAACCTCTAATCTCTTGAACCGCTTGAAGGCTATGAAGCCTAAGTTTATATTTTGTGACTCATTACCCATGTTACACTGGGGTTTTGATGATTCAGCCATTAGTAAGTCAATTCTGTTCCCAGTAACTCCTGACCCATATTCCTGTAACTCACTGACTCACGAAATTGAACATTAGTGGTATCAGTACTTCAGTCTGTCTTTGGTTCCCTAACTGGGGTGAGCAGGTTTTTGTTCAAATTTTGTATGAACAAACTCTCACAGTAATCCTATATGTGTACATATGACTGAAAAGATTTTATTTTTAGGTTAAAAGGATTGAGATAAATATAAAAAAGTTGTACTTTTATATGTTAATATCTTTGTACAAGTTGTTACTAATAGACATGAAATGTTTGGCTTTTAATAAGTTGCAAGTGTAAAACCATTTAATAAAATTTTAAAGAGCTTTCATCACTACTAAATATTTCCCCAATGGGAGCCATTTCTATGTCCTTTACAGTGGCTCTGTAATCTAAAACTGAACACACTGGGAGACACTTGAACCACATCTGCACTGGCACATCAGGGAAGTAGTTTCTGTTTAAAACTATTTGGTATTAGGAACTTGTTGACAGTGATGGATTTCAAATCACATTTTTCATTAAATGCAAACATCAGCTGATGTTGGTTTTGCAAAATTGCCTGTGCCCCTCCTTGGCAAGGAATCTGTAATGTGCGTTTCCAGTGTGTTGACTATTCTCTTGAAATGGACCATTCTCATTCCACTCTAGGTCTCCTCTCAACACTCTTCTTGCATCTTCAGAGTTGTTGAAATCAACACTTAATGTATTCAGGCTCAAATGCGTTCCTGCAGATCATAATGCTGTTAATTAGTATCTAAGTTTGACAGGGTATCATAAAATTGTGCATATTGTTTTCTATACAAAATGGCACATGTAGGGTTATAAAGTGCAAACCATTAATTCACTCCATAAAATAGACCCTAACATAGTGGAGGAATGGATTACCATATTCTGGTTAACAGGATCAAAAGTCATTTTGCAAGCAGTTTAATGCCTTGTCCAAGTTGTTTTCTGACAGTCCATTAGTTTCTAATTTCTGCTGGCACCAGAAAGGCCCCTCGTGCTCACTAGTAAAGCTGTGATAGTCTGCACTGATGAACAAGGCCAAGCCATTTTGCCTGGTAGACACTGGGCAGGCACTGTCAGCTCTCTGACAGCTAGCTCAATCCAAACTGGCAAAGAATCTGGAGTTCCAGTTAGAAAGAACTCACCCATATATTAAATAGGATACAAACAAACAAACAAACAATAAGACAATGATTTCTTCTGTCATGATTTCTGAAAAGATCTGCATTGGACTCTGTCCTTATAGGCTGTGGTTTTAAATTTTAGTGTCCTGAAAACTTCAGGCCTCACTTCACATTCATGAATTAGACAAAAAAATCACAGAATACATATAGAATGCAGGCATGTAAAGTTATGTATTATCATGAGTACATACTTCTAGCCTGGGCTGACACCCTAACTAGATCAATAAGCCCCACTTAGAATGATGTGCTCTTAATTTTAGCCTACTAATTTATACACACTTCCATTTTTCTGTTTCTGTAAGTTTTCCCTTCCAAATTCCAAAGATTACTATGATTCTTCAACCTTCTATTGCAGAGTTCAGCTGACCACCATATTTCTCAATACCCATAGGACACGTTCAGACTGATAGGACCCAATACTAGCTGCCCAATTCCAATGTATTTTGGTAAACAAGAAAAGTTAGGCAAATGTTCAACTTTACTAGAGACCAAGACACCAAAAACTGCTTGCAAAATGACTTGGAGGGAAACACGAGAGGAAGGAAATTCTTGTCTGCCCCCACCCCACCAAGTGTGGGAAGTGAGTAGCTTTAGAGTGTTGGGGGACAGGCATACTTAGAATGTGGCCTCCCTTGAGAAGGGCAAGCATGAAGAGTGTTTCTCTAAGCAAGAGCAGGGTCCTTCATCCCTTTAGTAGGTGCAAAGGGTGTCTGTAGAAGCTGAGGACTGCTGTATGAATAACTTTCCTGTTGGTCTGATAGAAATTCTGAGAGAACAACCTAAATGAGGAGCTGCTTCTTTTCTCTCATTTCTTCAGAGACTGTTTATCAGTGAAGAGGGTGAAACAGCTCCAATCCTGACCGCCAGTCTCTTAGAAACATGAGGACAATTTCATATAGGATTAACTACTATGGGCAGGACACAACATGGGTGACACAGTCCTATAAGTGGGAGGACTAGGTGAAATAAAAGAGGGAAAGGGGAGACTCCGCCGGCATAGATACTACCTCTGCTTCCCAGCAGCTGAGGCTAGCAAGACTGCTACATCCTCATATATTCATATCTGTCACTGCACATGGTCACCAGTATTTACAACAGCAACTGTTTCAGCCTTGAAGGACCCTAACAAAGAAACAGATTGACCCTGCAATGCCAAAGCCCCCTTTGTGGCAACTGCCTTCCTCACTAGGCCTAGAAATTGGTTAAGCAGTTTGTAGAGAAGAAAAAACAGAAGCCTTTGAAAAAGGAAGGCATCAGTGATGAGATACCATGAATTGGACAGTGATCAAGTTAAATGATACTGAGATCTTAATTTAAAAAGTTATACATTATGGCAGAGTGTACCCGATTATCCTCAATTGAGTTTTTCACTTTTAGTGAAGTGGGTATTGGGCTTACATGATTGATTCTATAATTTCTTTTGCAGCAGGTTCACAGCAAAACTTCTACCTTAGATATGTTAATATTCCCAAAAATCAGATAAAATGAACATGAAAAATATAGTTACTGTCACTAAGAAACGAGGACCTAGAGTCTATGTTCGGAGTTTCGTGTATAATCCATGGCCTGCTTACTCCAAAGTGCTGCTTATTCCTTTATTGGGCCTCCCAAACAGTTACACAGTGAAATATAGTTCATCCATATAGAGTGTGGGAATCAGTACAACATGATCCATAAAGATAGTGCCAATCCACTAGGGAAATGTCCAGAGATCTACAAGGTTGACCCCAAAACAATCTAAGCAATAATCGACAGGCTACCTTAAATGTCCTTCTCCGATAATGAGATTGATGACTACCTAATATGCCATCCTAGAGTCCTCATCCAATAGCTGATAGAAGCAGAATCAGATACCCACAGCTAAACACTGAGCTGAACTCTGTAATCCAGTTGCAGAGAGCAAAGGGGTCAAGACCAGACTGGAGAAACCCACAGAAACAACTGACCTGAACAAGGGGGAGCTTGTAGACCCCAGACTGATAGCTGAGAAACCAGGATAGGAGGAGGTCACTTTGGAGGTCTTATTAATCTATGGGGCCTCTGACAATGGATTAGTTTTTATCCCTTTTACACAAATGGACTTTGGGAGCCCACCCCCCAGTCTTTTAGCCTAGACACATGGGGGAGGGTCTAGGCCCTGCTCCAAATGATATGGCAGAATTTGAAGATACCCATGGAAGGCCTCACCCTCCTTGGGGAGCAAAAAGGCAATGGAATAAGGGGTTAGTAGGTAGCAGGGTAGGAGGTGAGGGAGAGGGAACTGGGATTGACATGTAAAGCAAACTTGTTTCTAATTTAAATTTACAGTCTCTTTGTACACCAATATTAAATTATAGGTAGAAGGCACCTGTACCCCAGGATACCATGATTCTCCCATAAAGAGAGAGAGAGTTCCAGTCACTTATCACATGACAACTGGCCCACAGGGAGCATCTTCCTGTTTCCCCAATACCAGAAAAACTGTCATAATGAATTGATGCTGAGCTGCATTTGCAATGAGCTTTGGAAATCAAATTCTGACTCTATAGTGTCTGAAATAGGGGCCCATCTTCCAGAAAGAAGGGGAGAAAGATATGCATGATGAGTTAGTAAGACTACTGAAGACCTGGAGAGTAATCAGCACCTTTAAAAATAGTTGTAAAGAGGATATTAAAACTGCCACAGTAGCAATGGGTTACAATGGGACAAACAAACTTCTCAGAACCCTACCACTGTCCTCAGGACAGACTGGGAGGGAATGACAGCCTAGAGGACAAGGGATTGTTGCTGTATAGGGCACAGACAGGGCTTTAGACATCCTGTAAAGGCAGGAAGGAATTATTAGTGTTATAAATACAATCACACTACAAGACATATTAGTTGCAAGCCGTTACTATCTATCTTTCACATAAAATGAATAGTATAAGCTTTATTAAAATGGTAAATTTATTTTTATATATAATTTACATAGATTATAAAAGATAGTATATAATTATACTATCTATTTCTATTTAAAATACAAAATGCATTTTAAATGTTAAATACTATATATTGAATATAATTAAATGCTAATTCTTTATTGACAACCTTATGACTTCATTCAAAAGTAGACCACCTACATGATGGTGGTGTCCCGAGATCACTTCAAAGATTTCTATCACCTACACACAACACAGTGCAGTGTACTACCAAGGCTCTTGTGTCTCTGGCACAAGCAAATCAACTAAAATGCCAACCATAGAAAATACAGAACGTGCAATTGAAAATCTGCACAATCAGTGTTACTGTCATCTGTATTCACTACAAGTAATGGTTAAGTATGGTTGTCTGGGATATTCTGCAGGGGAGTTTCTAAGATTTGATTAATTGAGGGTGAAAACCACCCTGAGGGTAACACCATTCTGTGAGGTGGGGTCCCGGACTGAGTGACAGAGCGAATTTCAAGAGAATACCTTCTTTCCTCTGTCTGTGTTCCTGACTATGGATGCAGAGTTGGTCTGCTGCCTTCTGCACTACCCTCATTCCTCCTCATGATGCTTTGTGGCCTCAAATTGTGACATAATAAGTCCTTCTTTCCTTCCTTCTTTAAGGTGCTTTTCTTGTTTGTTTTTTTCACAGCAAGAAAAAAATGCAGTCAATAAACCATACTACATTAGTGTCCTGTACAGGTGCATCTTCAAGCAATTTTTTTCTGCTGTACTGCACCTCTTCTTCATTTAGAAACACTTAAATATACAAGAATCTTTGCATTACAATTGAGCACAGTATTCAGTATAGTGATATGCTCTCCATGTCTATAGCCTAGGGCCAACTGTGTCACATAGCCTGGAAGTGTCATTAGCTATACTGCCCAGCTTGTGTTGGGACATTGTTTCCTCTTTGCACAAAGAATGTTTCAGACCTTGTCATTAAATCAAGCATGACCATAATAACACAGTAAATGCTGTCATTAGAGGTCATTGAAGGGACATTGGACAAGAGCATAAGCTTCTGGCTGGGTTTGGTGTGCTTCCTCCATCTAAGTCTTGTGGTCCCTGGATGATAGCCCCAGGCGTTTCATACAAGGTCCATCACGGTCATCCAGGTGGCCAGAGGCACCAACCAGAGTCTTACCAGCAACCTAGGACATGACTTTTATTTTCTTCTTGCAAATTTTCTGCTTTAAACTTATCACAATCACACTTTCTGCACCTTCATTTACTTCACACCTAGACAGGGTATGCTCTTCATTTTTTCCTTCTTTGGTAGTGGGCAGGGAAGATTCCTTTCATGTAAATTCCTGACAACTCACTTTCCTTGCCATTGTGGGTTTTTTTGTCTATTCTTAGTCAGAGCTACTTTTCTGCAATCGCAGGGTTTTCTTCCTTCTTTTTTTCTTTATTTGTTCTTTTAAATTTCATTTTACATTATAACCTCAATTCTCCCTCCCACTTCCCCCACTGCCCTCCTGGCCCATCTCTCCTCCATTCCTCCCCATGGGTAAGGGCTTCCATGAGGAGTCAGCAAAGTCTGGCACCTTAAATTGGGGTAGAACCAAGCCCCCCTCATGCATTAAGGCTGAGCATGGCACCCCAATATAGGGAATGGCCTCCAATAAACTAGCTCATATGCCAGGTTAGACCATGTTCCTACTGCCAGGGGTCTCTCTTATAGATCAAGTTTCACTATTGTCTCCCACATGTGGAGGGGCTAGTTCAGCTCCATGGAGTCTCCATGAATTTAGGTCTACAGTTCACAAGTTTCCACTAGCTTGATTCAGCTGTCTCTATAGATTTCACTCCAGTGATCTTGACCTCCCTTGCTCATGTAGTCTTTCCTCCCTCTCTTGACTGAATTCCTGGAGCTCAGTCTGGTGTTTGGTAGTGGATCTCTGCATTTGGTTCCATCAGTTACTGGATAAGGGCTCTATGATGGTAGTTGGGGTATTTACCAATCTGATTTCGGGGATAGACCTGTTAAGGCATCCTCTCCACCATTGCTAGTAATCTAGCTCAGGTCATACTTGTGCAGTCCTTTCCTTCCAAGAACCCTTAAGAATATTACAGTGTTTTTTGAATAAGGACCAACTAGTTAAGATCACTTTTGATGTAGTAAGACAATTTAAGCCATTAGTGTTCAGTGACTGTTACCTCTTCTCATTGGTACCTACACTTTGCCTGTCTTAACAACTCATTGACACTATTAGGGAGTGGAGATGATTACATAGTTTTGAGAGTTCTATTGACACCAGTCTCTACTTGGCTACCTAATCCCCTGTATCCTATAAACTTACAGAGGTCATGGTTTCATGAGTAGGGGAAAACAGAGAATACAACAAGATAAGAGAGCTGATTAACTGTGCATCTGATTTAGAACTGAGTCTCCATAACAATGAAATCTTCAACAACTCACTCAATTGTACTGAAGTTCATTTAATGAAACTGAGCCTCTCAAACTTTCTCATGCAATGGTATATGGGTTAATTAGTTGCCCATTCAATTATCTGTAATGTCTAAAGGATGAGAGAGTAGGGGGGCAGTGATAGCATGGAAATGAGGACTATGACAATGATGACTTGCATTATCATTAATATACAGACTGGCTTTTTAGTGGCAATGTGAAGAGAATATAGATGTGAGACAGCTTGTACACAGCAAACAGAAACTTAGGAAAACACAATTTCATATGAGGAAAAGGTGATGCATCACAAGGAAGAAAGATGAAATGAAAGGAGATTATTGTCTTAAGAGTTATTGCCTCATGGATTCAAATAATAATTTGAATAATTGTGCTTGTTTCCACAACAAAGTACAGGTAACTTTGTTGGCTTAATTTACGAAATATTTTCTTTTTGCAACTACTTATTGACCACCTATTAGCATTTTCTTAAGTGTTTGTTTTCCTGATGACTTTTGTCTTTCTGTGAATGATGTAGTAAAACAGAGATGGGAGATCTTTCTCCCTGGAATGTATCATCTTTCCTGAAGTGTGAAGAAGAACGTCAGAGTTGTTGAAAGAGAAACTGTGTGTAAAGAATTGAGGTTCATTCCAATTCAATGGTTCAGGGTTATCTTGTAGGACCAACCAAGAGGAGTAGGAAGAGAATGAAAAATTGGAGAAGGATAAGGAAAAAGTGGAGAAGGAAGATAAAGAGATAAAGGAGGAAGGAAAGAGCATAGCATGGCCACCACTCAGTTTGGTGTTATTTAAAATAATCGACCTAATTTTGAGGATATATAGAGAAAAGTAATAAAGATTATTATTTAATAATTTTCTATTTAGTGTGTGACATATTAATTGAAATGTGAATAAACTCTTTACTTAGAAAATATTTTCTCTAGTGGAACTAGAGTTATACATTTCAGGTATCTTATTATCTAGATCAGATTGTGATGTTTGTAACTCCTGCCCTATCAGAATTGAAAGCTAAAATTGCAGTCTCCTGAAGAAATCAAAGTCTAGAAACAAAAATCACAAATATAATCTGGCTGACATACAAGATCTCACAATCTTTATTAAGATTCCGTATCAGAGGCTGGGAAGACTGCTCAGCAGTTAAGAGAGATGACTGCTCTACCAGAGGATCAGGGTTCAGTTCCCAGCACCCACATTGTGATTCACAAGCCTCTGAAACTCATTCCCATTTCTGGCCTCTGTGGGCAATCATGCATGTGGTGCAGAGACATGCATACAGGTAAAATACCCATGCATATAAAATAAAATAAATCTAAAAGCAGGTCAATATCTATAAAATGCAGAATAAAATATATAACACCTTAATTACTTTAACATAATCTTCCCAACTTCCACTAATGGACATAATGTTACCATTCCTTCCAAAGCACTAATCATCTGAAATCGGTGAGGTAATTCAAACTATTTATAATTTGCAGCATAATTTATACATATTTTTCATTATGCAGTTGCAAAATTCTAAGAGCTCATTCAAGGTACTTGAGCACACACCCACAAGTGGTGTGGAATATTTAATACAAAAATTAAAGCATATAAAAGTGGGTCATGACAAAATAAACCCATATGAATTCATAATGTTATTATAGCTGTTAAAATATTGATCCATTCTTTTTATTCATTGACACTGGCTATTATTGCTAAGAAAAAGTTAAAATAGACTATGTGTTCCTCTTAAATAATTAAATATATTAAGGTAAAATTATTTTGTAGCACCTACATGAGTGGCCCATCACCTTATAAAACTCTGGCTCCAGTGGTATGAGAGTTCTATAACTCTGTGAACACCTTCTCTCACATACAACTACACATGTGTGTGTGCACATGTGTAAATGTGCATGTGCACACAGATATACATAATTAAAAATCTTTTATATTAAATAATAGCAATGCCATTATTATAGCCATCAAAATAAACTTATTCTTTGTTCACATTTAATTCATACTATATTTCTAACTTTACACAATCATATTTGTTAAAAATAAGGCCAAACTTGCCACTATCTACAGATGCAGTCTATGTAGAATATAACTTTTCTACCTGCCATATTTGCTTCACATTCAGATTTGGGCCAGGAGGCACATCCTATACACAAACCTAGTCTCCTCTATCCACCTGATATCCTTCTACCAAAGCCATTTAAAATGTCTATGCCCAACCTTCCTGCACGTCCTCTCTTCTCCCCCAGCCTGCTCCATCCATTTCAGATTTATAACTAAGAAAAAAATGTTCTCATGCCCAGATACCACTGCATAAATACCAGTAATACAAAAGATCATACCAGTATTTTCTCTCTAAACTTACCACAAGTCCTGTAGAAACTTTTGCCAGAAAGAATTTTCTTGATGAACCACAAAATACAGAACTGGAGAGCAATCAGAAGCTATACAAAGGGATTCATGGAGTTTCAAACTGACATAGAGAAATAGCTCAATGAGAGTAAGGAGAAAATGCTTGAAGAGAACAAATGTATGAGGAAAACAAAAGCACAAGGCTGATGGAAATGTCAATCCATGAATTTAGATTGGAATTCAGAAAGGAGATAGAAACATTGAAGAAGACAAGAACTGAAAGAAAAAATGGAATTGGAAAACCTAATAATTCAATAAAAAACTCAAAAGAAAACCTTCCAAGTAGAAAAGATCAAGCAGGTGAGAGAATGCATAGCATTGAATATTAAGTATGTGTTGTGGTTCAAACAAAGAATATGAACTATTTATTTTTAAAATTCAGGAAAGAAACATACACAAGATGTGTGGTACCATCAACAAAACAAAACAAATCTTTGAACTGTAGTCATAGACAAAGGACAAAAATCCCAAGTCAAGTAGGGCAGTGGTGACTCATGTCTTTATTCCCAGCTCTTGAGAGGCAGAGACAGGTGGGTCTCTGTGAGTTCTAGGCCAGCCTGGTCTACTGAACGAGTTCAAGGACAGCCTCCAAAGCTGTAGAGAAACCATGTCTCAAAAAAGCAAACAAAAACAATCAACAATACTACAACAAAAAAATCCCAAATCAATAGCTTAGACCAGATGTCAACAAGAAAATACAAGAAATTTTTCCCAAACCAAGAAAAGACACCAAATAGACAAGACTAGAACAAAAAAATCCCCATGGCATAGCATATCTAAAATACCAACTACATACAAAAAGGGCGTATTGAAAACTCCAAAAATCAAACATGCAAACAAACAAGAAATGTAACCTATAAAGAAAATCCATAAGCATAACCTTTCTATTTCTCAGCGAAAACTTTGAAAGCCAGAGAAGCCTGGGACAATGTATCCCAAATCTTTTATTTTTCACATTGTTCTTTTTTTGAAAATTAGTTATTTTCTCATACTATAGATCCTGATTACAGTTTTCTCTTCCTCTTTTACAACTCTTAAAACACTATGACAGTTAATATACTATACTCAGCAAAACCATGACATAATTGGAGAAGAAAGGCATTCCATGACATAAATAGTGCCCTCCAAAAACAAACATAAAAACAAAATATAAAAACAAGTTCAACAAACCAAACTCAAACACAGGAATGTGCATAGCTAATACACAATATAAAACCATAATTATTGAAACATAAAGTACCACTGAAAACACAAATAACACCATAAATTAACAGCACAATGACCACAATTAACACACACTTTCCATAATAAACTTTTTAAGTATCGGTGGTTTCAGTTCTTCAATTAAAATAAGCAAACTGACTGAGTAGACCACAGGGGGAAAATCCATCTACACATTGTCTAAGAAACACATCTTAGATTTAAAGATTAACATCATTTTAGAGTGAAAAGGACAGACTAATGTACTCTAATCAAATACAACCTAATAGTAAACCTATCAGAATTTCATACTAATATCTGACAACACAAACTTCAAATTAAAACCAGTAAGGTCTTGTAGAGCTAATTCCAGGACAACCTCCAAAGCCACAGAGAAACCCTGCCTCAACCCCCCACAAAAAACCCAATAAGAAGAGATATGGAGGAATATTTCATTTTAATCAAAGGAAGAGTTAGCTAATCAAAAAGACATTATTATCATAAACACATAGGAACCAAAGTTAGGTGTGTCCAATTTTATGAAAAAGAAGAAGAAAAAGTCAAATCTGTCACTGTATTTAAAACACAGATTAACACTGAATTATGAAAATTAGGTGATTTCAATACCATATTTTCTCCAATGGAAAAGTCATCTGAGAAATAATCAGAGAAAATAAGAGTTAGTTGGCACCATACATCAAATGGGCTTAATAGATATCTACAGAAAATACCCCCTAAACACAAAGAATAAACATTTTACTCAATAACACATGGAAGCTTTCCTAAAATAGACCACATAATAGGGCACAAAATAAACCTTAATAAGTTCAAAAATACTGAAGTAACTTCATGCATCCTATCTGATCACAATCCAACAAAACTTAAAGTTGCCAGCAAGCAAATCTTTAGTAAATATACAAACTCATAGAGATTAAACAACTCTGTGCCAAATGATGAATGGGTCAAGGAATAAATCAAGAAAGAAGGAAAATATATCCAGGTACTACATAAAAATAAAAACATAGTATAACAAAACCTTTGGGACATGTGGAAAGTAGTTCTATAAGGGAAATTTATAGCTCTAAGTGCCTACATTGAAAAATAGAAAGAGCACAAATACACAGCTTAATGATGCAACTCAAAAAAAAAACAAAAAACAAAAAAACAAGAACAAACCAAATTCAAACCCAGATGACATGAAGAAATAACAAAATTCAGATCAGAAATCAATGAAACATCAACAATATGAAAAGAGCAATTAAATCTAAGAGGTTTTTTGTTTCTTGTTTTGTTTTGTTTTTTGAGAAGAAATACAAGATTGGCAGACTTACTATTGGCCCAGTTAAGCAAAAGAAAGAAAGAGTGCAACCAAATTAATATAACCAAAAATGAACAAACAAACCTTCAAGAGACACCATAAAAATTCATGGTAGTATAAGGGAACAGTTTAAATACTTAAGAAATGCACCAATTTTTATATTCAGCTAAACTATCAAAATTAAGTCAAAAAGACTGGAACCAACACAAACCAATAACAATTGAGGAGATTTATCATTATACCAAAAGCTATTAACAGACTCAATATAATCTCAAACAGACTGCCTTTTTCGTTTTGTACAGAAATAGAAAAATTCCTAAAATGTGTATGGAACCTCAGAAGGCTCACATAAGAGATAAAACAATCCTCAACAAAAAGAACAATGGTGGAGTGATTGCAGTTTCAGAAGTTAACAAATATTATAGAGGAAGTGAAATAAAATCTATACAAAACTTAAGACCAAAACATCAATTCATATAAATTCAGCCATCAAATAATTGACAAAGATGCCCAAAGTACAAACTGGTAAAAAGCATTTTCAGCAAATGGTGCTGGAAAATATGGATATATTTACAGAGAAGAATAAAATTAAACCCATATTTTCTTTTTGTAATTATTAATTTTTTTATTTTTAAGTTTAAATTTAGATTAGAAATATGGTTGGTTCAAAAGTCAGTTCCAGGTCCCTCTTCCTTTCCCTCCCCTCCTCCCGTGCCCTACCCCTAACTCCCCCATTATTCCATCATTTCCCTAGGAAGGGTGAGGTCCTCCATAGGGGTGTCCATAGACTGTCATTTCATCCAGGGCAGGGCCTAGACCCTCTCACCAACAGTTCAGGGTGAGAGTTCATCTCACATTGTTGGATGGGAGTCCAAAGTCCATGTGTATACTCGGGATGAATACTGATCTACTGCCCAAGGCTCAATAGATTACCTAGGCCTCCTCACTGACACGCCTATTCAGGGGGACTTGATCAGTCCCATGTTGGATTCCCAGGCATCAGCCTGGGATTCAAGAGTTAACCCTTGTCAGGTCAGCTGTTTCTGGGGTTAAACCAGCTCAGTCATAACTCCTTTGGTCATCAGTCCTCCCTCTTTGTTACAAGTTTCTTGAGTTCAGCTCAGTACTTAGCCTTGGGAGTCTGTTTCCCAGACTCTCTGGACATGGGATTGTAGGCTGGCACTCCCCAGATCTATGTCTAAAATCCATATATGAGAAAATACATGCCATGTTTCTCTTTTTGCGACTGCGTTACCTCACTCATATTGGTTTCTTCTAGTGTCATCCATTTGCCTGCAAAACTCATGATTCCATTTTTTTCTGCTGAAGGGTACTCCATTGTGTAAATGTACCACATTTTCTCTATCCACTCTTCAGTTGAGGGGCATTAGGTTGCTTCCAAGTTCTGGCTATTCCAAATAATGCTGCTATGAACATAGTGGAACAGACATCCTTGTTGTCTGAATGGATATATGCCTAAGAGTGGAGTTGCTGGGTCTTGTGGTAGGTTTATTCCCATTTTTCTGAGGAATCTCCATACTGATTTCCAAAGTGGCTGAACAATTTGGCACTCCCACCAGCAATAGAGGAGTGTTCCCCTTTCACCACATCCTCTCCAGTATAAATTGTCATGGGTGTTTTTGATTTTAGCCATTCTGACAGGAGTGAGAGGTGGTATCTCAGAGTTTTTTTGATTTGCATTTCCCGGATGGCTAAGGATGTTGAGCACTTTCTCAAGTGCCTCTCAGCCATTTTAGACTCCTCTATTGAAAATTCTCTATTTAGTTCTGCAGCCCACTTTTTAATTGGATTCTTTGGTGTTTTGGAGACTTGCTTCTTGAGTTCTTTGTAAATTTTGGAGATCAGCCCTCTGTCAGATGTGGGGTTAGTGAATATTTTTCCCATTCTGTGGGCTGCCTTTTTGTCTTGCTGACTGTGTCCTTTGCCTTACAGAAGCTTCTCAGTTTCAGTAGGTCCCATTTATTAATTGTTGATCTCACTGTCTGTGCTACTGGTGTTATGTTCAGGAAGCTGTCTCCTGTACCAATTCGTTCAAGGGTACCACCCACTTTCTCTTCTAAGAGGTTCAGTGTGGCTGGATTTATGTTGAGGTCTTTGATCCATTTGGACTTAAGTTTTGTGCATGGTGATAAACATGGATCGATCTGCATTCTTCTACATGCCAGTCTCCAATTATGCCAGCACCATTTGTTGAAGATGCTTTCTTTATTCCATTGTATATTTTTAGCTTCTTTGTCAAAGATAAGATATTCATACTTGTGTGGGTTAATATTGGGGTTTTCAATTCGAATTCATTGGTCTACCTGTCTGTTTTTGTGCCAATACCAAGCTGTTCTCTGGACTATAGCTCTATAATCGAGCTTGAAGTCAGGGATGGTGATGCCTCCAGACGTTGCCTTGTTGAACATGGTTGTTTTGGCTATCCTGGGTCTTTTGTTTTTCCATACAAAATTGATTATTGTTCTTTCAAGGTCTGTGAAGAATTGTGCTGGGATTTTAATGGGGATTGCATTGAATCTGTAGATTGCCTTTGGCAGGATTGCCATTTTTACTACATTGATCCTACCTATCCAAGAGCATGGGAGATCTTTCCATTTTCTGAGGGCTTCTTTAAATTCTTTCTTTAAAGATTCAATGTTGTTGCGATACAGGTCTTTCACTTGTTTAGTTAGCGTTACCCCAAGGTATTTTATGTTGTTTGTCGCAATTGTAAAGGGTGATGTGTAACGAGAAGCTTTTTACTTTGAGAAAAGCCTTCCCGCCACCCTGGTTCTAGAGCCGCATCAGTCCCAAATAAACACACAGGAGTCTATATTAATTATGAAGCTGTTGGCCTTGCTTGTTTCTTACTGGCTAGCTCTGACTTAAGTAATTACCCCATAATTGTTAATCTAAGTATTTTTTTTTACCGGAGAATAGTTCCAGGCTTCCTACTCCATGGCATTACATCTTGACTTCCTGTGTTTCTCCTTCCCAGAGTTCTCCTGGACTCCTAGTCCCACCTATCTAGATTCTTATTGGCCCAACAGTGCTTTATTGACATAAACACAGGACTTCCCATATCAGTGATGTTTCTCTGATTTCTTTCTCAGCCCTTTTATCATCTGTAGATAGTAGGGCTACTTATTTTCTTGAGTTGATCTTGTAGCCTGCCACTTTGCTGAAGGTGTTATTCAGCTGTAAGAGTTTCCCTGGTAGAGTTCTTTGGGTCCTTGATGTAAACTATCATATCATCTGCAAACAGCGAAAGTTTGACCTCTTCCTTCCCAATTTGTATCCCCTTGATCCCCCTTTGTTGTCGCATGGCAATGGCTAGAACTTCAAGTACAATGTTGAAAAGGTATGGAGAGAGTGGACAGCCTTGTTTTATTCCTGATTTTAGAGGAATTGCGTTGAGTTTCTGTCTATTTAGTTTGATATTAGCTGTTGGTTTACTGTATGTAGCTTTATTATGTTTAAGTATGTTCCTGTCATCCCAGATCTCTCCAAGACCTTTATCCTGAAGGGGTGTTGGATTTTGTCAAAAGCTTTTTTAGCATCTAGTGAGATGATCATGTGATTTTTGTTTTTCAGCTTGTTTATATGGTGGTTTACGTTGATGGATTTTCATATGTTGAACCATCCCTGCATCCCTGGGATGAAATCTACTTGATCGTGGTGAATGATTGTTTTGATGTGTTCTTGAATCCTATTTGCCAGTATTTTATTGAGTATTTCTGCATCAATGTTCATGAGGGATATTAGTCTGAAGTTCTCTTTCTTAGTTGTGTCTTTGTGTGGCTTGGCGATCAAGGTTATTGAAGCCTCATAGAAAGAGTTTGGCAAAGACCCTTCTGCTTCTATTGGGTGGAATACTTTGAGAAGAATTGTTATAAGATGTTCTTTGAATTTCTGGAAGTATTCTGCACTGAGGCCATCTGGACATGGACTTTTTTTGATTGGGAGACTTTTGATGACTGCTTCTATTTCCATAGGGGTTATAGGTCTATTTAAATTGCTTATCTGTTCTTGATTTAATTTTGGCAAGTGATAGCTATCCAGGACATTTCCTTTAAATTTTCGAATTTTGTGGAGTACAGGTTTTCAAAGTATGACCTGATGATTCTCTGAATTTCCTCAGAGTCCGTTGTTATGTCCCCCTTTTCATTTCTGATTTTGTTAATTTGCATGTTCACTCTCTGCTGTTTTTTAAGTTTGGACAAAGGTTTGTCTATGTTGTTGATTTTCTCAAAGAACCAACTCTTCGTTGCATTGATTCTTTGTATTGTTTTCCTAGTTTCCAATTCATTGATTTCAGTCCTCAATTTGATTATTTCCTGGTGTGTACTCCTCCTGGGGGAGTTTGCTTCTTCGTGTTCTAGAGCTTTCAGCTGTGCTATTAATTCTTCAGTATAACTATTCTCCAGTTTCTTCATGTGGGCACTTAGTGCTATGAACTTTGTCCATAGCACTGCTTTCAAAGTGTCTCATTGGTTTGAGTATGTTGTGTCTTCATTCTCATTGAATTCTAGGAAGTCTTTAATTTCTTTTTTATTTCTTCTTTGACCCAGGAATGGCGCAGTTGTGCATTATTCAATCTCCACTAGTTTGTAGGTTTTCTGCAATTTGTGTTGTTGTTGAATTCTAATTTTTAAAGCATGGTGGTCTGATACGATGCATGAAGTTATTCCAATTTTTTTGATGCTGCTGAGGTTGGATATGTTACCAATCATGTGGTCGATTTTTGAGAAGGTTCCATGTGGTGGTGAGAAGAAGGTATATTCTTTTTTATGTGAATGAAATGTTCTATAGATGTCTGTTAATCCCAGTTGGGTCATTGCTTCTATTAGACCCTTTGCTTCTTTGTTGTGTTTCTGTCTTAGACCCATATTTTCAACCTTTCACAAAAACTAAATCCAAATGTATCAAAGAACTAAATAGGAAAACTGAAACTAAACATGAAAACTAAAAATCCTTGAAGAAAACATAGGCAGTACCGTTCATAACATAGTTGAAAAGACTTTCTGAATAGGTTTCTCTTTGCCCAAGGTTTAAGACCAACAATTGACAAGTGAGACTTCATGAAACCAAAAATCTCTGAACAGCTAAAGAAACAATAAACTATGAACTGGATGAAGATGAAGCCCACTGAATGGGAGGTAATCTTTGCCAGCTATTCATTGGGCAGTTGGTCCATACCAAGAATATATAAAGAACTAAAAATCATATAATCAAGAAAACAATCATCTGTTCAAAATATGTGCCTGTAATATGAATAGATCTCTCAAAAGAATGAAATGTCTAAGAAATATCTCAAAAATGTTCATCATACATAGCAATTAAGGAAATATCTATCAAAACACCTTTAACATTTTACATTATTCCAGCCAGAATGTTAAAAATCAACAAAAAACCATCAATAAATGCTGGAGGGTTTGTGGGAAAATGTTATTGTCATTCATTGTTGATAGGATTGTAAACTAAATCAAGTACTATGAATATCTGAATGGAGAATTCTCCAAAAGCTAAAAGTCAATCTACCATTTGACCCAGCTATACCACTCTTTGGCATATTCACAAAGGACTTGATATCCTACTCCAAAGAAATTTACTTAATGCTATATGTCCATTGCTGCTCTATAAATAATAACCAGGAAATGAAGACAACCTAAATGCTCTTCAACTTTCAATGGATAGTGAAAATAACGTGTGTGTGTGTGTGTGTGTGTGTGTGTGTGTGTGTGTGTGTGTGTACACTGTGGAATACTATTCATCTGTGAAGAAAAATGAAATCATGAATTTCACAGGTAAAAGAAAGAAAATAGAAATGATATTAGGGTTAATTCAGATCATGTTGTCTCTCATGTGAGACTCTTAGCTTCAAATTTTCAGATGTGAATACATATTCTGGAGTGACTGCAGATATCATAAAAGTAAAAAAAAGGACAATTGCTGGGGTAGGGAGTTGGGGGAACCATAGAGAGGGGAATAAAAGGCTACATGGAATCTGATAAGGGAAATGGGAAAAAAGAAGTTCTAAGTAGCCGTTAGAGACAGAAATAAATACAGGATGGAAGATATTGAAATAATTGTAGGGATATCTGAAAGAGTCATTAGCAAACATACTATTAATGTTTTATCTAAAGCATTGACTTATAACATATGTAACTCTATATACACATAGTTTAAATGAACTTCTCTTCTGGAATGACAGTATTCTCTCCAAGAACCTAAGACAACCTTAGAAACATCCCAACATCAAGCATGAGGCACAAGAAGTCTTCCTTTGGTTTGTTGGTCAGAGTTGTTTAAGAGACTCCCAAAGCACATAAGCAATTGCCTTTGCCTTTGGTTGCCATCTAGGAGTCAAAGTTAAGTTCCTATTACTTCAAACATAGTACTCAGACGTCCCTTAGCTGGAACTGACCTGAGTGCCTCCTCCATGAGGGTTAGCTTTCATGTTACCTGAAAGAATCATGCCATCTTTCAAAGGAGTGAAGCAATTAACAGCCCTAAAGAGTTGTGCCTCCTATGAACCACAGCAATTATTAGACCAGTATAGCACCCTAACCCTAAGGATGTTGTAGTGGCACACATACCTTGGTAATAACCAAAAGGTCTCTAATTTGTCTTAAGACCCACTCAACAAAAGGGAGATAATGGCTGGTATTAGAAAACTTGCTAAGAACCCAGGGCTTGGGAAGTCATGGATCCTGGAAGAGAATCCACAAGTACTGTTTTGCTAAACTAGAGATCCTTGTCCTTGTACCCACTGATCAGTGAATTCCTTGCACTTCATTAAGGAAACTTCTCTTTTGTAAGAGGTGGAGCTCGTTACAGAAAAAAAATCAAAATATGTAATTGTGGGGTCCAGTCCCAACAGATTCCTTCACAAAATAACTCCCTCCTGCCGTGCCCACCCCACAAGCAAATCCAGGGTATCAGGAAAAGAAAGACCAGATGTCCAGCTGTTTGTACTAAGAAGTGTCTTTATTTTGTAAGTACTAAGGGGTTACTCTCTTGTAGGAGGGAGCAGTCTTATATATAGTCTTACAACACAGTACAAAAACACCAGGTGGAAGAGAGCGTGTTTTCCTCGTGCTAGATGTTGATGTCAGTGGGGCAATGTGGGGGCAGTAAGCCAGGACTAGAAAACAGGATGCACCTGTGGCTATCAGCTGACAAACAACTCAGAGGCCCTGTGGGGGCTAAGCCCCAACACCCTCCCATAAGGCTCAAGGGACATTGATGAAAAGGGTGCAAAAAAATTCTAAGAGCCAGAGGATCAGGGAGTTTTCTGTGAGACTTTGTCTAGTAATTTCAGAAACCACACCCATAAATCTCACCAATATGACTATGTAAACTTTAGCTGATCATGGATGACAACAATAGACATGTCAAAGTAGATGTGGGTGAGGACTCCCCAGAGGCCTCAACCTACTCAAAAAAACAACAGGCAACTAATAAAGGCTGAAAGCTTCAGGAAAAGTCTTCCCCAGAAAAGAGCACGCCAATTGGTTATCCAATAATCAAATGATCAGCCCTGAAAACATACATACAAATAACATTATGTATAAGGAGCAGGCTACATTTATGAATATATATATATATGTATACACATATTCATTTATGTATGTGACAGTCATCAATGAAAATGATTCAGTGGTTTTAAAAGAGAGCAAGGAAGGGTCTATGGGGGGACTCAAGAGATTATAGGGAAAGAAGAAATGAAGTAATGATATTAGAATCTGAAAAATTTCAAGAAATTCTAAAAATAATGAAAAGAGACAACCATTGCAGTATATAGAACTTCATAGAGACAGCAAGCACCAGGGCAAGCAAGAGCTGCACCTCTCACAGGAAAATCAAGTAAACATGGGCAAAGGAGATCTCAAGAAGCCCACAGGACAGAATGTCCTCTTTGAATTCGTTGTGCCTACTTGACTGGAGGAGCTCAAGTAGCACCCAGATGCTTCTGTCAATTTCTCAATGTTCTCTAAGAAGTAAGTGCTCAGAGAGATGGAAGACCATGTCTACTGAAGAAAAGGAGAAATCTGAAGACATGGCAATTAGCTGACATGGCTCATTATGAAGCCTACATCTCCCCTAAAGAGGAAATCCAGAAGACATTCAAGGACCCCAATTCACTCAAGAGGCCTCTTTGGGCCTTGTTCTTGTTCTGTTATGAGCATCATCCCCAAATCAAAGAAAATGATCCTGGCTTATCCATCCTTGTTGCTGTAAAGAACCCGGGAGCAACGTGGGACAAGAGAGCTGCAGGTGACAAGCAGCCCTACGAAAAGAAGGCTCCCATGCTGATGGGAAGCACCAAAAGGAGATTGCCGCCTCCAGAATTAAAGGGAAACCTGGTGTAGAGGAAAAGGGCGTGTGGTGATATCTTGTTTGTAAAAATAAATCCTGTCTGATGGTCAGAGAATGGAGTTAGCCGCCACTAGCTAACCATAGAGATTGGCAGGTCTGGGGAGCAGAAGGGAGACTAGGGAAGCCTGCTTGACTGAGCAAGCCCACAACTGCTGGTGGCTTTTACAGGTTTGGACTGGAACCCTCGTGGGATGATTTGCCCCTGTCCTGTTGTTAATGTTTGGGAGTGGTGAAGGCTGACAGGAGCAAGACGAAGAAGGAAGAGGAAGATGAAGAGGATGATGATGATTAAGTTGGGTTTAGTAGAGTTGTTTTGTTTTGTTTTTGTCTATGTAGCATGTAATAAACACTCTGTACACAGCTCACTGCTTTCAAATGAAAAGATTGAAATGTAAGGCTGTGTAAGACTTGTTTCTACAGTGTCTTTTTTTAAATAGTCAGTACACTACCAAATGTGTCTTTAAATAGTTCTGTCCTGGTAGTATTTTTAATAGCTACTGACCTTGTCCGGTACAGTCTGGGACTGTAAATTGACATGGATATTTAAAAGAAGGTTCTTGTTGTACAACACTAATTATATGTAGGGATAGTAGGGTTTTTGTTGCTTTTTTCATTTTTATTTGTCCCTGATGCAGCTTGTAAGAAGGTAATTGTTTTTTCTGTTAACTGATTACCAATCTACAATTGCAAAAAATAAAAATAAAAATGCAGCTTCTTTGTTAACATTATGAATCTTTCTATGTAAGTACAATATTTTTACTACTATTGTTCTTCTCATTGGTCTAAACATTTCCTTCTTGACCGGAAGTTAGTCTTGCTTTTGCCCATTTTGGATCACATGAATTATTGCAGTGTTTATCTTTTCACCTAGATACCTATAAAAAGCTTTTGGCTACATACTTTGCATATTGTGATAACTGTAATAACCTTTTTCTCCGTAGTTAGAACTCCAAAATCATGATCAGTTGGAAAAGAGACATCACATAACCAACTTGCAATGCCAAGAGGGATTAGTCTTGTTGCACTATGGGATTATTGAAACTATCAGATAGTCTGTCCTTGAAGGAAATTTTGTTCTAATTTTTACACGAGGACTCTGTTCTTTAATGTCTCTTATTGTGGAATGGCAGTTATGTTCTGCAGTTTGCCCAGCAAAGGACACCTGAGGATGTAGCTCCAAAAGTGTGAGCTTAAAATCCAAGACTGCCATACCAAACTTCTTGTTGACATTTTTCCCAGCAAAGGCTATGAGAACACTGGCTCTAATGCCTTTGCCCATTTATCTAAATATGGATTTAGGAAAATTTACTGTTTAAAAGTATTTTTGACTGGTTGAGCCAGATATTATTAAATCATGCCCCATTTAAAATCAAAGTGAAGATAGGAAGGATGATAAATGTTGCATATTAATGCCAGTTATTTAATCCATTTTTAATAAAATTCTAATTCATGCAGCAGAGTTATATTAACCTGTTTAGTATTTTAGGGGAGAATTTGGCAATCTTGTGGTATTTTGAAATTGTTGTTCTCTTAATGACCAAGTGTTTTAAAAATACATTCTTGTTATTTTACAAGCTTTTGTGTATGGAGTGCTGTTTGTTATATAGTTTTGACTTTAGTACTTTATATTTGTGGTTGCTTATATAATTTGAGGAGGAATACCAAACTTGATTCCATGATGATACTAATTAACAAATAATTTCAGAGGTTTAATAAATAATAACAATAAGGTAAGAATGAATCTACACAGCAATTTTGTTGTTAAAATTCCTTTAAGCAGAATGCCTGCCTTCCAACACAATTGCCTTCATTTTCATGATTTCACTGAGAGACAACAATCCAAAAGCAGGTGCTCTTGAGCTGCTATTCAACTGCTATTGCATCCATTGACTACCCCAAACCCTCTGAACTACTTATAAGCAATTTTGAAACTTATGAGGTGGCATTATACACGTAGTACTCTATGTGACTGTCAGCCATGAATATTTCATGATAGTAAATATTGATTAGTCTTCTGAAGTTTTGAAAGAAGGTTAGAGAAGTATGATATGTGCCTAAACTATGTTCTAAAAAGGGATATATGCTTTTCTCTATTAAAAGAAACATCAAACATTAAGGTTTCCCCTTTAATCAATGAAGCTTCATGCTTATTAAGAACATCAACCTTAATGTTCAATAAATACCATTTTGCACACAATCAGAAGTTACCTTTCTTTGGGGCAGAAAATAAATTTCTTTGGTTCTTACATTCTTAAAAATCATCTAGTTTCATGTGACTAACTTTTATATCATTTTGAATCAATGTATGTTTGTAATTGAAAAAGAAAGCAGAAAGGACAGAAGGTCATGCTGATGAGTTGAGTAGCCAAAGTCATGCCTGAATTGTCCTAAAATACATTATAAAAAATCAACTCAACCAGTAAGGATGAAATAAATATTTCTTGGGAGATCTCTTGTAGCTTTGAAAGTGAAAGTTTGTGTCTACTAAATTTATACAAATCTCTACAGGCAACCAGTGCTGTTAGAAGAAGCAGAGGAAGAGGAGAGTCATGAACAGCCTTTTTTCTTCTAACCCTGTGATACCAAAGATAAGTTGTTGCTTTAACTATGTAGCTGATATTAGAACCAAACACTAAAGCTATCTCTAACCTATTACATGATTTCTCCATGTAGACATGGTTCATAGCATTAAGAAGTATCACAGAATATTTGTAACCTAAGATTTTAATCATATAAAAACTTACGTAGTATTTAATTGCCCATCCTCCTTGTCATTGCTAAAATCTTTATACTATTCTCATAGCAAGGCTTCCTATCATGATATTTAAGATTAGAACCATGCTCAGTATGGATTAAAATAACATAAAACAGATTTATATAACTTTTACAGACTGGCAGAAAAATTCTGTTATACCTTCTAATCATGTCATTTTCTTGTTGATTTTTTTTCTTTTTAAAAGTAAATCGGTACATATTTAGAACAATGCCTGAATAGTTGTTTATGATGTCTTCTGCTTTTTATTGAAATTATATTTTGGCCATTTAAACTCCTTTTTAAGCACGAATCCTGTGCTCATTCTTAATTGTTTCAACAATTGTACAGCCTTCTCTAATTGCAATGTCCTGACTTTGCCATAACTTTTTACAATGCCTATAATTTACAAAGATTTGGCATTTTTTATAATGAAAATCCTTTCTTATTTATATTTTTAAATATTTTGTTTTTGTGTATGGGTTTTTGTCTGCATGTATATATGTGTATTATGCAAGTGCCTGGTACTTCTGCAGGTTAGATTAGGATTTGAACCCTCTAGAATTTGGGGTTATGGATGGTTGTGAGCCACTATGTGGGTAATGGGAAGTGAACCAAATTCCTTTGCAAGAGCTACAATTACTCTTAACCACTGATCCAACTCTCCAGCCTGTCAATCCTTTCTTGACTTTTCTGAACATGGATATTTGTAAGAGAGAGAGAGGCAGAAGTAGACAGAGAGGAGAGAAAGACAAAAACGAAGGAATGCCAACAGTCAACACAGGATGACAGTGAATTCAATCTTGACCCTAGCCTCTGAGGCAATGTGGCTCTTCCGACACACTGGATTCAGCTGTGAAATTCCAGAACGAGGAAGAATATTGTTTGTGATTCTATGCCTACAGGTGTACAGGTGCTTTTGCTACAGAGATTCCTGTGTTAAGCTGTTGTTATGTCACAAATTATGTTATTTGTCTATAAGAGACTTATGGCCCAACCTCATTTATATTCTATAAAAATTGAATTAATAACTAGACATTGTGCTAGATGCTAGATCAGCAATGATAACAATAAATAGTGACAAAATACAGACAGATACTTCAGTTCCCATGCTATAGTCAAGACCTTGAGCCTATGGAAATGAATGCAGACTGCTGCAAATGATTACAGTGTGAGGAAAAATGAAAGGCACCCTATTAATTTCTTTAAAAGACAATTGATGATTTAAAGTTAATATGGCATTAGATTTTACAATGGATCTCTAAGGAAAATGTAAACAATGATAGAAAGTACAAACTAGGAAAGTAAGAAGCTGGTGATCAAAACTGGAGGAAAAGCAGAATGAGAATGCCCGACTTTCACCTAGTTTAGAGAAAACTAGGATCCTAAATAGTGTTAATGTTATATCCTGCTAAGTGATTAAGAATGAATTAATAACCATTTAAAGACTTTTTAATTAGAGAAAATATAACTTAACACATAAAAATTATAATGAGCAATTAGAAATGGGTTCATGACATTCTGGTCCACAGAAGTTTTAAATATGTATGATGTTAGAAGCAAATTGCAGTATGTGCAATATCCATGCTTCCAAAGTTTCCAGAATTTCTAAAGATAAAGATTTCATTCCAATAGATTAGCAGACCCAAAATATTTAATTCTAAAATTTCCCTAAACAGATATATGTGTTCTCTGAATCCCTACTTAAAAATTCCTGTGGTTCTTTTTCTGTAAATATCATCCTTATTTTACTATATCTTTTAGTGTAAATATATTTTACTGTATCTATAATACATATACACATGTATATTGTATCTATAAAAATATATATATTGAACATAGCCAAAGAGATCATGGGACAAAAGGATACTTAGAAGTAGACTCATGCACATTGAGTTTGAACATTTGAACCATCATGCCAAAGCACTTAGACTCAATATGCTTTCTCAATAAGCTATAATATATAAGTCTGGGGTTCTATATGATTAAAATGACAAGGCAAACATCATAGATGAAGGCCTGTGTTCATCAAAAGAGCAGATAACAATACCAACATTCAAGCTATAGGCTGAGAAGATCTTCACAGTCCATATATGACACAGGATTGATATCTAGAATATATGAAACATCCTGACAACTGGATGGCAAGACAATATACTCCACAGAAAGAAGTTATATTATAAATTTAAAATCACTGACAGCACAGGAAAAATGTTTATTTTATAATGATGAGGGGAGTGTAACCAAGGCCCCTTGACATGTTGTGGATCAGTACTGAGTGAGTAAAATCTGCAAGATTCATTTGCAAAATGGGCAAGGCTGCAGTAGGTGGGTAAGTGAGACAATGGGAGCATACACAGATGCAAATGAGTGAAACCCGTCAGCAAACGACTCTGTCAGTTTCTTGTGAAATTGTCATTCAACACAGGAATTAATCTAAAAAAAAAAAGGTGTATTCAGGAAAGAATCCTCGGAGGAGGCACTGCGTACCTCCATGTACAGGACACCACAAAATACTATTCTTTGCTGTCAGAAGACGTAGAAATATCTACATAGATATGATGGGCCCCCGAAAGCACAAAGTATGGATTACAGCCTGCCAATCATAATACTAGGAGTGGTGCAAGCTGCTATGACAGTTGTTTCCAGTAAGGGTGAGCCTATTAAGCCACTGAGAATAAACAAAATTCTGAGTGGTTGGGAAACATCTTCAGGAGGCAGGCAGGCACAGTAAGGCTTCTTAGAGTTGCAACAGTCTAAACCCATAGGTATGATGTCAGATAACCTTCACAACTTTTTATCATATCTCATTGGACATCTCCATATTGGAAAAACAAAACTTTGTGTCAGAAACACAATTTTTCCTGTAGGTTTTACATGATTGTACTTGATTGCTTTCTATTGCTATGATAAAACACTGGCCAAAACCATCTTGAGGAGGAAAGGGTTTTCTTCCATAACTGAGGGAAACCATGGCAGGAACTTGGAGGCTAGAACTGTGGGAGAGATCATAAAGGAACAAACAGCACTTACTGGCTTGCTTTGTGTTTTGATCAGCTTGCTTTGTTATACCACCCAGAAACACCTCCATGGAGGTGGCACTACCTATAGAATACTGGGCTTTTTTCTACATCATACATGAGTGAAGAAATGCTCCCACAGACTTGCCTATAGGCTGATGGAGCCTTTCTCTAAATTGAAGTTCCCTTTTCCCAAATGACTCTGGCTTATGTCAAGTTGATAACAACTAACACAATTATTTCACATTCTTTTTTAAACATATCTCTGTCTGTCTGTCTGCCCCCCTCTCTGTCTCTCTGTCTCTTTCTCTTTCTCTCTCTCTCTCTCTCTCTCTCTCTCTCTCTCTCTCACACACACACACACACACACACACACACACACACATATTTATGTTTTGGGGGCACTCACATGCTATGGCATTGGTATATTTAGATGAAAACAGTAGGAATTGGTTTTCTCCTTTCACTATGAGATCTCAACACCCTGAGATCTCAGCGAGATCATCTGGCTTGGCATCAGTTACCTTTATTTTGTGAGACATCTGGTCATTACATTGTTTTCCGTGGCAGTTATTTTTCTAGGATGTCTTTGGACCTCTGTGAACTGTTGGATGCCATTGTGGAAATCTCTCCATGGTGCATGTGGCAGTCCTTGCGTATGAGCAGTTAGCGCAACTCACTCTGTCATGCTTCACTACAGTGAGTTCTGAGGTCATTATTCAAAAGTCAAAAGTCATTACTCCTGACAGCAGCTTCCTTCTGAGAGAGACTTCCATGGGTTATAACAAAGTTTTAACTCAGTGTTTGTATGCACATATATATTGCTTTACATTCTATCATTCCATATTCCCAATGTTATATGTTATTATCATTTAAAATATGCATGTCATTCCATTTCAGGACAGAAAGAAAACCTACTCACATACTTTTTTAAAAAGTCAGCATGGACCTGCTAGTAATTGAGACCATATTCTGAAAGAAGTTTCTTAGTATTTCAGCATCTAGCATATCAGCCTTGACCATGATAAGCAGGAAAGCACTCCTGCAGGAATTGAACTTGGGTCCCCCAGGAAAACTGTGTGTGCTCTTAACTGCTGAGCCACTGTTTCTGCCCACAGTGAAGTCTTTTAGGAGGAAGGAGACAGAATACAAAGGAACCAATGAGCCTGGGTGAAACTATGTGCCTTAACCTATGTGCATGAGATTTGCTTTCCTTCTTCTGTGCAATGACAGCATATTCTGAGATGCAAACCTTGATTCCTTCTAGACTCATCTGTAGTTGTGTATATTCCATAAACTCTATTTTTGCTGGATCCCTACATATGTTCTTAATTGTTATGAACTATTTTAGCTACTTAGTATCATCAGTTAAAACACAGTTTCACAAATTATTACTTAAATGACACAACCTTTTGATATTCTCTCAAAGTTTGATTTAACAAACTTCCTAGTAAAAATTATTCCAAATACTTTAACGGATTCAAAGGCAATCTGAAAAGTATGTAACTCCAGTTGTTTGCTATGAGAAGTCTACTTATTTCTTACTTTCCTATATCCAAATAGAAACTGGAAAACCTAGCCATCGTGGATCCAAAGAATAGGCCAAATACATCACAGCTAGTGTAAAACCATGAACCAAGATAAACCTTTTCTTATCAAAGTTCATTTTTCTCAGGTATTTTGTCCCAGTGATACACAACTAACATAAAGATCTAGAAGCCAAAGCCAAATTAGGCCAAATCCAACTCAAAACAATAATAATAGGAAAAACAAGAACAAAATACCTACAAAATACCAAACCAAACGAAAATAACAACAACAAAAACCTATGAAAGATAAAGAAAAGAGATAAGGATAGCATGATATATGAAGTGTTGAGGGATTTTCAAAATTCAGTGGGTTAAGAGTGATTAGGAAAGGAAGAATGGAGTCTAGAATCCTGTTAAGACCTAGGAGTCAGTTGAGGCTATGCCTGAACCTGGCTGAGTTTTCACTGGACTTACTCTGAAAGCTGTGGCTAAAAAGGCGTGTAAAAAGGATGTCTATGCTGAAGGGATGTCTTGAATTTTCTTTTGGAAGGAAGCTAAAAACATTTGTAAATTCTTTTTTTTTTTATTATGAAGCTGTTGGCCGTTTGCTTGGTTTCATATTGACTAGCTCTGACTTAAATATTTAACCCATAATTGTTTAAGTATTTCTCTTACCAGAGAAAAGGGTCCCGGCCTCTTACTCCTCTGGTGGCCTACATGGTGTCTGCCTTTGTGTCTCTTTCCCAGAATCCTCCTCAACTTCTAGTCCCACCTATCTTGCTTCCCTATTGGCCAGCAGTGCTTTATTCAGCAAATCAGGGACGAAAAAGGGACATTTGTAAATTCTTAAAGCTCTCATTAGTTCTTTATGAAAAATACATTACTGTGTATCATATTCTGAATTGATGAACATTGGTATTTACTATTTTTAGATAACTTATATATTGTGTCACAGAATATGATTATCTAATTCATAAGTTTTGAAAATCCATTCATTATAGTTATTTGGAAAATTGACTTTGAATTCAGGGGTTGTTTTCTTTTTTTTTTTTTTTGGTTTTTCGAGACAGGGTTTCTCTGTGGCTTTGGAGGCTGTCCTGGAACTAGCTCTTGTAGACCAGACTGGCCTCGAACTCACAGAGATCTGCCTGCCTCTGCCTCCCAAGTGCTGGGATCAAAGGCGTGTGCCACCAACGCCCGGCCCAGGGGTTGTTTTCTTAAATACATGAATAAATGAGATAATTGTATCTCATTTTATACATATATAAATGTATAAAATGTCATTATATACATTTGTTTGACATTTTATACATTTATATAATGTACTCTGACTACTCTTCCATATTCTCTTAGCCCTTTCCCCTGTCAGCTTCTATTCTTTCTTAACTATAAATCTCTTGCCCACATTCACACCTTTTTGCTCTGTTTTGTAACTCCCTCCATTCAAGACCCTCTGTGGGACCCTGGGTTTGGAACTATTCATCAAAACCCAATTTAAGGCCCTGGGAACATCAGTGGAGAAGGATGGAAAGAATGTAAGAGTGAGGTGATAAGGATAACCGCAATGAGATGCCATCTTCGGGGCATGACAAGCTTGTTGCAGTCATGAACTCACTATCCCCATAATTCCAGATTTATACTGGAGGAGGAAGAGTCAATGTCTCCAGTTGTGTACTCACTAGCTAACCCACAAGACTCCAGTGGATAGTTTCAAACCCATGGCCACACAGACAGCCCTGGTTAGACTCAGCAGGTCACAAATTAAGGGATATGAACATAGGAAATGGATTATAGCAAGGAGCATGGGTTGATGGGCTTCCAGTGAGATAAGAGATGGTGGAAGGGATGAGAGTATTCATACATGAAATTATCAAAGAACAAATTCAATGCTTAAAAGTTTAAATTTTAAAAACTACCTGACTTCTGTATGTCCCATGATGAATGGACAAATTTCCAGGGTAGAAAGTAGAGGAGCATGAATCTGACTTCAGGTATTAGGACTAATGCTGCAATAATTATTTATAATTAAGGATGTATTGGTACTGGACATGTGATCCTGAGAAGTAGCAAATTACTAAAAAATACTTTGCACCTGAATAAATAGGCTAGCCTTCTCATTAAACACTTTGATTGGTTTATAAATCTGCTTCATTGATGTATTTAGGCGTCCAGCTTTTAAAAATTCAGACTTTTCCTCCCTTAACTTTCCAGATGTATTTGCTCAGATAAATCTTAGGCTTCTTACCAGCTAGGTGGCCAAGCAAAATCTAGCTTAATTCCTAAGACTTGGGTTGTGAATAAGCCCGAGTTTACTGAAATAATATCTTTAGTGTCAGAGGTAGGTGACAAAGCCAGGAACAAGTGTGCTACTCTGGAGTGTTTTTGTAGGTCCTTTACGTTTAATTTATGTTTCTGGAAATCAAAATGCACAGGCCTTACACGGGGCACCTGAAATTGGTATCTGGATTCTAATTACGATTGTCTCCATGCTTCATTCTCACCCATCATTCTGCAAGGACCTGCAACAAGGGCTGATTTTATTTCTATTACTTTGTGGCTCTGTAAACATTCATCAAATACTGGGCTTTTTCCCACTTCATGATTGCTTGCATGCAAAAAAGAGTTTTTTACCCAGAAAGCTAGTGACTTGCATCAGGATTTTAGACGATAAACACAGGAATCTGATGGGAGGCAGAAGGGTTTGCAGAGAGTAATACAGAGTCAATTCCTGTGGTAGTTCTTGCCAAGGAAGGGTTATATAATGTGATAAAATGTGAAGAGGCAGAGCCTGGGGCATATTCATTCTCTGTTGCTTGAACATTCAGCCACACAAGAGAAGAGGCCAGTGCTCAGTCCTACTGCTCTTGGCAAGTGAGGCAGCCACTGGGATTACAAGCCTCAGGACTCTGTTGTTAAAACTACAGACTGCAATTATGACAGTCACTGGGAGAACCCTTCTCATGAAACTCCTTGGAGAGACCAGGACTCTTGTTTTCTGCTTGTTGAACTACATTAATCTACTTCAAAGAAAAACAAAGAACCCAAGCACATGCATTGGGTTGTTATGTAATACAAACTGTGAAAAAGCATGCTACATGGGTAAGCCATATGCAACTGTATATGCGTTCACATTTTTAAAAAATGGTATTTTGCAAAGAGATTTATTTGTTTATTCTAAGTCCTGTAGTTAGAACTGCATATAAAATTAGAGGAGCTGGGATTTGAATGTAAGGTTTTATTCTGTTTTCAAGCTCACTAAATCATTGTTCCTTGTAATGAGATAGATTCCTTTGGTATTGCTGTTATGGAACCTAGGGATAACAGCTTTTGCCCCAAGCCAGGTTCTGCCACCCATCTTCAACAAGCCAATTAAAAGAGCCAAATAAATAGCAGAGAACAGAAAAAGGGAATGTACTCAATATGGCCACATTAGAAAGAGAGAAAAAGACATAAGGTATTTCCCTAAATCCATCTTGGGTTTTTAAAGTGATAGTACAATTTAAATAAGTGCACAGAAATATGCACATATGAACAACTCTGGTCAGGGTGTGGTGCTACCATCATGGACCCATTATTGTCAGAAAATCATTCTTAATCCTCAATGTGGTATGGTTAGTTATTATAACTGTGAAATCTCTTTTCTAGTTGCTAGTTTTCCATTTTCCTTCTCCATAGAGAAAGAAAGACTCATTGAAATTCTCATATATTTGAGACCCAATGTTTCAATAGTTTGCTAGTCAGATAGAGAGACACAGGGGTGCATTCAGAATATCTTCATTTCTGCCAGGTCAGTTACAGTTCCTGAAAATTTAACATCAAGGTCAGTAATGTTACACTTTCTGCTTCTTGAAAAACTCAAATGGCTCCATGAAGCCCTTAGAAGAGTCCACAGAACACTGGACCAGTCAGATGTTTTAGAAAGCAGCCCAAATGGCTTGTCTTGAGTTGTGTTTTGTGCAGCTTGGTGTTCAGAAAAAGGATGCTGCATCATCATCTTTGCTGAAAGGTGGTTCTGAACACTCTCCCACTCTATTGCAACAGAGGGCTCAGCTCAAGTTAATCCACTCAACTGAAAAGACTGTCCTTTGCACTAATCTTCTGTTTACGGAGGATTGCTCCTCTGGAGGGTCTCTCGCGGTGTTGTGCAATGGGAAATTGTTTCTCTGTGAGTGCCCTTCTGTGGGAATGAAGTGGTTGTTGCTAAGGAAAGCTGCCTTTGCGCTTTGTTGTGGTAAAATTTGTGACCTCTGTGGATCACAACGTATGCTTGCCCAATTCACTTATCAGTGCTTATTTTCTCTATACTTCTCATTAATTAAATGTATCGTGTTAATTCTCATATAGAGAGATGATTATCCAAAAAGGAGCTCACTCACCCTTTTGGATCATGTGCACAGTTAACTATTTGGTTCACAGATGCTAAGTAGTGGTACAAGAACCACAAAATTTATGCAAAGGAAAAGATAAATAGAAGAGCCACACGGGTATTATGCCAATGGGAGTGAGGCAGGGGAATGGCTGAGGGGCACTAGGGGGATCTGGTAAGAATAAAGTATTAGCAGAGTGTACAGTGCATTCCATGACATTGTGTACTGGGGGATTTGGTGAGAATAAAATATTAGCAGAGTGTACAGTGTATTCCATGACGTTGTGTACTGGGGCATCTGGTGAGAATAAAATATTAGCAGAGTGTACAGTGCATTCCATGACGTTGTGTACTGGGGGATCTGGTGAGAATAAAATATTAGCAGAATGTACAGTGCATTCCATGACGTTGTGTACTGGTTTGCTTTTACACTAGCAAATATTGTTTTCCAAAGAAAGTACAGTTTCTAGACATGTATGTTTAAACTGGAGTACAATATTGCTTAGGAAACTAATGAGGGGCAAGAGGGAGGCTTTCAAAAGAGGGGAGACGAAATACAATTAGTCTGAAGGAGGGATGAGTAGTGAGGGAGCAAGAGTTAAGCAGGTGAGGCACGTGGAGAGTAAAGGAGCCAATATGGGGAGACATAACTACCACAAAATACCTTTGAAGAAAGCCTTATAAAAGCCTAACTACACTGGTGAACCTTCAGGGTGTGTGTGTGTGTGTGTGTGTGTGTGTGTGTGTGTGATGTGATTGTTAAGCATAGGATGGAAGCACCAACTATCATAATATCTCGTTATTTCTCTCTTTCTTTCACACACATACACAAACACAATATACACATATATTTTCATTTATTTATTTATTTCACTCTTCCATTCTTGAATTCATTTACAAATGTTTCCCACTGAAGGAATCTGGCTGTGAAAACCTAAAAATGGCTCACGTTCATTTACAAATATAAAGGCAAATATAATTTTCTCCCTTGGCATCTTAGAGAACTATTTTCATTCTGCTTACTTTTTTACAGGTGAGAATAAAAATTCAAGGTCATCACTGAAAGCAAAGCATAACCTCTAGCTGATGAGAAGCATTCAGAACATTCTAGTTGTCACTAAAAGAATCTTTTCAATTGTTCTCTTTATTTTCATTTTTGTGTATTGGTGTGTGCCTTCATGAGTTAAAGTATAGCATTCACGTTGAAATTCCCATGAAGGCCAGAAAAGGGCATTGACTTCCCTAGAACTGGAGTTACAGATGATTGTGAGCCACCATGTAGGTGCTGCTGGGTGCTGTATCTAGTTCCTCTTCAAAAGCATTAAGTACTCTTAACAGCCAAGCCATCTCCCCATCCCTGGTCTCTCATATTATATGTTTCAGAACCACAGTAAAGGTTTAGATATGGTATCCTCGTATTTTACCACTCCTATTTAATTTCATTTAATTGTTTGCATTTGTACATCATTTATCATTCATGACCCTATTGTATTTCCTTGCCAGTATAGGAGAGCATATGTTACATGCTTGAACTGATTCTGACACACTCTGGCAAGTGCACATTTTTATGACCCCTACACTCAATTCACCAAGAAGTTATATGACAGTTTTGCTTTAGAATCACAGACTCATAACTGTAGTGAGGAGTGACTTGACTCATAGAACATCTAGGTTAAGCACCTAATTTCACAGGTGAGGGAGCTAAAAACCTGGTTGGTACATGCATTGCTCAAGGTTACAAAATTAATTAAGAAAACCCTAAGGACCAAAACACTTAGAACCAAATTCCCAGTGTTTTTCTCAAGCCATTCAAGCTTCATATGCTAATTCACACAGTCATTTCATTGAATATTATGGTGTTCCAAGTTCCAGCTGCTTTAACCTTGGGTCAGGGCCAATACCTCCAAGTAGAAGCAAATGCATGTAGCATCAGAAACAAGTGTGTTCAAAGATTTCCTCTGCCATTTACAAATTTACCATCCAACAAGTTAGATAACCTTTCTATGAGTAATTTTGTTATCTGCAAAGAGAATATTGTGATAGTTGCACTACAGGGCTATTGTGGAACAAAGTGAAGGAATTATTTAATTTGCTTCCCATGAAAATGACATGGAGCACACCTTACCTTTATTATCCATTTCTCTTTTGGTTAAGGAGTTGAACCCATATACCCAAATAGACATCACTATTTTTTTGTAATGAAACTTTAATGACATAGTAATATTTTTGCTTTATTTATTTTCATTTATTTTACATATCAATCACAGTTTCCCCTTTCTCCTCTCCTCCCATTTCCTTCCTCACCTCCCTTATGCCCCATCCATACCTCCTATGTCCACTCAGAAGGTATAAGGCCTCCTTTGGGAGTCAACAAAACATGGCATATCAAGCCAAAGCAGGACCAAGCTCTTTCCCCCTATGGAAAACTGAGGCATCCCACCATAGGGAATAGGTTCCAAAGAGCCAGCTTATGTGTGAGGAACAGGTTTGGTACCATTGCTAGGGGTCTCACAAACAGACCAAGCTACATAACTGTGACCAAGATGCAGAGGGTTTGGTTTGGTCCCATGCCAACTCCCTAGACGTCGGTCCAGAGTCTGTGAACTCCCACAAGCTCAGATCAGTTGTCTCTGGAAACCTAGTAATATTTTTAATGGAAGAAGACTGCAGTTTCAAGCTGTTAAAGTTATTTACTCAGAGGAGGGAACTCATACTTTTATTTTCAGTATCGCAAAGTTAAGCCAAATGGTTAACTACGCTGGTTCCCTTAGCACGGTTCTTTGCTTGTAGTTTGAATATACATTATAAGCAATGTTAAATACACCCTGGCCAACTAAAGACTTTTCCTGAGACCCATGCTACAACCAGCCTGAGACCCATGCCACAAGAAGGAGCTCATCCCGATACTGCCCTGGAATGCCAGGAACCAGAGGATCTATAGTGCAGAAACCTAGGATAGAAACAAACATGACTGAAAAAAAAAGTTAATGGTATTCTGCTATATCAATAGATTGGTGCGAAGCACAATTGTCATCAGAGAGGCTTCATCCAGCAAGTGATGGAAACAATTGCAGAGACCAACAATAAAACATTAAACAGAGCTTAGGGAATCTTGCTGAAGAAAGGGAGGGAAGGATTGTAGTGATCAAAGAAATAAAGGAAAAGCTCAACTAACCCAGGCTCATAGGGGCTTTTAGAGACTGAGCTGACAGTCAGGGAGCCTATAGGGGACTGACCTAGGCACTCTGCATATATGTGACAGTTGTGTAGCTTAGTCCTCTTGTGGTACTCCTAACAATGGGAGCAGGGGCTGTCTTTGACTCTTTTGCTGGCTTTTGGGACCCTATTCCTCATACTGGGTCACCTTGTCCAGCCTCAATACAAGGGGTGGTACTTACCTCCACTTGATATGCCATGTTTTGCTCATATCTGTGGGAGGCCTGTCCCTTCCTGAACAAAAATGAAGAAATGGATGGCAGGGGAGAGGTAGTGGGGAGGTGGGGGCATTCTTGGAAGAGAGTAGGGAGGGGGTATTGTCAAATATTTATACTTTCCCCAATGCTGTTGTAAATGACATATGTTAAAGTCTGTTTTGATGTCTTCTTCACTTATGTAAGTAAAGAAGGACAATTAAGTGATATAAAATTATCTTTTATTCATGAAACTTCCTAATTTTTTCTTATGTGTTCTAGCATATTCTTCAGATTTTATACTAGGTATTCTACATTGATATGTAGCACTTGAGAATAAAGGTAATTTTACATCTTCCTTTTATTTCATTGGCTAGTTATAATTATTTTTATTAAGTTCTTCACTATCTCAAATGTGCAGTGTAATGTGGATATGCAATAAGGAGACATATTTGACATGAAAAAGGGGTGATGACATCTGGTATTTGTTCTATTGAATGTAATGGTAGGTAGATTTTTTTGTTTGTGGTTTTTATAAAAAAGCATAAACATTATCAAGGTGTATTAGTCAGGGTCCTCTAGAGTCACAGAACTTATGGAATGAATCTCTCTTTTTCTAAATACATATGTATAGAAATTTATTGGAATGGCTTACAGGCAGCAGTCCAACAATGCCTAACTATGATTGGAAAGACCAAGAATCTACTACCTGCTCAGCCTCATAAGACTTGGCATCTCAGCTGCTCTTCTGTATGTGCTGAAATCTCAAAGAAATAGGCTTCAATGCCAGTGAAGGAATGGATATGCTGACAAGGTAAGGGTACACAGGCAAAGGTCACTTCCTTCTTCTATTGTCCTTATATAGGCTTTTAGCAGAAGGTGTAGCCCAGATTAAAGGTGTGCCTTCAACCTTTGGATGTGTCTTCCAGCCTTAAGATCCAAAGGTTTGTCTTCTATTGTCTGAAGATCCAATCACAAGTGTGGTCTCCATTTCTAGATTACATTCATTCATTCCAGATACAGTCAAGTCGACCACCAAGAATAGCCATCACAAGAGGTTTTTAATCTGATTTTATTGAGAAAATAAGTCTGTTTTCTTTTATCATATGTTAATAGAGTGGGCATATTAGACCTTTAAAATAGTAGTGATTTGTCTAGTTTTGATATCACGGCAACAATTAACTCATTAATGAAGTTATAAAATGAATTAGAGAGTAAGCCAAATGTCATCTTCTCTAAAGTTTATAAGGGCTTGTAGATTATCTATCAGAAAAAATTACAGAAGATCAGGAAAAATGGGAAACCAAACACTATAGCCAATTAATATAAACATTCAGAACATTTTATAAAACAATAGTGGAGTTAATGTTCTGTCTCATGCATGAAAATTCCCCAGGCTAGAAAATAAGTCCTTATATGCTGTGCATGAAATCACACTGTTGCTCTGAGACCACCAATGGAGTTAAACCTTGACTCAGAGGGTGGAGTTCACATTGAGCTATCTGGGAATAAGCCATAATAGAGGTTTTCTTTTCCTTTTTCTTTTTGGCAGACTCGGATGATGCTAAAGAGACACAGGAAGGAGTAAGCAGGGACTTTGAAAGATTCAAGGACTTTTGATCTGGGAAGAGGAAGATGAGGGTATGCTGACAATTCTCCATTGCTTTGAGGATATATCAGGTTTATCCCATAATACCTGACTCCCTAATTTTATTTAATACTAGAACAATAAAAGTAGTCATTACATTACACAAAGTATATTATCTGATCAAAGTTGAACAAAACTATAAGTCGACAGAAAATAAACAGAAAAACCAACAAATACTTGAAAATTAAAATTATGAGTAAAAACTGAGAGTACAAAGAAAATTAGGAAACATCTTGACAAAATGAAAATTAAATTATAACATATCAAAATATATAAAATATGATTTGATACTTACTTATAGTCCATCAGATACAGAAAGTAGTAAAAATCAATTAAAAGTTTAAATGATAGAAATGAAACATTAGGAATCTAAAGCACTGGGGTAAGGCTTCATGACATTTAGTTTGAGTTCTTCTATGTAATTGCCAAACAATATGCAAGGAAAAGAAAATTAGGAAACTATTAATGAATTTCCAACTATTGATGCATCAAAGGGCATTATCAACGCAGCCAAAGAACAGAGCACAGTAAGAAAGAAGATATTTATGAATTGTATTAGCCGATTAAGGTTAATAACTAAAACATATCAAGAGGATCTTCTGCTCAATAGTAAGAATTAAGTAACAGGGAATAAGTAGGTGGCATTAGTAGACTTTTCCTCAGAGCAGTTAGACATTGCAAAATACAGACCTGGGAAGATGCTCAACTTCACTAAATGTTAGGAAAACTCAACTGTCTTTATATGACACCTCATGTGAACTGGATAGAGCTACTATAAACACACAAAAGGATAAAAATGAATCCTCACTGAAAATAAAAAGGGAAGAAATGGAAAACCAACGCATTGTAAGGGTATGTAGAAAGTGGATACTTGTGACCTATCATTGAAATATATGATGCAGTGACTTGGAAAACAACATTATGATTTTTCAGGTAACAGAATTACCCTAAGATCTAGCAATTCTATTTCTGGGAATATGGTTTCAAAGAGATGTGTTTATAGTGTCTCTGTAACAGAATTATTGAAAACCTCTTTTGGAGCTAAATACACCAAAGCATCCATCCCAAGACAGAGCAACAAAATAATATGTACATACAAAGTAATGTTATTCCGCCATTGTGAGGTAATTAATTAGAGCATATAGCACATAGTGGATGAGCTTGGGAAACATTATTCTACATGAAGTAAGGCAGGAGCAAGATCACAAATGCTGTATGATTCCTTTGTGCGAGGTGTATGGAGTAGTCATTTATAGACAGACAGAGAGCAGCAGGTATTTTCTATGAGCTGGTATTTGGGGAAGGCAACTTAGTGATTGAGGTGTATGGACTTTTAGAATATGAAATATGTTCTGATGGTGGATGGTAGTATTTCCCAAGAGTGTAATATTGTCTGACTTCACTAACAATACACCAGAAAGTAGCTAATATAAACATTTTGGGCTATGAACAGTCACCACACATAAAGCTAAAAAATTGCTATTACCAGCGAGTCCTTTGGGGCTTAGGAAGTTCACTTTGGTGAAGCTTTTCTTTATGGATTAATTGTTTTAATAGACCCCAGGTTATTTTGGTTGTCAATGTCTTCCTGGCATAGCTTTGATCATTCATAACATTCAAGATGTTTTTGCTCTTAACTTGTATATTGCTACAGATGATTTAAATAAATTTTATAGACTTATTTTCTAATCACCTTTATTCTGAAGGAAAATGTAATTTAGATTATTTACACACTTTTGAATTTTGTTACACAAGTGTAAATTTCTGCTAATATTTAATTGAAGGTATTTATCAATTATCAGTTTCTGCCCAGTTAATTACCCTCATTCTCAGCAGCAATATCACACATCTTCATAAGTTACAAGATTAAAAAATAATCAATACTTCTGATGAAACCAAGTATAATTGTCAATCAGGAATACTTTCTCTTCTCAAGGTCCCACTGGTGAATAGTGATTCGCTTAGTGGATTACTGGCATGAGTTTTGGCAGCCTGAATTCCTGGATGAGTCTTGACAAAAGACTTCAGTTACCTGTCATGTATCTTTTGAAAAACCTGCCACAATATTCTCAAAACAAGGCAGCTAGTTTTCCCCGGAGTGAGGACTCAAGAGAGAACCCAAACTCAGTCCAGATGGAAATCACAGTCTGTTTATATCAGAGTGTTGGCAACACATGCCATGCCTTCTGCCGAACTCGTCACTAGAAGCCCACAGCTAAATCCAAGTCACATGCAAAAGGAAGGAGAGCAAATGGTGTGTGAATATATTTTTACAATTTCATGAATATCAAGGTCAAAATTTTGTCTAATTTATCTGTTAGATATATTTGTATTCTTGCTGTATAACACTTATTTCTGAAATTAAATTGATTATTTTTCTCATCATTTTTCCAAAAATGACCTTACAGAATATTGAAACATGTCATTTTTATTTTATGTGCAGCTTTACTGTTTTAAATGTAAAACACTCAACTGTTAGATTAACCTTAACATGATGTTTCAAATGTGGTTATGAAATATTAATGTTTAGGTATTGGCATGGAAATGATGTATTTTGACAGAAATAAAGATACAAAACAAAAATGAAATAACTGTAAGATGTAGCTAATTAACTGTTAATAATTCATATGCAGCATAAATTAAATACAAATTGTGAGTATTACATTGAGATACATTGATGTTAGCAGGAAAACATCTAATAAGGGCTGCCAATGACAAAAATTATATATTTAATCTACCTCTTTCATATATATGTATGTATATATGATATACAGATACATGTAATTATACAATTATTCATATTCATAAAATAGAGTATCATAGAAAAATTTACAGAAATTCAGCGAATTAGCATAGACCACCTCACATTAGTAAAATCATAAATAAGAGTGATTGAGAGTTTTCTAAAATGTTTCTTTTTCTTTGTTTTTACTGAAATTTCCACGTGTATTTTGTAAATGGCAAGCAGTATGAGACGAAGATATATATATATTTTTTATTAGAAATAATGTTTTAGCCAGGTGCTGGTGGCACACACCTTTAATCCCAGCACTCAGGATGCAGAGGCATGCGGGTCTCTGTTAGTTTGAGGCTAGCCTGGTCTACTTATCAAGTTCCAGGACAGGCTCCAAACCAAAAAAATAAAAAATAAAAAAAACAAAGAGAAATATTGTATTAAATCATTGGAAAGCTAAAGCATTTTTGGAAGGAGAGAAAACGCCACTGCTGTGGAATAACTTTTTGTACACTGTGAAGATGTGTCTCTGCCAATGTGCCTTCTCTTTGGTTTAATAAAGAACTGAATGGCCAATAGCTAGGACGGAGGGAATAGGTAAAACTTCCAGGGAGATAGAAGAACTCAGGATGAATCTAGGTGTGTGGGAGAAGCCAACAACACATGGAGGGAGTTGGATGAACATACAGAATGGGGGAGAGGTAAAGAGCTATGTAGCAGAACATGGATTAATAAAAGCAGGTTAATTTAAGTTATAAGAGCTATTTTGGAACACAGTTAAGCTAAAGGTCGAGCTTTCATAGATAATAATAAGACTCCGTGTCATTATCTAGGGACTGGCAGTACAAAAAAAAAAAAAACTCCAAGAAGAATTACTTGACTATACCCCATTCTATTATCTTGCTCCTTACTGATTTTTTCAGCTTTTCCTGTCACAGAGATCAAAACATAGTCCTCAAAAGGGATGGGATGGAGGGCTGAGAGCCGGGCAGAAGCAAGCAGTGAGGGACCTGGCGTTAGTCAGTCTCTGGAGAATTGTGGGTTACATCCGAATTTGGGTTGAAAGAGTGAATCCTCCAGTCTACTTCCAGTCACACATCTACTCTCAAAGTCTTTCTGTTTTGCTTTTCCTGTAATTTTTTAAATGGGCTTTTCCCAAATACTCCTGTATTAGGTAGGTTTCACATTACCTGCCCCTGAATGCCCAGTGAGGGATGTTGAACTGTAACATGGAGGATTGAGTGTCCTGATTTCCCCCTTTGTGGTTGCTGGAAGACAGCTATTGGAAGGTGATTCCAATGAAAGGCACTCATACCTTTCCAAATCACTTTTACATAAGTTCCACCACACCCAGGCATTTCCACCTACCCATTCCCTCCGTTAGATAATGAAATCCTGTTTTTTGTTTAGTTTTTATTTTAAGGTCTGTGATACATTTTCTCCTCTGTAAAGAGGTTTTCTGATTCCTCTGGCAAGAAACGTCTATATTCACTCTGTCTTATTTGGAACTTACTATATAATATGCCAAGCTGTGCCACTGGGGAGAGAAAGGAACTGGAAACACAGAATGCTAAGAGGCATTAGTCTATCTCTTTGGATGGAGCAGAATGAGGCAGCTCCCATCTGCCCAGCCTAATCATTGCATTAACACATTGAAATACTAGATTTTATTTTTAAATGTCTATTTATGTTTATTTTGTGTGCATGAGTGTTTTACTTGCACCTGTTTACTTGCGGAAAATGGATGTCTAATGTAACAGAGGTCAAAAGAGGGCATTGCATCATCTGGAATTGGATTTATAGTGAAGATAGCCTAACCTGGGTCCTCTGAAAGAAAAACAAGGGGTCTTCACTGCTGAGTAATCTCTCTAGCAACATCAGGTTTGATATATCCTGAGTTTAAAGGTGTTTTTCCCTTCAGTGCACACAGGTAGATTTGATGTTAGAAAACACAGAACAGGGTTTTGTAGATATGAAGCATGGAAATTAATTTATCAAAATTCACAATGAACAAAGACAGTGACCCCCACACTTGAAGCTGTATATATCCTGTCTCTGACAAAGATGGTCCTCCTTCCTGCCTCCACTTCAGCTCGTTTGAAACATGAATAAGAAAACTCCATGTCAGATATTTGGGTTAAAGCTGAGGACCAAAGAAGCAAGGCAGCCAGCCACTAGAGAGTTCTCACTTCTACAATTCTTTGACAGAGGGGCGATACTTTTTTCTGACTGCATCTCTAAACTGCATTGCTCCTCATATTGCCTAGTCTGCAGGAAGTTCCTGTCTCCTCATGCCTTAAAATCCTCTCTTGCCTGGCCATACCACTCCTGTTTCACCTCCTTAGTGCTGGGGGACTAAAGGCATGCACCACCACTGCCCAACGTCTATGGTTGATTAGTGAACTTCTGGGATTAAAGGTGTATATCAGCACTGCCTGGTCCATATGGCTAACTAGTATGGCTGGCTTTGCACTCTGATCTTCAGGCAAGCTTTATGTTTTAAATAATAAATAAAATATCAGAATATTACAACTATATCTTATCCATCACAAGCAGTTCAAACTTAGAATATATATATATATGTATATATATATATTCAAATTTATAAAAGAAAAAAGAGAAGGAAATAACCATCTACAATAGAACAACTTGCCCAGCATGGGTAGAGCTCTAGGTTCAACCTTGGATAAATTTACATGAATGTTTTTGAATAGAAATAGGAACCAAACTGTAGCTAGGCAGATGAACACAACACATCTTCCCAATATTTTATTGGCTAAGAGTAACGAGTCAGTGCTTTCTTTTTCTTTCTTTACTCAATTACTCAATTACTTCTTTTACATCCCAGCCACAGTTTCCCCTTTGTCCTCTTTTCCCAGTCCCTCCCCTACCACCCCTCCGCCTCCCCTCATCCACTCCTCATTCTTTTCTATTCAGAAAAGCACAGGCTTCCCATGTACATCAACAAAACACAGCAGGTCAACTTGCAGAAAGGCTAAGAACCTCCCTTGCATTAAGACTGGGCAAGGCAACCCAGTATGGGGAAAAGTCCCAAGAGACAGTAAAAAAGTCAAAGACAGCCCTCCCTGCTTCCACTGCTAGGAGTCCCACAAGAAGACCATGCTACACAGCTATCACATATATGCCGAGTGTCCAGGTCAGTCCCATGCAGGCTCCCTGGATGTCGGTATAGTCTCTGTGAGCCCCAATGAGCCCAGGTTAGTCGAATCTGTGTGTTAGACCCCTCTGGGTCCTATAATCCTTTTCAACAATTTTTCTGTAGGATTCCCTGAACTGTGCATAATGTTTGGCTGTGGGTCTGCATCTGTTTCCATCAGGTGCTGGATGAGCCCGCTCTGATCACATTTGGGTTAGGAACTAATCTGGTCACTGGAGATTTCCACTTCAGGCTGTGTATCTACTATTGCTAGGAGTCTTATCTGGGGTAATCCTTTTAGATTTCTGGAATATTCCCTTATGCCAGGTGTTTCCCTGACCCCAAAATGACCCCCTTCTAGTAATCTCTTTCATACTCTCCTCCCCTGCCCCCTAACCTGATCTCTCATATTTCTATCCATACCTGACTTCAGTCCACTCAAGACAATTCTTCTAATTCTGATTCCCTCAGAGATTTGGGCATCCTTCCATGAACCCATTTGTTACCATGCCTCCTCTGTGTCTGAATTGTAGCATAGTTATTCCTTTTTTTACAGCTAATATCCACTTATGAGTAAGAAAATATCATACTAGTCTTTCTCAGTCTGGGTTACCTGACTCAGGATGTGTTTTTCGAGTTCCATTAATTTCCCTCCAAATTTCCTGGTGTCCTTGTTTCTGGCAACTGTTCAACAATCCATTGTGTAAATGTATCACATTTTCTTTATCCATTCCTTGGTTGATGGACATGTAAGTTGTTTCCAGGTTCTGGGTATTTCAAATAAAGTTACTATGAACAAAGTTGAGCAGTTGACATTATGGTATGATTTAATATTCTTTGGGTATATGTCCAATAGTTGTATAGATTGACTATCAGTTTTCTGAGTAATTGCCACACTGACTTCCAAAGTGACTGTACAAGTTTGCACTCCCACCAGAAATGGAGCAGTGTTCCCCTTGTTCCACATCCTCTCCAGCATAAGCTGTCCCTTGTGTTTTTTATTTTGGCCATTCTAGCAGGTGTAAGGTGGAAACTCAGAGTCATTTTGATTTGCATTTCTCTGATGGCTATGGATATTGACTATCTCCTTCAGTATGTCTCAACCTTTTGTGATTCTTCTTAGAATACTGTTTAGATCTGTATCCAATTTTTAAATTGGATTATTTAGCTTCTTGTTATCTAGTTTCTTGAATTGTTCATGTATTTTGGAAATCAGCCCTTTGTTGGATGTGGAGTTAGTGAAGGCTTTTTCCCACTCTGTAGGCTGCCATTTTGTCCTGTTGATGGTGTCCTTTGCCTTACAGAAACTTTTGAATTTTATAAGATCCCATTTATTAATTGTCAGTTTGAGTACCTATGATCTGTTCGATACAGGAAGTTGTCTCCTGTGCCAATGCATTCAAGATTTTTTGTTGCCATAGTTTTTCTTTTCCCACCAGGTCCTGCTGAAGTTTTGGCTCCAAATAAGCACGCAGAGATTTATATTAACTATAAACCTATTGGCTGATGGTAGTGATTCTTATTGGCTAGCTCTGTCTTAATTGTTAACCCATAACTAGTGATCTACGTATTTCTATGACCCTATCTTACCAGAGAATACCTATCCTCCCGGTCTCTACATGGCATCTCTTGTGGTCTCTCTCTGCCTGCCTTTCCCAACATTCTCCTCATTTCCTAGTCCCCCCTATCTTCCTGCCTCTATTGGCCAAACAGTGTTTTATTCATCAGCCAATAAGAAAAATGCATAAACTGAAGGGCATCTCACATCAATTATTTCCCACTTTCTCCTCTATTGGGTTCAGTTTATCTGGATTTGTGTTGAGGTTTTTGAACCCCTTGAACTTGGGTTTTGTGCAGGGTGACAGATATGGATTTATTTACATTCTTCTACACACAGATGTCCAGCTAGACCAACACCATTTGTTGAAGATGCTTTCCTTTTTATGTTGTATAGTTTTTATTTCTTTGTTGAGAATCAAATGTCCCCAAGTGTGTGGACTTTTGTCTGTGTCTTCAATTTGATTCCATAGTTCCACAGAGACAGCTCTTTTTAGTGCATTATGACAATGTAGTAAATAGCCAAAAACACTGGGTCAAAGTGGCCTTGAATGTAGGAACGATGAAGCAAAATGACTTGTGAGTATCAGCAGTTAAGAAAAATGCTGCTTGACAAGTCCTAATGTCAGCAGCGCAATCCAGAAGAGTCTTCTCCTGTGCTTCTTGCCACCATGGTAGCTGCTGTAAGCTTGGGTGAGTTGAGGTACAGATTGGAGGGCAGGGTAGTTTTTAATATCCCATTGAGTAAGTGCCATGGGGGTTGAAATGGAGAATAAGTTAAAACTTAGACATCAGAGAAAGCTAAAGTTTCCCAAATTAGTTTGTGAATTGAGATTCCCAAGACTTATCTACTTTAATAAAAATTAATCTAGCAATACTCAAGAGATGATTAGATGAAAATTAATAGACTGCTCAGGCATGGTTGTGGTACATAGAAACAGTGATAAGAAGAGACAAAAGCAAAGCCATTCACCTGATAACTTTGACACCACTATGAAAGAAACTGTTTGATTTCATAGTGTTACATAATCGGTAGGCTTTTTCAGAAAAACACAAACAAACAAACAAAAAAACAATGGAGAAAGCTCAAAGTCCATAAATATTTTATAAACTGGACTGGTAATATTTCAAAATTGAGTTCCTGAAACAAGGGCACCCACATCGGACAGATGTAAATCAGATGACTGAATGAGAAGGACATGGCTGGGCCAGCAATGTGCCCATAAAGAACCCTTCAGGTGTTTCTGAAATGTGTTAAAGTTCACAACTATTGCTTCAGGCAATGAAACCTAAATTCTGTCAGTTACTGTAGAGGTAATAGTAAAGCAGCCAGAGTTTACAGTTCTGCAGTGAAGACAAATGAATTTAGATCAATTGTGATTTAATGAAATACAAACATGACTACCTAAAAGTTCTTTTCATGATAATTAAGTTATCAACTAGTAAATAATATAAACATTCAAATATTTTAATTCTAACAAAATGAATCTAAGCTCATTACATTATTGTGTCTTATATCCTTTGGGTTGTAAATGTATAGGTTTCCTTCCTTGATGGTATAAGATGATGAAGTCATGTGATCAGTGATGGAAACTGCAAACAAGACTCTACATTATTATCCACTGTCTTCAGTTATGTGCATTTTGAATGTCATGAATGCTTGAAGTAATCTGGGCTCTTAATGACTGTGCTTCATCACTGACAAGCGTGTGGCAGGCCCTGGAGGACGAATGTCCTCTCAGGAGGGTCCTTTCGAAAACTGGATCCTAGAATAGTAAAAATATTTGCTCTAAGAATAGGGTGTGCTTAAACCTTTGAGCATGGGGACTAAACATGTTAGGGTTCTCAGGTATTGTCATATGTGACCCTATAACTTACTCTCGTGGTAAGCACAGTTGAGCCTGTAGTAAAATGAGTAAAAATAAAATTTATCTTTTGGAGCCTGGTGGTGGAGGCTTGCATTCTTAATCTCAGTACCTGGGAGGCAGAAAGAGTCAGATGTCTGAGTTCAAGGCCAGGCTGGTCTATAGAGATAATTCCAGGACAGCCAGAGCTATACAGAGACACCTTGTTTCAAATCACCTCCTCCAAAAAAGGTATAAAATATCTTTTAAAATTGTCTTTTGAAAGCATTCTTGATGCTTTACATTTTATTGAAAAAGTAGAACTTTTGCTTTTCAAAACTATACTTTTCTGTATGGATTCATCTATAAAACTTCTTTAAACTCTAGAATGCAAACCAACTGTATCTTTTCTGTGAAGATTTTTCTTCTGATTTCACACTTGGGAAGTATACTGACAGGTTGGAAATCTTAAGTATAATATGAGGAGTTTGAAAGTAGAGTAAGGAGGGGTTTAGAACCATGTCAGGCTTAATAAATATGGTTCCATGATTATGTTACAATGTTAAACCACCTCAAAATTGGTATTCCATTTTCCCTAATGGGGAAATTGCATTACCATAATGTTGCATGCCAATGGTCCACCAACAAATGGAAGATCTTGGAGCCAAGGACCTATGCTATGAACTCCTGAACAACATTTGATGATCTGTTGCAAAATTTAAGATAACAAAAGAAAAATAAAATTCTGAAACTTCAACAGATAAAATGACACAGAAAGAAAATAAATCAGAGTACCAGATGCCTGGAATTAACACTGCTGTCTTTTTACAAAGGTTTAAGTAGAATAGATGGGATAAATTTCTTATCTGTAAAAATACCTTTCACATACAATGGCTTGACATAGTCATTCTCAGTAAATAATAGAGGCGATATAAAAATGAATCATAAAATCTGTTAAGATTTACAGTGATATAAAAATGTTAATCATTGAACCAGTGATGTGAATGTATGTCTGCATGCATACATACAACATATGACTAATGACTATAACTATCAACACCAATAAGTGTTCTACTTGCTCGTAGCATTTTTATGGGGGTTGGCGAGAATGGCAGACTGTGGTCATGGGTAATGTAAGATTGCTTGCTGTGTTGGGGGAAGATAAAGACAGAGAGGGGCTTCAAGGAGCAGGAGCGTACAAATGTAAACGTGAACTTCTAAAATAAAAACAATATTTCTCAACCCTTCACAGTCCCTTCACTTCTGTGTTTCAAATATTTTGTTTTGGATTTATAGCCTGTCTCTGCTTCTCAAACACCAACTTCAAGCCTCAAAGAGGACAGAAATCAGAAAATAAACCAAACACACACACACACACACACACACACACACACACACACACACACACACACACACGAACACCACCACCAACAGCAATCCTACATGCGGTTATTGGCAGGTCCGGAAATGTGCTAGTGAGGACTTGCAGTTTTGGGGTGTGCTAGGACCATTTCTGTTGGATGAAAGCTGCAGGCTGAAGCCTGGCAACCGCATGGATGGCTGTGAGCTGAGATTTCTTGTCGTGTCACTCTGCCTCCAATCGCGAGGCCTTGCTCTGCTTCCTCGCCACATCCCATGTCTTGTCACTCGGAAAGAAAACAGACGGACAAAATAAATCTGAAGGCACCAGCAGTAGTTTGAAAAGAGTTTATAGAAACTGCCACACACCCTGTTTCCCTAGCTTCCTGGAGCTACTGAAGCGGGTGTCTTCATGGGGTTCATTCTGGTGTCAGATGCGATTGAAGAATTCTATGACCGAGATGAGATGAGTAGAACTCATATCGGGTGATATCTTAGAGGTTCTGCAGTGGGAAAAGAAACGGAAGCCCGGGGATTGGGGATGTGATTTCTGAAATCAGAGAGCATCTCAGTGGTAAACCTAAATGCATAGCAACTAGTGTGCTCTGTCAAGGTCTTTGTTCTCTAAGTATTTTATAAAGGTAGACAGAACTGAAGAACTCTAAATTGGAAGTAATTAGGTCATAGTTGAGGGTAGGGAAAAGAGTAAAATCATCTGGATGGAATCACATGCCACCTTAAATAGCTGTGTGTTTCTCATTAGGCCTCAGTTTCCTAATCTGTACAATGGCACAGCTGAAAGTTCCGCCCTGTTTTAACATCAAAATAACTGGCTTACTCAGCTACATTATGTATGGGGAAAATGGTGGGCACATATCTAATATAATTGTGAATTTTTTCCTTAACAAATAAAGCAACGGTAGATTCCCTGGAGGGCAGGGAGAAGGCCTGTAATTGCTGAACAAGTTGACTCAAATGCTGGAACCTGATCTTCTGTGAGGTAAATAGGAGAAAATTAGGGGTGTCTGGGAGTACTTATGAAATAGCCTCAGACTATCAACCAGCGGCATGAGAAAGGGAGATGACAGGATTTGTGTGAAAATCTATCTCAGGAGAGCAAGCTCCTGGGTCACAGAATGTATACAGTTTGACACTAGCTGAGATATTATCAAACATTTCAGGGACATTTCCAGCAACTGCTTATGACAGATCTTATGTTCATGGTGGGATATGGATGGATCATGATAGAGCTGGTATGTACAGCGGTGTCTGTGGGTACTAACGGCTGCAGAGTCCGGAAGGAGCAGAGTGAGACTCAGGCTGGGGGTCTCTGTCACACTCAGATTGTGGGGTTACGTCCCAGGGTGAGGGTCTCACATTCAGACTGGGGAGTCTCATATTCAGGCTGTGGGGTTTCATACCCAGGGTGGGGGTGTCACATTCAGACTGGGGAGTCTCATATTCAGGCTGTGGGGTTTCATACTCAGGGTGGGGTCTCACATTCAGGCTGGGGGAGCCTCATACTCAGGGTGAGGGATCTTACTGTGGGTCCCAAATATAATATTTCAGATATGGGCCCCAGCTCAATTCTAGGAGCTCAGCTATCCTATTGTCTTTCAGATGTCGGCTGGTTACCTCTAGATGGCCTGGCCACAATGGAGAATGACTCCTAGTGTGTGTAAAAAAAGACCTGGGCCCTGGGTGGATCCACACCCATGCTGAGGACTAGAGAGACATGCCTGGGGATGAGTGGAACCTGCCAGAAGGCTAGTGAGGACATGTAGTTTTAGGGGTGTCTCAAGGATTAAAGGAAATATTTGATATCAGCTCTATACATGATAACAGATGTCTTCTACCAGTACCACCCATTTTTGGAAAGCTATTTAAGAGGATGCTTGAATAAACCATGGTCTCAAGTGTGGACTGAGAGTCTTCCTGAAATGACACGATGTCTCTGTCTCATCCTTAACGCCACTGGGTAATTAGGACTTCCCTGATCCACACTCGCCCACAAAGGGTCAGACGTAAGACTGTTCAGCTGGTTTCAAGCACATCCCCAAAGACATCAGTCTGGAATAGATGACCCCTGCAGTGTAGGACTGATACAGACCAGTCTGAATACCCTCAGACTGGGGAGTCTTACATGCAGACTGGGGGATCTCACACTCAGGGTGGGGGTCTCACACTCAGGGTGAGGAGTCTCAAATGGATTGGAGAGCCTCACACTCAGGATGGGGGTTCTCACTCTCAGGCTGGGGTGTCCTCATACTCAGGTTGGGGAATCTTACACTCAGACTTGGGGGTCTTACACTCAGAGTGGGGGTGTCACACTCAGGATGGGGAGTCTCAAACTGGGTGTGGGGAGCCTCACACTCAGGTTGGGAGGTCTCACTCTCAGGCTGGGGGGGTCCTCCCACTCAGGAAGGGGAACTTCCCACTCAGGAAGGGGGTCTCACACTCAGGGTGGGGAGTCTCAGTCTCAGGCTGTGGGGTCTCACACTCAGGATGGGGAACCTCCCACTCAGGAACGGGGTCTCACACTCAGGGTGGGGAGTCTCACTCTCAGGCTGTGGGGTCTCACACTCAGATTGGGGGTTTCTAATACTCAGGGTGGGGGCCATACTGGGAAAGACAATGAGATTATGCTACAGTAAGAAATTTGTTTTGTTCACTGTTATCTAGCACTAAAGTTCTCAATACGATGCTTTCTTGGACTAAATCTTAGTTTTCCATGTGAAATACGCATATTGCTATTGCCATAAGAATTTACGCTAAGAATTAAGCAAGGTCATGTAAAGAAAGGATGGTCTGTGGCCTGGGACCTCCTAAGCACAGAGTTTATGATAGTGATTGCAATTTAATAAAAATTGGGAGGTAATTGCCTCCTAGATTCCAGGGAGGAGAATTGTATGATTAGAAAGTAAGAAACAAGTCTCACTTAAGATGATGGGGTAAGCATGCCATTTCAGTTTGTTAACTACATGTCATTAAATGCATTTGGGAAGCAGTCTTTTGGTAAATGAGTAGCATTAGATATACCTGGGCTACAAGGTCATTAAAATGGGATGGAAGGCAAGTCATTCCATAATCTCGTCTATACAGAAAATGCAGTAGAGGTTTATTGGGAAAGATTATAGGGTCTGTACAAATGTTTAAGTATTTTCTTTGTTTAATTTGCCATTCACCCATTTACATATATTCATGCTGACAGAGAAAACAGGGTCAGGAGAGAGGTGTGGACTAGCATTGTGACAAGGACATTGAGGTGTTTGGAAGATGTGTTCTGACTGAAAGGTTGTTTCATTACACTGACTATGTGCCTGGGCTATGGCTAAAAACACAAACCTCTCAGGACAACATCACAAAATTATGGGATTACACTTGTGATTGCAAGGACTTCTGAATTATAATGGACTCAGATCTACAGGAAGCTTCACATGGTTTTGAAAAATAGGATAGTTCAAAAGTGTCTGTTGTGTTATTTGTTAACTATTCATTAAAATGGAAAATTCAAACTGCCTTTAGAGCTTACATTAATTAGAAGATCTATACCTGTAAACACTAGTTCAAAAAAAATCAGAACTGCTTAATATCTGAGTAAATGAACCATAATGCAACAGAAATATCTACTCATATTAGTTTTCCATGTGGAGGCATTGGGGGAGTCCATGGGTTAGCAAAGAAAATAATTGAGAATCAGATTCCATCTTCTAATAAACCTAGTAATGTGTAGTATTTGGGCTATAGCTCTGTGGAAAAGCTATGTAAAGGCCCTGGGTTTGATTCCCGGTGTAGAAAAAGATAGAGACACACAGAAGGAGGGAGAGAGAGGAATAGGGAAGAAAGGTTAATATAGATGTGTATATATGATACATCAAAAAATAAAAATTAAATTTGTTACACTCACAACATAAAACCTGGAACAGATATATAGCTAAATATTATGGGGTTCATAGTTGTCTGTTTTCCCAAGCATACATGATAGATATTCTGGGACTTTGATTAGGTAAGAGGAGCCTCCAAGAATTTTCTGAAGTTCATTGATATATATGAGGTTGCTGTCAATTATGAGGCTACAATATATATATATAGTATATGCATATATATGTATATGTATATATATATGGTAATATCAGCAACACCCTGTTCTCAACTGCAAAACCCAGTGTGAGGAGGTATTATTCTACCTGCCATGGTGCTTTACCAATACTGTCATTTAAACACACAGCAGCTCTTTGGGATTTCTTAACTGATAATCAGGAAAATTAAAACATATTATTCTATGTGTAAACATTATTTGTACAGTAAAAGAAAAGTTCATGCTTAATCTCCGCTCCATTGCACTAGAACATTTGCTCATGACCTGAAGTATCATTAAATGCTATTATGTGATATCCTAGAAAGAAAACAGAAAAAAAGCATACCACAGTGTACCATTCAAAGGGGGAAGTAGGTTCTATACTGACCAAACAAGGAGAAAGAAAAGTGGAGGCCAAGGAGCAAGTCAGCGCAAAGAAGCAAGAACAAAATGAGGGCAAACCAAGAAAGAACACTGTCCATCTCTGGGGGCATTGTAAAAAGCAGACTTGCCAGTTTAAAGGGCTTCACACACTTCTGAATGTAGATGACACCAGTCTTAAACAGCAGAGCTCCCTGGTGCTTTTCTTTTCATTTCACTAACGGCATCTGCGTTTGCTTTATTTCATTTTGAGAACAGTTTTCTGTTGCTTGGAAGTCATTGGCATTCCAAAGCACAGATGGTGCATGTGTTAAAACTTATTTTCTTCAGTAAGATTGGGCTGAATTTCATTATGGAGGCAGGGTTTCAGCAGAGTGGGCTGGTAGGCAGGGATAACCTGGTGTGCCTTAGAGAGGTCCAAACAAAATTGGCTGCAAATGAGTACAACAAACATTCCCACACTGTTTGTCTGCAAACTTGCCAACAGGTTTCTATTTGGATCACGCACAATCCAAAGCAAATGCTTCCCAGCAAAATCCACTCCAGACTAATTTGAGTAAAATGGGAAACACTCCGAGAAGGACAAAAACACTCTTCCATAACTGATGAATTTAAAAGAAGAGAAAAAAACATGAAGCTAAAGAGACAACTTATGTTTAAAAGTGCTTGCTGTTTGTGTATGTGTGGTTTAAAGACAAGACACTTTGCATTACATAGTCGTTAAAGGGACTCATCCCTGGGCTTATACGTTTTGTGTAACAACCAATATGTGCACACACATATATATGTATATGTCACATACATATACTATGCATGCATATATGCATATATATTTGCAACAATACATATGTGCAACTATATATATATGTGTGTGTGTGTGTATGTGTAACACATCTACATCATATGTATGTACCTGTGTGTAACAAATATAATCAAGGAAAAGGAGGTTATCAACTTCAGAATGTGGGAGGGGGGCTGTTGGGATCTGGGAGGGGTTTGAAAGAAGGTACCTAGGAGATGCTGGAGGGAAGAAAGGGAGGGTAGAAGTGATGTGATTCTATTTCAATTAAAAGCATTTTATATGTATGTATGTATGTATCCGTACTTTCTGCTACTGTAGAGAATTGCAATTTGTTTCCCACCATCCACACTGGATGGCCTGGAATCCCCTGTAACTCCAGCTCCAGGAAATCAGCCACCCTTTCCTGGTCTTCATGGGGACTGTATTTATGTGACACATACCCTCAGACACACTTACAGATAAATACAGACACATAACAATACAATTTTGACTGTGGTTTTTAACTACTTCAATGTGTTTAACTTTTAAAGCTACTTGTATATCTTCTCTCCAGAATATCTAATCAGTATCATGTCTTCTTTTATGTTCAAGTTTTAATTTGTCAAGGAAGTGATGAGACACTGGTACATGAAACTGACTGAGACAGACAATTTTTAGTTTATTTGTTTATTTATTTGGTTTTTTTTGGACTGGGTTTCTCTGTGTATATTCATGGAACTAGTTCTGTTGACCAGGCTTGTCTCAAATTCAAAGATCCTCGTGCCTCTCTACTGCCCAGGTGCTGGGATTTAAGGCTTGCACCACCACCTCCCAGCTGAAAATTCTTAATTTGAAATTATTTTTGGCTTGACAGACACCAACATGCAGTAAGGTGGACTTTTCTTTAAAGTTTAATGAGGAATGTTTAAGAAAATGAGATTTCCAGATTGGTGACTACCCTAAATGTCATCATAGAACCTTCATCCCATAACTGATTGAAGCCAATGCAGAGATCCGCAGCCAAGCACCAGGCCGATGTCCAGGAGTCCAGTTGAAGAGAAGGAGAAGGGATTGTATGAGCAAAGGTGAGGAACACAAGATCATGAAGGGGAAACCCACAGAGACAGCTGACCTGAGCTCATGGACTCCAGCCTGAAAGCTTGGGAGCCTGCATGGGACCAAACTAGTCCTTCTACATGTGGGTGACAGCTGTGGAACTTGGTCTGTTTGTAGGACCCCTGGCAGTGGGACCAGGATCTATGTTGCATGAGATGGCTTTTTCGAGTCCATTCCATATGGTGGGTTGCCTTGCTCAGCCTTGAGACGGGGGAAAGGGGCTTTGTCCTGCCCCAACTTAATATGGCAGACTTTGTTGAGTTCCTAGGGGAGGCCTTATCCTTTCTGAGGAGTGATTATTTTTGGAGGGGGGAGAGTTGGAGGGAAGGTTGGTGGGAGCAGAAGGAGAGGAGGGAGGCGGAACTCTGATTAGTATGTAAAATGAGTAAAAAAGAAAAACTAAAAGAAAATGAGATTTCTATATGCACTGGAGATTTTGGTACTTACTGTTTTCTACCCATTTACCAATATGTGTTGCCTTTTATTCAATAGATTTTGTTTTATTCAACTAGCAACAAAGCAGAAAGCTGACAATAAGGACCTGAACACTATCAAATCATAGAATTTCATTCTGTGACTGAGTTCTTCAGCCTAGCCTGGCCTCCTATGTGTAGAGCTATTAAGTCTTGAGTCAGAGTCTGACAATTAAAAGCACCTTTTTAATGACAAGTAGAAAACTAAATTGGGTATGAATGGATCACAAGTGGGTGTGGCTAAGCAATAGAAGGTTGGAGACAGCACAGATACTTAAACGCTTTATGAGAATCACAAGAACTGTGCTTTGCCTCAATGATGCAATCTCAAATGAAACCAGTTGCTGTGCTTGATATTCAGATGTTTCACTGGACTTGATATCAAGATATTGCACGCACTGAAAACCAAGTGTCACTGAGGCAGGCTTCATCTTTGGTTGAGCTGGGGAACAGCAATGCTGGCAAACTGAAAAACATTCTCTGTATGTGTTAGGACTGCTCTACTAGTGACCAGGTAGCTCCCAGTGTTTCATTTTACTGAGGGCTTACTGTGAACCACAAAAACACGTGAGGTGCAGAGTGATATTAAAAATCATGATCTTACCATTGCTGTACCTCATGTTGTTCAAGTGACCCAGAGCTTTGGGGTAAGATAGGAATTTTCTTGTCCTCGTGGTACTTGACCAAAAGATGTGTGGTCCCAGAAAACCACAGTTGACAATCCAGTGGCAACAATGAATCCTGGGTTTATTATTTCTTGCCAGTGAAGACTAAGGGCACAGATATGCATGATTACAAAAAGGCAAAGTAGAACTGAATTCTTTTAAAGAGAATTTTAGGAAAGTGAGAAATTAGGGAAAATGAGAGAGACTCTCAAGAGTGGGAAGATTTCCTAAGAAAAAATTTGAGCTTCTTTGCCTAAAACTGTTTATAGAACCAAAGCAGAAAGTGCAGAAAGTAGGCAAAGGGTGAGGTGGTAATTGCTGATATGGTTAGTTCATGTACCAAGCCTCCCCTCTCTGTGATCATGAACCCTTGGCCCAACATAGAGATAGGATACATTGTTCATAGGTTGCACTACAGTTAAGGCGGATTAAGCATCACCCTCTATCCTGCCCCCCACTCTAACTTGCCTTTGTTAATTCTTTGTCTTGACTATATACTAGTTTTTAGTCCTTGGCTTTGTTATTATTTTTCTACCTTTGACCTGGCAGGTGCCTCAAACGTTGTTGCTTACAGTAAACTGCCTTTGTTCTCATAGCTACCAAAAAGTATTTGCTGCTATTTTTATTTAATCTTATTTGATTCCTTGTCTATGAGACAGTGCAGAGGCTCCTTCTTGAAATCAATAGAGCCTTCTTAGGAATAGTGTGTTACAATTAGCTGCATTAGAAGAAGGAACATGTAAGTAAGCAGTAATGCTCAGCATATATTCATTCCTCAAGTAGGGTGTTTGTGGGCAGGTGCAGGTGTTACGGAAGCTAGTCTGCTAGACTGAGGAACAAGAGGCAGTGCTTCAAACCCGCCTAGACCCACCTTGAGACCGACCAAGGTATTGGACCTGCTTGCACCCACTGGAAAAGAACCTTGTACTTGTACCCAGTAGGAAAGGAAAAGACCCCACCTGTATCCTCTGGAAGAAGGGATGGGAAGACAACAATATAAGAACACATTCAACAACAGAAAACCAATATGATGCCACTAGAATCTATGGACTGTACACCAGCAAGACCTGAACATCCCAACACAGATGAAGCAGAAGAGAACAACCTTAAAAAAACTTCATGAAGATTAGACAGACTATAAAAGTGGACATGAGAAAATGCTTAAAGAAATAGAAGAAAAAACAACTCAAAAATTGCAAGAATCCGTTCAAATAGTGCAAGGTTTGAAAGCTGAAATGGAGACAATAAAAAATACACTCTGAGGGAATGCTGGAATTAGAAAGGTGAGTAAACAATCAGGAACTGCAGATGCAAACATAACGAACAGAATACAAGAGTTGGAATTGAGAATCTCCGGTGTTGAAGACTCACTAGAAGAAATACATTCATCGACCAAAGAAAATCTTAAGTCTAACAAATCCCCAACACAAAATATCTAGGAAATATGGGACACCATGAAAATGCCAAATCTAAGAATAATAGATATAGAAGAAGGTGAAGAAACCACCTCAAGGTTGCAGAAAGCATATTCAACAAAATCATAGAAAAACCTTTCCCAGCCTGAAGAAAGACATGCCAATGAAAGTACAAGAAACCGACAGAATACCAAATGGAGTGAACCACAAAAATGTCCCCTTGCCACAAAATAATCAAAACCCCAAACACACAAAGTAGAGAAAGAATATTAAGAGCTGTAAGGAAAAAGGCCAAGTAACACATAAAGACAAATCTATCATAATCACATGTGACTTCTCCATGGAAACTCTGAAAGCCAGAAGTTCCTGGATAGATATTCTACAAACACTAAGAGACCACAGATGCCAGCCAAGACTACTATACCCAGCAAAGCTTCCAACAACTATATATGGAGAAAAAAGATATTCCATGACAAAATCAGATTTAAACAATATTTATCCACCAATCCAGCACTACAGAAGGTACTGGAAGGGAAAATTCAACCTAAGTAAGATAACTATGCTCACAAAATAAGAGGCAATATAAGAGGCAATAGATAATGCCACTTTACCAAAAGACAAAAGAAACAGCAGGGTAAATTCACAAACAATACCACCAACAACAACAAATCAAAAACAAACAAGAATTAACATTCAATGGTCTTTAATCTCCCTCACTATTAATGATCTTAATTTGTCTATAAAATGACACACTCTAACAGAATGGATACAAAGACAGAATCCATCCTTCTGCTGCATATAAGAGACACACCTCAACTTCAAGAAAGACATTATCTCAGAGTAAAGGGTTGGGATTAGATTTTCCAATCAGATGGACCCAAGAAACAAGCTAGTGTAGCTATGTTAGTATCGAATTATAATCAGTCAAAAGAGATGAAGAAGTTCATTTCATATTCATCTTAGGAAAAACCAATCAGTAAGAAGTCTCAGTTCTGGACATCTATGCCCCAAATACAAAGGCACCCATGTTTGTAAAAGAAATATCACTAAATTCAAATCACACATAAGACCTCACACAGTTATAGTGGGAGACCTCAGCACCCCACTGTCACAACTAGACAGGACTACCAGATAACAAAGAAACAAAGTAACTAACAGAAGTTATAACCCAATTGGGTTTAACAGACATCTATAGAACATTCCATCCAAACACAAAAGAATATACACTCTTGTCAGCGCCACATGGAACATTCTCTGAAATCGACCAATCAGGTAGCAGCATAGAAAACAACAGGTAGAAAAAAATTGGAATAACCCCCTCTATCTTACCAGACAACAATGCTTTAAAGTTAGAATTCAACAACAACACAGATTGCATAAAACCTACAAACTTATGGAAATTGAAAAATGTGCACCATTCCTGGGTCAAGGAGAAATAAAAAAAGAAATAAAAGACTTCCTAAAATTGAATGAGAATGAAGACACAACTTACCCAAATTTCTGGGACACTTTGAAAGCAGTACTAAAAGGAAAGTTCATAGCAATAAGTGCTCATATGAAAAAAGTGGAGAATACTCACACTAGAAATTAGCAGAACAACTGTAAGCTCTAGAACAATAAGAAGTAAACTCACACAGGAGGAATAAACGGCAGGAAATAATCAAGTTGAGGCCTCAAATCAATAAAGTTGAAATAAAAAAACAATACAAAGAATCAATGTAACAAACAGTTGGTTCTACCAGGAAATCAACAAGATAGACACACACACCTCTACCCAAAATAATCAAAATGCAGTGAGAGAACACGAAAATTAACAAAATCAGGAATGAAAAGGGGGACATAACAATGGATACTAAGGAAATCCAGAGAATCATCAGGTCATACTTTGAAAACCTGTATTCCACAAAATTCGAAAATTTAAAGGAAATGGACAATTTTCTGGATAGATATCACCAAAATTAAATCAAGAACAGATAAGCAATTTAAACAGCCCTATAACCTCTAATGAAATAGAAACAGTTATCAAAAGTCTCCCAACCAAAAAAAAATGGCAGGCCCAGATGGATTCAGTGTAGAATTCTACCAGAAATTCAAAGAAGAGCTAATTCCAGTAATCCTCTAAGTGTTCCACCACAATAGAAGCAGAAGTTTCCTTGCCAAACTCTTTTTACAAGGCTACAATTACCTTGGTACCCAAGCCACAAAAAGACACAACTAAGAAAGAGAAATACAGACCAATATCCCTCATGGAAGTAGATGTAAAAATACTCAATAAAATACTAGCAAATAGAATCCAAGAACACATCAGAAAAATCAGACACCATGATCAAGCAGGCTTCATCACTGGGATGCAGGGATGGTTCAACATATGAAAATTCTTCAATGTAATCCACAATGTAAACAAACTGCAAAAGAAACAGCACACAATCATCTCACTTGATGCTGAAAAAGCCATTGTCAAAACCCAACAGCCCTTCATGATAAAGGTCCTGGAGAGATCAGGAACAACAGGAACATACTTGAACACAATAAAAGCATTATAGAATAAACTAAATGCCAACATGAAACTAAATGGAGAGAAACACAACACAATTCCTCCAAAATCAGGAACAAGACAAGGCTGTCCACTCTCTCCATATTTCTTCAATATTGTACTTGAAGTTCTAGCTAGAGCAAGAAAACAAATGGAGATCAAGATGATACAAATTGGAAATGAAGAAGTCAAACTTTCACTATTTACAGGTGATATGAGATAGTTTACACAAGTAACCTGAAAAACTCTATATGGGAACTCACACAGATGATAAACAGCTTCAGCAATGTGGCAGAATACTAAACAAAATATCAGTAGTCCTATTATGTACAGATGTTAATTGGGCTGAAAAAGAAATCAGAGAAACATCAACCTTTACAATAGCCACAAACAACATAAAATATCTTGGGATAACACTAACCAAACAAGTGAACGTCCTGTATAGCAATAACTTTGAGTCTTTAAAGAATGCAATTAAAGAAGGTACCAGAAAATGGAAAGATCTATCATGCTATTAGATAGGTAGAATAAACATAGTAAAAATGGCAATTTTGCCAAAAACAATCTACAGGTTCAATGCAATTCCCATCAAAATACTGGCACAATTCTTCACAGATCTTGAAAGAAGTATTCTCAAATTTATGTGGAAAAACAAAAGACCCAGGATAACCAAAACAACCCTGTTCAATAAGGCAATGTCCGGAGGCATCATCATCTCCTAACTTAAAGCTCTATTACAGAGCTATAGTCCTTAAAACAGCTCAGTATTGGCACAAAAAAAGACAGGTAGACCAATGGAAGTGAATGGAAATTCCTGATATTAACACACATATGTATGAACACTTGGTTCTTGACAAAGAAGGTAAAATTATACAATGGGAAAAAGAGCATCTACAACAAATGGCGTTGGCATAACTGGATGCTGGCTTGCAGAAGACTGAAGATAGATCCGTATCTCTTGCCATGCACAAAACTTAAATCCAAATGGATCAAAGACCTCATTATAAATATAGTCACAGTGAACCTCTTAGAAGAGAAAGTGGGGGGTTCCCTTGAATGAATTGATACAGGAGACTGCTTCCTGAGCATAACACCAGTAGCACATCCACTGAGTTCGTCAATTAATAAATGGGGCCTCCTGAAACTGAGAAGCTTATGTAAGGCAAAGGACACAGTCAATAAGACAAAAAGTCATCCCACAGATTGGGAAAAGATATTCATTAACGCCACATCTGACAGAGGACTGATCTTCAAAATTTACAATAAAACTCAAGAAGCAAGTCTCCAAAACACCAAAGGATCCAATTAAAAAGTGTGAGACTGAACTAAATAGAGAATTCTCGGTAGAGGAGACTAAAACAGCAGAGAGACACTTGAGAAAGTGATCAACATCCCTAGCCACCATGGAAATGCAAATTAAAACAACTCTGAGATAATATCTTACTCCTGTCAGAATTGCTAAAATCAAAAACACCAATGACAATTTGTGCTAGAGAGGACATGGAGAAAGGGGAACACTTCTCCACTGCTTGTGGGACTGTCAATTCATTCAGTCATTCTGGAAATCAATATGGAGATTCCTCAGGAAAATGGGAATTAGTCTACCACAAGACCCAGCAATTCCACTCTTAGGAATATACCCAAAAGATGCACATTCATACAACAAGGATGTCTGTTCTACTATGTTCATAGCAGCATTATTTGTAATAGCCAGAACCTGGAAGCAATCTAGATGACCCTCAATTGAAGAGTGGATAGATAAAATGTGGTACATTTACACAATGGAGTATTACTGAGCAAAAAAAAAGCAAAACAAAACAATGGAATGTTGAAATTTCTGGCAAATTGACAGCATTAGAAGAAACCTTCTTGAGTGAGATAACCCAGTCACAAAAAGACAAACATGGTATGTTTTCATTCATATATGGATTTTAGGCATCAATCAGGGGAGTGTCAGCCTACAACCCCACTATCAGAGACACTGGGAATCAGGGAGGCCCCTAAGAGAGATATGCATGGTACCCCAGAGAAGGTGGAATGAGGCAAAATCTCCTGACAAGATTGAGAGCATGCAAGGGAGGGGAGAGAGAGATGGAAAAAGAGGTGGGAGAAGAGGAGAACATAGAGGAGGAAGAAGGTTGAGTCAGGGGAAGAATAGAGAAAAGCAAGAAGAGTGATACCATAATAGAGGGAGTCATTATAGTTTTGAGGAGAGATCTGGTAATGGTGAGATTTCCAGAGATCTACAAGGATGACACCAACTGGCAAACTAAGCAGTAGTGAAGAAACTACCTTAAATGCCCCTCCCTGATAATGAGTTTGACTCTACCTTATATGCCATCCTAGAAACTCCATCCAGTGACAGACACCCACAGTTAAACACTGAACTGATCTCCTGGAACCCCGTGACAGAGAGGGGGGTGTGATGAGCAAAGGGGTCAAGACTGGACTGGTGATACCCTGAGAAACAGCTGACCTGAACAAGATCTTGGACCCTAGACTGATGGCTGAGAGGCCAGATTGGGACTGACCCCCCTGAAAGTAGGTGTCAATGAGTGGCCTAGGTAACCTAGAGGGCTTTGGGTAGTAGATCGGTATTTATACCTGGCACACAAATGAACTTTGCATGCCTATCCCACAATGAGGGATTCTGTCTTAGTTTGGACTCTTGTGGGAGGACCTGGGCCCTGCTCTGAACTAAATGATAGACTTTGGAGATCCTGCATAGAGGGCCTCACCATCCCTGGAGAATGGAGTGGGGATTCGGTGGAGGGGCTGGTGGGCAGGGAACGAGGGAAGGGAGAGGGAGCTGGGATTGTTTCTAATTTAAATAAAAAATATAAAAAATGTATAAATGGGAAAAAATAAAATAATACATGTACTATGAAAATTAAACATCAGCTTTATTCATGATTGTATTTCTACTTGGTGGAATTCTTTTAATATCATCAATTATAAAATTGAGGCAAATTTCTTATGTACGTCATAGACTGATAAAGACATATAAAGTGTAAGAATCCCTGGCTCAGTTTTGCTGTGAAGCAATGATGATGGATCCCATTCCCTGCAGTCCTTATATGCCACAAACTCATAAGTCCCTCATACAGTTAAGTGATTTTGCTTCTGAGCTATGTATACAGCAAGAAATGTTCCCCATACCAGCATTTATTTACTCCCATTCACCCCTAAACAATCTGACTTTGTTCCATTACTTTGTATCAGTTAGTGATAATTCTACCATGTTGTTCGTAGTATATTGAGGAATGAAGCAGTATCATGTAGCCATTCCTTCCAAATTAAAAATAAATTCCCCATAAGTGAGTGCCTTAGTTAGGGTTTCATTGCTGTGATGATACACCATGACCATAACAACTCGAATGAAGGAAAACAGAGGTTTAGTCCATTATCATCATGGTAGCATGCAGGCAGACATACTGCTAGAGAGGTAGCTGAGAGTTCTGTATCTATATCCACAGGCATCAGGAAGAGAGAATGAACCACTGAGCCTGGTCTGAGCTTGTGAAAGCTCAGAGCATAACCCCATTGACACACTTCCTCTAGTTCAAACAATAAGGTTACACCTACTCCAACAAAGCCACACTTTCTAATAGTTCCATTCCTAATGGGGGCTATTTTCACTCAAACCACCACAGAGAGAAAATTATTTTCTAGACTCAGAAATGAGGGAAATATGTAAATCTCAAAAAGCTCTGAAGGTTACAAATTTGAGGCAGTCCCACTTAATGGTTTTAACACCAAACACCAGATCATTATTAAGTTGCACAGGAGGCATCACCTGTACGGGGTGGGCTTTTTGGTAGTGGAACTCCCATGTTCCTATAGCTATATCCAAAAATTAATTGTTTCACCTAGGTGGACTTGTGGGTAGGATCATTTCTGCGGTTTGTAAAGGGTGCTTTTCTGTGGTGAATAAGCATTTGTTGATGATTCCCAAGGAAAAGTCGTAACACAGGCTGTGATCCTACTCTGAGAAACAAAGTCAAGACTTCTGAGTAAATATGCATCTTCTAAGAATTTCTTGCTGCTGCTGACATGTAGGGTATGATGACATGCTGTCTTGCCTGGGAACCTAACATGGTGCTAAAGAAGCTGTCAGTATAGGAGGAAGGCAGAAAATGGGTCAAGAGAATAATAGATAAATGGACCCAAGTCCATGATTACTTGACAGGGTCCAGATTATCTCAGACATTTCTATTATGAAAAATATCACAAAATTGTCCTACTGAGAAATCCATTATTTTGTAAAATGATCATAGTTTCCTTAAGTTCACAATCAGTATAGCTATTTTTAACCATTCTTACCCACACCAGTAGTTCATGGCCATTATGTTCTATGCTACTCAGAGAGGGAGTTTAGTTAACGTCAAGGGTAACCTTATCTGTTATACTCATTAACATCTTCATCAGCAAGTGTTTCCTATACTTTCCCAGGCCCTCATCACTTCCCATACACAGCAGCCCTTAGTGACTTATTCTCATGATTTAGAAAGAATGTGTGTGCGTGTGTATCTATATATCTATATATCTATATCTATATGTTTTCAACAAGTTTTTATTTAATTTGTGTTACTCTTGGTTTTCTTATCTACATGTTCAAGAAAGCTTCTACTTTATGGTAAAGAGAGCCATTACATACCACTCTGTACAGCTGTTCACTGTATCCCCAATCCTGGTTTTGTGATACCTCACATATTTTTTGATGCTGTGGTTCTACCTTTCCATATTCTGTTACCAAAGAATTTCTATTTGATCTTCAGATCAAACATTCTTTGTTATGCCTTCCTACTATGTAAAATTGTCTGTACCAGTCATTGTTATGATTTCTTATATTTACATCTCCTCTTCTTTATATCAGTCTCAAACTCTGAAATACTTTTTGTCAAAGCCAATCGGTGACAAACAAATAAACAAAACAAAACTGCAGCAACAACGAAAATCCTGAATGCTAAGAAATCTCCAAGATTCTGTCAACTTCCTTCCTTGAATTTCAAATTAGTTTACGAATGCTCTGGTACCTGTTTCTGCACAAGGAACCTTTTCTGACAGAGGTTTCAATTTCCTTTAGAGCCTTCCTAGTACAATGTAGAGTATGAAATACAACTGCTTAAAGAGACCTTCACAAGACTGGTCTTCATGTTGTGGGAAAGTAGGTAACAAATCCCAGCATCATCCACCTGTTAGAGGCAAAGTGTGGCCAGCTGTTAAACTGCTACCATGACAGCTATCAGCCCAGTAAGCCTGCCCTTTTCATCAGTGCCCTGTATGCCAAGTATGCTTCTTAAAAAGATCTTAGTTAATCTGACATTTCATTACTCTCCAGTTTTCATCCAGTTTGTAAGATTTTGTGGCAATGCACTCATTTTGATAATTAATTTGAACTTGATACTTTATAATTAAAGTTAATGTATTTCATGAGAGGTGAGGAAAAGATTGTGCCATATGGGGAACTGTTCCATAAATAATTACTGTTGCATAAGCCAGAGCTTGTCATAGAAAAACTTTATATAAGCACTAATATGTTACATGTGCATTAAAGTATATTTTATACATACATCATTATATCATTCCCTCTCTATATATTATTTTCATAAGTATGTATATACAAAATATATAACATATAACATATATTTATGTATATGTAACATGCAAAATATAATATATTGTATATGAATAAATAGTTATACACACATATAATTATTGAGGCTTGTCAATTCCAATGCTAACATCTACCTCCCAGGCTAGTTGTGTACCAATCACATCATAAATTTACATCTACAGTTACTAACCACAGCTTTCACTGTTTTCATTGTTATTTTGAACACCCAAAATTATATTCTGAATATTTGAAGATTTTTCACAAAGTTACAGATGACCAATGGAAAATGATACTTTGGGGAAATGAATATATCTCTCAGCCTCTGCACTGAGTGACCTGGCACATGTAGGTAAGGACTCCACTGTCTGCTGTTTGCTCACAGAGCATCAGTCTTAGCTCCCAATCTTCTTCGTGTGTCTCCCAGTTCCTGGTAGAAGTACATACTTCAATATCAACTTTATGGACATGACATCTTCTCTCTGAGACTTCAGTCTCCTAATGCACAGTAATTCTCACTCACTGGAATAGGCTCCAAATTATTCCTGGAATCCTCTTGCAGTTATGTAATGAAATAAGAGTCATCATAGGGCTTCCTTGTTTCATATTTTGTGCTTAAGTCCTTTTGCTAGATGCAAAGATAGTTATATTAACCTCAACATTATATTAACCTCAACATAAGTCACAGCAAATGAAAAAGTACGGATAGTGAATGCCCAGATGGTACTTCAAAAATGAAAAACAAGGTGAATAGTCAAAGGAAAAGTTCAATCTCATTTGCCACCAGAGAAATGCAAATCAAAACTATATCCAGATTCCATCTTACCCCAGTCAAAATGTCAATCATTAAGAAAATAAATAACAGTAAAACTGGTGAGAATGTGGAAAAAATATAGCAGAAACAACAACAACAAAACCTTACACATTAATGATGAGAATGCAAAATAGTCCAGCCACTACAGAAGTCAGAAGAGAGTTTTGTCAAAATAGGTACAAGTTTCTTTGACATGATTTAGCACATCATCGCTGGGAATTTATCAGAAGTACTCAAACCATCATACCACGAACATACTTGCACACCAGTGTTTATTATAGCACTACTCATAATAGGTGTACTATGAAGCCAGCCAGGCATCCAACAGAGCAATGGATAAGGAAAATGTTCATATGCACAATGATTTTTTTCATATAAACCATAAATGCGGTCATGCCATTTACAAAAAAAGAAAAGTGAATGAAATCAAAATAATGTTAATTGAATTATAGCAGTCTCAGAAGACGAATGCTACAGCTTTCTTTCCTCCTTTTTTAACTCCCCTATTTTCTCCGGTCACATAAAACCATATATAATCAACATAGAATTGGAGTTTTCCAAAGAACAAAGCAGGCAAGTTGGGAGAAGAAAAACAAAAAAGGTGAGAATCAGTTTATTCATAGAATCTAATGTACAGAAAGACATATTTATTTGCGTGTGTGCATACAACAATATTTATGCATAATATTAATAAAGTAAAAAGAAAAACTTCTAACACATAATACAAACTCCTAAGTAATTTTGTTGACATGTTTAAAATGATGAATGAAAAATTTAAATGTGAAATGCACAGGAAAACCTCAATATGGAAAAATAAGGCTTCCTCCTTCCACCTATTTTTGTCACTAAATGGATTGGTGTGACTTGTATCACTTCCTTAAGGATCAACATATATATGATTGTTTACTTTTATCATATATGCAGCCCTTCTTTCCTTCGTCATCCATGTGCTCAAAATAAAATGTTATAAGGGAGGAGGTGATGATGATAGCCAAATTGTCAAATGAAGAGGAGATACTGAAGTGTCAGTTGTTGCCATCAAATATCAAATTCTTCTAGTGGAAGATTCTAACCATCGTTCAACACTCATGTTAGCACTTGACCTTTTAACAGTAAGTTTAAGATTACACAAACAAAAACAATTGCCACAGTCAAGATAGTGTTCATCTGAAAAGACCACCAGACTTTATAGTGATAGACTATTAGATTTTATATGGATACATACCCGTCTCTGACCAGAGTACTTTTCAAACCCATGAATTGGATAAATGCTTATGAGATTGTGACTAATTCTTATCTTCTTGTTGGTTGTTAATGACATGTAAATAAGTTCTGATTGTAGAGATTGAACATCTTTCTGCTCTCTGAAATATCCAAGGTACCTCCAGTGTAAAACAATTACAGCATCAATTTGCCCCATATACATGTATGGGTCTTTAAGTTCCTTGAATTCATAGTTAACAGTTTCCATAGTATCTCATTCAATTAATAAAGTCAGTATTTGGTACCTTCTCAAAAAATGAAAAAGATATGAAGCAGAAAATATTGAAAATGTAATTTAGGATGTTTCATTTTCTGTTTTTTCTCATTGTTGTTTAATGAGAATTGCATTATAGTAATGCAAATAATTCTATGAAAGAATATTTCATTTTCAATTGAAATTTGTCTCTATTGCAATATAAAGATTTATCTACATTATCTATATTGCAATATGAAGACCTTCCTAAAGTAATACTTAGTTAAAATATTAAAGATGTAGTTTTGTTTATGTGTACCCTTGTGTGTTGACGTGGGTTGTGTACATGAGTGTAGCTGCCAGGAGTGAAGACCAGCAGACTTTGGGTATAGAATTCCCTAGAGGACTATGATTGACATAGGTAAGAGGAACCAAAATTGAGAATAGTTTTTTATTTAAAAGTAATTTTCTTTGACATAGTGTAATGACACCATTTCCCCCTTTACTTTCCTCTATCTGACCCCTCCCATGTATATCCTTGCTCTTACTGAAATTCTTAGCCTCTTTTTCCTTGTTACATACATGCAGGGGTTGCTAAATTTTTATTTCTAGAGACTTTCTGTAGATTAAATTGTATTTCCTGTGTGCCCAGTTTCATAATCCGTCAGTAAAGGCTATTTGATTTGTCATTTCAGCTGAATGCACTGTGTTCCCTTTTCTTGATTTACTGTGTTGCCTGGTGTGATGGTGAACTTTGCTTATCAGCCTTCCTGGATTCAAACGACACTAAAAGGCAGACAGGCCTCTGTACACAAGTAGGACAAATTGTCTGCTCAGATCGTTTGAACTGGGAAGACTCTTCCTAAATGTGAGTCGCATCTTTCAGTGACAACCCAGATAAAAGGAGGCTAGTGAAAAAAAACACTTTGCTTCTTGATTTTATTTCTGGTCTCATTGGTATGCTCATCCACACCATGTTCTTAACCTTCCTAATGTCACAACACTTTAATACAGTTTCTCATGTTGTGGTGGCCCTCAACCATAAAATTATTTTGTTGGTACTTCATAGCAATAATTTTGCTACTGTTAGGAATCATAATGCAAATATCTGATATTCAGGATAGCAGATATGTGATCTCAAAGGTGTCATGACCCACAGATTGAGAACCATTGATCTACACTGCTGCTACTGCATTATTTCACCAATAAGCAGTTTCATGGGGATTCTAAGTTTGGACTGAATTCAGGAATTCTCCTGCCCTTCAGTACCAGATTAGGAGGTGGATTGGGTAGTTACTGGGTTGTCAGCCCCTCTGGTGTGAAGACAGACATTGTTAGACTATCCAGACTGTATAATTTAAGCCAACCTAATAAATCTCCATTAAATACATATTCGTTCTATTGATTATATTCTTCTAGGGAACCCTGACTACTAGATTTTCACTTATGTTATATATATGGCACAGGATGCTTTGCCAGTATTGCTGTTGTTCACAGAAATTTTTCAAGATTATCTCATCACTCTGGCATGCCGAATTTAGTTCATTCATCTTCTAATCTTTAGACCTGTGACTCAATTGCCAGAAATGTATATTTCTGTATTCTTTATGGCTACTCTGGTGGCTTTTGTTTGGAGCCTAGTCCCATAATTTAGTTTTTTTTTGTATTAGACAGTTTTGAAGTGTCGATGTTTTGTCTTAATTTTCCTGGAGCTTATAAGAAGTTTTAATCCCTTGAATTTATTTTAGTAATCTAAGCATCCTTGCTGGAAATAAGTTATTTGTATGTGAGATAATGCATATATTAACTAGATTGCTGCAACTACTTTAAATGAATGTTTTAAAATATTATTTTGTATTGCATATACATATATATGGCAATTAAAAATAATATATGACCATATTAACATTAAAACTTTAAAAAACAAAATAAATAAATGCAAGCACATAGATATACATAAGTATATATTTATATATGCATATATGTATTCAAACACACTTATGCTTATATACATATACAAATACACATATATACAATATAGATATGAATCAAGTATAAATATATTCGCATTTTGAATGTTTTACTCAGACAATTACCTTTATCTTGCCAGAGTAGATACTCAGGTTTTTACCTGTATTAGCTATTGAGATGCTAAGACAATTCCTAAGCTGTGATATCCTAGATTCTTCCTGCAATCTACTGTTGATGTTCCACATTGAATATTGGTAATCTCATCTCTCTATGATGACCTGCTTGACTTCACAAAGAAACTTCAAATATAAGACTCATATCTGGTCCAGAAAGAGGCTTAAAGAAAAATATTCCAAGTCTGGGAATAGCTTGGTGGTATATCACTTAGCTGGCAGGCTCAGGGTCTGGGTTTGATATTTATCACCAAATCAAACCAAACCAAACCAAACCAAACCAAACAAAACAAAACCAAACAACCCAAAATAACAAAAACCCAACCTAAAGCAAAACTAAACAAAACAAAGCACCATACTCAAATGCATTGTGAGCATCTGCTCTTAGTGAGAACTGTGGTAGGTGCTAAAATGCCAAATGTTACTTCTGAAGTTCATTTTCAGAAAAATCCCATCTGCCTTTATCCTGGTTATAGCATCATTGTCCCTAAGTAAATATGTATCGCTATGTGGGTACATTTTCAATACCTATGTTGCCATATGATTGTATAGATCTGAGTCACTTGCTTTTGTGTATATTCTGTGAATGAAAATGAAGATTATTTCTAATTTTTCATTACCATATTTATTAGGTATGCATTTCTGTGTTTGAGACTGAGTCTTGCTGTGCAGCTCAGGTGAGTCTGATACTTAATAGGCCTGTAAGCACCATATGATTAGAATGAACATACCTTATATATTTCCTTGCTAACTTATACTAGAGTTTTTATTTTTTTCTTTTTTCTTTTAATTTTAAATAGCTTGTTTTACATGTCAATCCCAGTTCCCTCTCCCTCCCCTCCTCCCGCACCCCCATCCCCCCAGTCTCCCACCCTATTGCCAATTCCTTCCATACAGGGGATATCTAGAGTCTGTCATTTCACTCAGGGTAGGGTCCAGGCACTCCCCTAAGAGTCCAGGCTGAGAGAGCATCCCTCTTTGTGCTATGGGCACACGATGTCTGTTTGTATTCCAGGGATAAACACTGATCCACTGCTCATGGCCCCATAGGTTGCCCAGGCCTCCTCACTGACACTCACATTCGGGGGTCCAGATCAGTCCCATTCTGGCCTCCCAGCTGTCGGTCTGGGGTCCAAGAGCTCTCCCCTGTTCAGATCAGCTGTCTCTGCTTGTTTTGCCAGCCCATTCTTTGCCAATTTGCTCATCGCTCCTCTCTCTCTGTCACTGGGTTCCTTGGGTTCAGTTCAGAGCTTTCCTGTGGGTGTTTGTCTCTGCTTCCATCAGTCACTGGATGAAGGCTCCCGGATGGTTATAGATATCAAGTTCATTACCAGGAATGGGCAATAGAGGTGGTCTCTCCAATATTGCTTAGCTTGCCAATTGGTGCTATATCAAGTTTGTTGATTGTTTTGTTTCATTTTGCTGTTGTTTATTGCATATGCCTATATAAAATTCATAGATGACTATTTACATGAAGTTTCAATTGTGTGTGTGTGTGTGTGTGTGTGTGCACATGGGCACATGGAGGCCCAATATCAATCTTCCTGTATCAGTTTCCACCCTATGTATTGAAGCAGGGTCTCTTGCTGAGTCAAGAATTCAATTTAAGCTGGCCTGTTTCACCAGTTTGCTTCAAAGATTACTTGGCTCTACCTCCAGTACGCTTGGGTTACAAAGGGCTGGCATGCCCACACGGCTTTTACATTTGTATTGGGAATCACCCTGAGACACATATCCAGGCCCTCATCATGACATAAAAAATAATAAAATTCAGTTAGAAAACCAAAGATCATACTAATTGATGACAACCAAAATATAAGTTAAGTGATGTTTATAATACCATAACTTCAGCATAAAAGACTGGCACAAACTTGCTTAGCTGGCTGATGGAAAATGATAGGAGACTAGACATTTCACTTCAGTTCAGCTGTGGGCTGGCCTCACAGAGAGATATCTGGCTTAGACACTGGTGTAAACAAAGATTCTCTGATCATTTGCTAATTTTTGCTGTTCTGATTTAGGACTGTGTTAGAAAAATCTAGAGGCTTGAAGTAAAATGTCTGTCTTCATGAACCTCAAAAAGTTGTCAGCAATGACCCCTGTAGCTCCTCTGAATGTCCCATTACATAGAACATCACAAGTTCTATCCTCCTGAAGAGAGGAGCCTCAGATTTGGCTCAGTTTGAGTTTTAGCTTCTGTAACCAGGATGCTTTCACATCTATTGACATGCACAAGTTGGATACTTAGATCTGGACTACTTTATGGTATGCCTGAGACATGCCTGCCTCGACTTTCTACATTCTTCATCACCATTTCCTATACTCCATGGTGCAAGACCTCCCTCTGGGTTGCATTTCTCAAATAGAAAAATTATGCCAAGAATCCTCTGCATAAACAGTACCAGAACAGTGGCAATATCAATGGACATATTAATGTGGCAGCAGGCAATTTGTATAAGGTTCAGCCCCTAGGCAAAGAACTACAGGCAGCTAATGACTGGCTGCTTACTGTGACAAGAAAAAACAGATTTTCCCAATGATGAGCCCCTTTATTGGTTGTCAAATGCAAAGTGGTTAGTACTGAAACCAAGTGCACACAACAAATGGATTCAGAAGGTTTCACCTGAATAAATACTTGTGTATATACACATATGTGACAATAATAAAGAGAAAGAAGTTGGGAGTGGGGAGAGGGTAGGAAAGGTAGGAAGAAGGGTATCTGAAAAAAAAAGGTTGGGCATTGGTGGCGCATGCCTTTAATCCTAGCACTCGGGAGGCAGATGCAGGCAGATCTCTGTGAGTTTGAGGCCAGCCTGGACTACAAAAGCTAGTTCCAGGACAGCCTCAAAAGCCACAGAGAAACTCTGTCTCGAAAAACCAAAAAAAAAAAAAAAAAAAGAAGGGTATCTGAGAGGGGCTGGAACAATGAAAGGGAGGGGAAATGTGATGCAATTCTGCTTCAATTTAAAACATTTTTTAAAAGAAAGAAAAATAGAAATAATCTCAAAACACTACTGGCTCCTGCACTTATCCCCTCTGTCTCCCTTCTGCATCCCAGAATAAGGTATCAGACAATTAGGGACTATCTCTCTGCTATAGAGCCCAAACACACTCTTCAGAATGGGAAACCCTAAAACTCCATACCCTGCTAAGCCTGCCTCTACCTCCACACAACACAGAAAACCATTTTTTGGTTTAATTAGCAACAAGCTTGCTTATTCATACTTTGCCTTGCCTGTTTGGGGCCTGGCCCTAGTGATTTCCTGGGCTTCGGCCATGGTAAGTCATACTTCCTTTTCTTGGCACTATAATAAACACTTCTTGATATATATCACTTCCCAATCTGCTTGTACCTGGGATTAATATACACACACATACATACGTACATATATTCATACATACATATACACACATTCATACAAACATCTACACATGCATACATACATACACAACAATACACATGCATACATACATACACAAAAATACACATGCATATATACACACATGCATAATACATATGTAAATGCATGCATACAATGTAGATACAAATTTAATCTTTCAAAGAGGTGGCTATGTAAAGCAGACATCTTGAACTGTCCACCCTAACACATCTGAAGTAAAATTGCAATACAGTTTTAGTATTTACAGATTTCTAAATTGTGGGAGATTTTTCCTAAGTTTCTTTCATTGTCTGTGAGTGTAGGCATGTGCATGCCTGAGTATATGTTTATATAGTGTTTATGCACAGGGACCTGTGAAAGTTAGAAAAGGTCCTCATATTCCTGAAACTGAAGTTACAGGTAGTTTTTTACCAGTCATATTGGTGCTAAATAGGGAAATGAACCCAGGTCCTTTGCAAGCAATGAGTGCACTTAACTGCCAAGCCATCTCACCTGTCCCTACATTGTGGTTCCAATAGCTTCACCAACCTGTATTCTCACCAGAAGTATCACAAGAATAATGTTTCTCTCACCTCAGGGTTAACTTGATTTTTCCCAACATGAGAATTTAAAAACTAAAATGAACTTAGTTTTATAGGAATCTGTATTTTTTATAATTCCTTTCAGATTTATGTATTTAGGTTTTTTGTCTATTCTGTTTGTTTTTTAGCTGATAAATTAACTTTTGAGATTTTTGAGAAGCTTTTCTTTGGGTATTACATTTTTCTTCACTATTTGTACATATATATGTGAAAAATGATATAATATATATTACAAACAAAAAAATAGATTTTGTAATGTGCAATGACACATTATCATTCTGAATAAAGCTAGACTATCTTGTATTCTATCAAGCCATCTTAAATCCTAATAATCTGATAAATTATGTTATTACTGAAATTAGGACTTTCCCATGTAAAGGTTTCGTTTATAGGCAGGTATCTTTTAACCTACTGTCTGCTTCAAATCCTTTTTTTGAATTATTTTATTAATGTTAAGTTTTCGCCCAGCAAGCCACTTTTTCCCTCTTTCCAGTACAACAGCACTAGAAGAAATGAAGTATCTTTCAGTTTTACTGTCATCCCGTTATTTCCTTTCTCTCCCTTTTAAAGGTGAACCCTCAGGATTGATGACCAGTAATTGTGTGGGCAGACACTTCTTTCCCAGTGTGATAGTCACACTTGAGAATGAAAGGAATGCCTTTCTGTTCTTAACCTAAAATATTTCTTAATATACATGCATCAGTTCTTTTGCACCCATAACTTTTTCTGCTCTAGTCTGTTAATGGGGAGGCACATACTAATTCATTTTAAATATTTAAAATGTAATATATACTGTAATAATTTTAGGATTGCTGTCTAGAAACTTCAACTATCTTAATATTTTTGTTCTCATATTAGTAAATTGTGTCTGTATTGATTTTAATTTCTTCCACATTTTGTTTTGTGTTGAACTCAAGATTAGGAGCTACTGGATCTTGAGGTAGATTGATTCCCATTTTTCTGAGAAACCACCATAATGATTTCCAGTCTGATTGCACAAGTTTTCATTCCCAACAGCATTGGAGGAATATTCCCCTTTCTCCACATTATCTCCAACATACACGGTCATTTATGGTTTTATCCTGCCCTAATGACGTGATAGACTTTGATGATACCCCAGTGGATGCTTAAGCCTCCCTAGGGAATGGATGGGAGGGGTGGGATGGGGGAAATGGTGGGGCAATGGAACCACAGGAATGGTATATACAATAAGATTGTTTTTAATTTAAATAAAAGTTAATTAAAAGATTAGGAACTACTTAAAGTGAACTGGCCTTCCTCCTATTTGTCTCCTTCTGTTTAAGTATACAGTCTTTACCCTATGAGAATTTTCCAAATTGTTGTTCTTTGGTGGCATCAAAATGTCCACATATCAACTTGCCATTGCCCATCTATGAGAGTTTCTAATTGACTCCCAAGAGCCCTGGATAGGCTACAGAACTTGCCTTCACCAACATGGCCGTGCCTGGTCAGCAGGGGGAGTGCCTGCTTTTATTAATCCTTTAATTTGGGTTCACTGCCATAGTAGGTCAAGTGGTCTGTGTTGTTTCAAGCTTGTTGGTCATGTCTAAAATTCTTGTGAGCATTAGGAACAACTAACTGTTTGATACACACCACATAGCAAATTATACACATACAAATGCTCCCAAACTTCAATATCATTCCTGTTGCTTTCTTCCTAAAGATTCCCCAGATTTCTTTATGAGTGTTGCTACATAGGTACACATTGCCTTTGCCTTCTTTTAAAGATTCCACAGCAATAAATGTGTGATGGGGGAAATCCTGTGTATATGTCAATAAAGCACTGTTGGCCAATAGGGAACCAAGATAGGTGGGACTAGGAGTCCAGGACGACTCTGGGAAGGAGAAACACAGGAAGTCGAGATGTAACCGCCATGGGGTAGGAAGCCCGGAAATTTCTCCAGTAAGTGAAATACTTAGATTAACAATTATGGGATAAATACTTAAGGCATAGCTAGCCAGTAAGAAACAAGAAAGGCCAACAGCTTTATAAATAGTATAGCCTCCTGTGTGTTATTTGGGACTGATGCGGCTCTGGAACCAGGCTGGCAGGAAGGCTTCTGTTTACAAATGTGTCATACCACCGGACTGGACACTTAGGATGCTTAAATGGTGTTTTATTTTGTGTTTACTGTCTCAATAAGAAAGACAATGAACCCTCTTCCATAAACAAATGGAAGTAGATGCAGAAATCCACAACTAACCAATGGGTCAAGCTCCTGGAGGACAATCGATGTAAGGGAGGATATGAACAAAGGAGTCAAGACCATGATGGCGAAACCCACATAATCAGCTGACCCAAGATAGTGAGAGATCAGGTCTGACAAATGGGGAAGCTGCATAAGATTGAACTAGATTCCCTTAATATAGGTGACAATGGTGTTACTGGGACAATACATAAGGCCACTGGCAGTGGCCCCAAGATCTAATGCACAAACTGACTTGCTCAGCCTAGAAATAGAGGTGTGGTGGGTGAGGAGTTGTCTTGCTCCTGCCACAATGAGATAATGGGTCAGACTTAGAAGATATCCTAAGGGAGGCCTTACCCACTCTAAGGAGCAGACAGAAGGTGGAGGGGGGAAGGTAGCAGGAAGTAGGAGGGAAAGAGGGAGGGGGAATTGGAATGTAAAGAATTAATTAATGAAAAATTAAAAATAAATAAATAAAGACAATGAACAAACATATTAGTAGTGGTAACTTTGGGAAATGGGAATCCAGTTGATTCCTTTAAGGCCTCAATTTTCAAGTATTTCATAATGAGAATTCACTGATTTGTAGAATTAAAGCTTAAAATGTCAGAAAACAAATTTAAATTAAAAATATTTTTGATGTGCTCAGTCCATCTTTTCAAATAATGGAGATTTGGAAGAAAGATTTCACACAGGAATACCCAAAGTGTTCTGTGACATCACAGCCATATTGTAAAGCAGAGTTCCAAGATGTGCTTAGAATCTTCTCTGTCAATAGTTAAACTCGTCATTACTTGTGTATAATGTTTTAGGCCTTGGCTATTTAAAAGATGACACGTGATTTTCTTACAATATTAAAGATGAAATGTGATTTTATTAGGGTATTTCATTTTAAGAGGTACAAGTACGTCAAGCCTTTACTTCCATAATTGTGAATTTATTTAGGAGCCCTGGCTTGTACAAGGCATCTAGCATGCTGTCCTAGAATAGAAGGAACACCTGTACCCTGTGTGCTTAGGAGCCGATCATCAAATAAAATGAAGCACACATTAAGAAATGTTCTTGGGTGGGACATCGGAGAGAAAGCAGGAATGTAGTGTGTTCTGCAGGAGGGTTGGGCTGAGATCTAACACACCTGCCCTTCACACAGTGCAAATACAGAGGTTAGTACATTCTCGGAGCTGCACATCTTGACGAAGGTCTTCGTATTTGATTCCTGTCTCTCTTCATGCTGTCTTTTGTGACACTTGCTCAATAACTCAGAAAAAATGATAATTATTTCCTTGTCCTACATTTATCTGTACAGGGCATTTCATAAGAACTGAATAAAACATGTGACTTTTATTACCAGCTTTTTAGATTTAGGCTGACACTTTCAGAGATAACCCATCTTATAGCATGATGAAGTATTTGATTTGCTTTTTTCTGCCAAATACAGTGTTCCTTTTGTATACAACAAATTTGATTTATACTTTTACTGTTAAAGCTATTTGATTGCTTCATCTTTCTGCATATTCTGAATAGCATTGTTCCATATATCTTAGTATACATTTTGGTATGGACTTGTTTTCAGTACTGTTTTGCATATCCCAAAGAAGACTATAGTTAACCTGTGTCACTATAGCTATGATACTTGGTTTATGATCAGTTGCCAGTCTTAATATTGGAAGGTATGCTGTGAATGGGATTAATTTTTAAAATCATTTGTATTTAAGTAAAGAAAATACAATTCATAGTGTACCGAAGTCTTATTTTACCAGTTGAAAGCCTTAAGAGAAACACCTGAGATTTCTTGAGGAAGAAGGAATACTGCCCTTCGATTACAATATAAATTCTACCTGGGGTTATATCTCACAGGCCTGTCCCAAAGATTTTAGATATCCTATGCCCCACAGTACTTTAATATACAACTCTTTTCATATATATATATATATATATATACATATATGCATGAGAAACATAATATTGTTACTCATAGACAAATGGAAACAAAATATTTTATCACTTACTATTAAATTACATATGCATATGAATACAAAGACACAGGTGAGACCTAATGCATTTGATAACTTGCTGTCAAATTACTGGAGGAGTTTCTACTGTTATCTCCTGTGACTATCCTACTTATGCCCCACTGGTGGCACCTGGAGTACCTGTATTTTTCATAGTATTACTTGATGAAATTACCTGACCTTCTGTATCAATTATCTATTGCAAGTGAGCTGCTTTGTGATTTTGTTCTTTAATTTTTTTCATGAATAATACTATGAATAATCTTATCTTCCATTTATTCTCCCTTTAGATGGTTTCTGTGGAGAAAGACCCTTGAATACTTTGCATTAAATTCATTCTTTAATTTATTCTTTCATTTTTGAGGAAGGTTTGCACTCAATAGCCCGTACTGGCATTGTTTCAGATTTCAGGCAAACGCTACTACACCTGGGCATGGCCTTGTTTTCAAGTGAAATTTCTTCTCATTGAATGGCAAAAGTTCTTTTTTATGGACTTAACAGAAGCATGATTTGCAAATATCTGCACCTTTAATGGATCATGTTCTTTATTTATAATGACTCTGAAGCACAGAACTTTTTAATTTTGATGAGTTATAAACTAACTACTTTAGTTCCAATTTTTCTGATTTTTTATTATTTAAAAGACAATCTTATTTTATATATCAATCTCTCCATTCTCTCACCCTCCCAACCTCCCATGCCCCACAATGACACTCCCAACACACCCCCCAGTGATAGTGTGACATTTTCTTGGATTCTATTTGTCAGTTTGTCAGTATTTTATTTAGTATTTTTGCATCAATGTTTATGGGGGATACTGGTCTGCAATTCTCTTTCTTAATTGTCTTTGTGTGGCTTGGATACCAAGATAATTGTAGCCTCATAAAAAGAGTTTAGCAATGTCCCTTTTGCTTCTATTGTGTGGAACAGTTTGAGGAGTACTGTATGAGCTCTTCTTTGAATTTTTGGTAGAAATATACACTGAAATGATCTGGCTCTGACCTTATTTTGGTGGGAGACTTTTGATGACTGCTTTTATTTCATTAGGGGTTATATGTCTATTTAAATTGCTTATCTTTTATTGATTTAATTTTTGGCGAGTGATATATATCCAGAAATTTGTCCAATTCATTTAGATTTTCAAATTTTGTAGTGTATAGGTTTTCAAAGTATGACCTCATGATTCTCTGGATTTCCTCAGTGTCTGTTGTTATGTCCCCCTTTTCATTTCTGATTTGGTTAATTAGCATGCTCTCTCTCTGCCTTTTGGTTAATTTGAATAAAGGTTTGTCTATTTTCTTGAAGAACCAATGCTTTGTTTCATTGATTCCTTGTATTGTTTTTCTAGTTTCCATTTTATTGATTTCTGCCCTCAATTTGATTATTTCCTGGCATCTACTCCTCCAGGGTGAGTTTGCTTCTTTTTTTTCCAGAGCTTCGAGTTGTGCTGTTAATTATCTAGTGTGACTATTCTCCAGTATCTTCCTGTGAGTACATAGTGCTACGAACTTTCCTCCTAGTGCTACTTTGAAAGTGGCCCATAAGTTTGGGTATGTTGTGTCTTCATTGTCCTTTAATTCTAGGAAGTCTTTATTTTAGTATTTCTCCCTTGACCCAGGAATGGTGCAATTGAACAATGTTCAAATTCCATGAGTTTGTAGGCTTTCTGCATTTGTGTTGTTGTTGAATTCTAACTTTAAACCATGGTGATCCGATAGGATACAGTGGGTTATCCCAATTTTTTTATATCTGTTGGGGTTTGCTATGTTGCCAAATATGTGCTCGATTTTAGAGACAGTTCCATATGGTGCTGAGAAGAAGGTATATTCTTTTGTGTTTGGGTGGAATGTTCTGTAGATGTCTGTTAATCCTAAATGGGTCATAACTTCTGTTAGTTCCTTTATTACTTTGTTACATTTCTGTCTGGTGGTCCTGTCTAGTGGTGAGAGTGGGTTGTTGAAGTCTCCCAATAACTGTGTGAGGTTTTATATGTGATTTGAACTTTAGTAATGTTTCTTTGAGAAATGTGGGTACCTTTGTATTTGGTGCACAGATGTTCAGAATTGAGACTTCATCTTGATGGACTTTTCCAGTGATGAATATGAAATGACCATGTTCATCTCTTTTGATTTTAGTTCGAAGTCTAATTTGTTAGATATTAGGATTACCACACCAGTTTTTTTCTTGGGTCCATTTTACTGGAAAATCTTTTCACAACCCTTTGCTCTGAGGTAACCTCTGTCTTTGACATTGAGATGTGCTTCTTTTATGCAGCAAAAGGATGAATTCTAACTTCTTATCCATTCTGTTAGTCTGTGTCTTTTTGAGGGATATTAATGAGTATTGATTTTTAATTCTTATTTGTTTTAGATTTAGTATTGGTGGTGGTATTTGTGTGCAGATTTCCCCTCTTTTCATTTAGCTCTTGGTAAAGCAGTATTATCTATTGCCTATGTTTTTGTGAGTGCAGTTATCTTCCTTCTGGTTGGAGTTTATTCCAGTATTTTCTGTAGGGCTGGATTTGTAGATACATATTGTTTAAATCTAGTTTTGGCATGGAATATCTTGTTTTCTCCATCGATGGTGGTTGAAAGCGTTTCTGGGTATAGTAGTCTGGGCTGGAATCTATGTTCCCTTAGTGCTTGTAGAACATCTATCCAGGACATTCTGGCTTTCAGAAACTCCATTGAGAAGTCGGGTGTAATTATGATAGGTCTGCCTTTATATGTCACTTGGCCATTTTCCTTTGCTGCTCTTAATATTTTTCTTCATTCTGTAGGTTTAGTGTTTTGATTATTATGTGGCAATGGTACTTCTCTTCGTGATCCAGTCTATTTGGTGTTCTGTGCACTTCTTGTACTCAGAGGCATATTTTTCTTTAGGATGGGGAAGTTTTCTTCTATGATTTTGTTTTATATGTTTTCTGTACCCTTGAGCTACATTTCTTTACCTTCTTCTCTACTTATTATTCTTAGGTTTGGCTTTTTCATTGTGTTCCATATTTTTGATATATTTTTGTTGTTTTTTTCAAGACAGGGTTTCTCTGTGGCTTTGGAGGCTGTATTGGAACTAGCTCTTGTAGACCAGGCTGGTCTCTAACTCTAACTCTAACTCACAGAGATCTGCCTGCCTCTGCATCCCGAGTGCTGTGATTAAAGGCATGCACCACCAATGCCCAGTATTTTTTAAATATTTTGTGTTAGAGATTTTTGGGACTTAAGGTTTTGTTTGGTTGATGACCCTAATTCCTCTAGACAGTCTCCAACCACTGAGATCCTTTCTTCCATCTCTTATATTCTAATGGTTATACTTACTTCTGTAGTTCCTGATCATTTACCCAGTTTTTTATTTTCAGCATTCCTCCTATTCTGTGTTTTCTTTATTGTTTCTGTTTCAGCTTTCAAGCCTTGAACTGTTTGAATTGTTTCCTTCACTTGTTTGGTTGTTTTTTTCTTGACTTTCTTTGGCATTCTTTAAGAGATTTGCTTATATCTTTGAGGGATTTTCTCATTTCCTCTTTAAGGCTTTCTATCATCTTCATATTTGTTTTTGAGGCTGTTCTCTTCTGCTTCATCCATGTCAGGATGTTCCAGTCTTGCTGGTGTAGAGTCCCTAGATTCTGATGGTGTCATATTGGTATTACTGTTGTTGTGTGCTCTTATACTGCCATCATCACAACCCTTCTTCGAGTGAGTACAATTGGGGTCTGTCCCTCTCATCTTATCTGCTGGTGCTTGTAGGTTGGCCAAGACTTCAATGTTGGCAACTCTGGATGGTCCTGCCACTCCTGATGTTCTCCTCACTCATGGGGAGTGTGTGTGGGAGGCAAGACTAAATTGGAGGTTAGAAGGCAAAGGGCAGAGGGCAGAGAGTATAGGGGGTGACAAGACTGAGGTGTGGACAGACTCGGGGTAGTCTGTCCTGCCATGGCAGTTGCACTACAAATGGAGCGGACCCAGGAAGTTCCAAGGAGGGGATGGGGGACTTCAATTTCCATAGTACATTTAAGAAACTATTGCCTAATTTGAGTGCATGAAGGCATCACTTAATAGTTTCACAGTCTTGTCTCTTACATTAGATCTTAGATCCCATTTGAATTTTTATGTGGAATGAGGAAGGGATCCAATATCAAACTTTTCCATTAACATGTGTAGATACCTAGTTTCTCAAACAGCATTGGATTAAATTTAAAAAAAAATATTTTCCTATTGGCTTGTCTCTGAATTGTTGTTGAAAAGGTGGGGGAAATCCTTAAACAGAAAACACAGTTTAGGGAAAGACATTACTACTTAAAGTATAGATGGGGAGGATTTGGAACACAACAGCTTCATATTAACTCTGCTTTGGAACATGGAATTCTGAACTCATAGAGTAAGGTATTCCTTAAATTCTACTGGTAGGAACTTGTAAATTATTGATATCACTCCTTTAAACATGTTGAAAGTTCACCTATGGAGCCATTTGAGTATGGGCTTGCCTGTATGGGCACCTGTTTTAACCAGAAATATATTATTTAATTTGCAACAAGCCTCTTTAGATTGGTCTGTTGCTTCTGGATCCTCTTGAGTGTGTTTGACATCTTTCTTGTGCTGCCATATGAATGTAAAGGACATTTGCTGGCAAGAGTTTTATGCTAGAGTTGTGATATTGTATCATGTTCTCCTTTAATTTAATCATGCGTCTCTCTCCCTCCCTCCCTCCTTCTCTCCCTCCCTTCTTCTTGCTCATTTGCTCTCCTCATACTATCTGTTCTTTCCTCCCAAAAGGTTTGTTCATTTGACTATTTCAGAGAATAAACTTGATTGTATTAACCAGAGTTTTTTTTCTTCTCTCCCCCACTATTTTCATCTTGTAAGCCTTTTTATTTCTTACAGAGGAAATTTCTGTTGCTGCTTTAGGGTTTTTAAACTCCTTTCTTAATATTGATGTTGCAATAGGATTTCATTACAGCCAAACAATTTTATTTCTTCTCCATGATCTTACCTGTAATTGCACACAAACTACACTGCTGTCTTTTGGATTTACTTCCTTGGTCTCAAATCATGATTGAAGTTTGCATAAGCTTTTCATTAACCTTTTGTCATAAAGAATGTGTTCTTCAGTTTCCCCATGTTGGGAAATTCCAATTCCATCTACTGAGAATTATTTGGGTAGAAGAATGTTTAATATCTATTACATATATTTATTTATTTGTGTGCATATGAACATACATGTGCAGCAGTGTTCTTGTGGAGGTTACAGGATAGTTTGTGGGAGTCTTTTCTGTTTCTCTAGAATAGAACTCAGGACATCAGTCTTGATAGCATGTACCTTTACTGGTCAAGAAATTTTGCTAAATAGAGAATAATTTTTAAATCTCTCAAATTCTTGAGAAAAGCTAACACATTAAAGAAAAAAAATCAAAGACTTTTTCATACTTTCTTCAACAAAACCTAATTAGAATGTGTTTCTTTAAAGATCCATAATTATCAGATTAAGACACATCACTAATACCCACAAAGTTCCTATGCTGTCACAACTGTGTGCAAGGAAGCAGAGAGTATAAAATAGTGCACGGTGCCTCTAAAGACAAAGAACCTCGAAATCAAGACAAACACAGTCCTGAAGCAGAAGGGACACTTTGAAAGCAGTGTGCATTTTGTACTCTAGGAGTTTCAAGGGACATGTAGGATGCCAAGGTTTGTGCAGTACATGGTGTCCATTTCATGACACATATATATTCATATTTACATATATGCTTATATTTGCTAAATAGCTTTATTTATTTCTTATCTGTGACTGTACTGTTTCTGTGTTGGCCACATTGACAGTGGAAGAGAATCTTGTCCTAGAGATCATTAGCATGTAATATAGATTAGTATGAAGACAACAATAGTCATAACAATTCTGACCTCTGGGCTGGGTCTGTTTTGAATGTTCTTTACACGTCATCTGCAATCCTTCCTGGTTTATAGTTAACATTTCTTCTTCCAGTGCTGTCTTCTTTCCATCTCTACTTGCTCATAAAATTCCTTCAGGTTCAGTACAACTTAGTTGTGTAGGTGTCAACCATTTACAATCAGGTAGAAATAATTAATTCCAGGTTTTTTGTTGAGTGGTTTTGTTTCCTCACAGGAAATAAATCACTTCTTGAATACACATCTTCCCACCTGCTTGAGAGATATGACAAATTGAAAACTCTCTGAGGTATGTTAATGTATTTTCATGTCAGGGTACACTGCATTTTAATAGGAGACCCTATAAAAGATTACTTTGATTTTTGTTCTTGCTTTATGGAGATATAAGGTGTATTCAATAAACCCTGTCAAATAAAGGTAAAAACTAATTAAGTAATAAATCTATACATGCTGTTACAGAAAAATAATGAATTCTTTGCATTTTTACAATAGAAATATTGTATATTAAAAAGAAGGAAAAAGTCAGTCTGGGCAGCAATTCAGGGCCAGGTCTGAGGGAGCAGCTTCCTATGCTCACTGTATGTGTGGCCCATAGCTGGCTTGATTTTCTTTGAATAATAAGACAGAAAATTTTAGACTACTCTTAATAATTTTAGATGCTTTCAAATATATTCTGCAACATAATTTAGAAGTTAGATGTCATCTTTATTAATGATTGATGGAACTTTGTAGAAAGTAAATTTATAATTGTGCAAAATCAATTTCAGATAAGACAACATTGCAAGAGCTAAAAGAGAAAGAAAAGATATATTCACTAAACAGCTAATGACATGTTCTGTGTCCATGGTAGATGAAGAGTCAAGCAAGTCAAAGGTAGACAATGCCAGGAAAGGTTCACTGAGCTAAAGCAATTGCCTTTCTGTTCAATGGTGGAAAATCAGAGGTGGTAGGTGTTGTAGGATCATCTTTTTATGTATTGTGAAGATGTGCTTATGTCAAGGCATGTTTTGATTAGCTTAATAAAGAGCTGAGTGGTCAATAGCTAAGCAGGAGAGGATAGGCGGGACTTTTGGGCAGATAGGAGCTCTGCGAATGAGAGAGGTGGGATTTGCTTGCATGACGCAGAAGAAGTTGGAAACAGAGTATGGAGACGAGGTAATGAGCTACATGGCATAATGTAAATTGATAAAAATAAATTAATTTGATTTTTGAAAGCTGATTGGAAATAAGCCTAACATAAAGCTCAGCTTTCTTAATAAATAATAAGTCTTTGTGTCATTATTTGGGAGCTGAAAGTCTAAAGAAAGCCAGACTACACTTGGCACCCTGTGTTACATGGCATCCATTGTTTTCTTGTCAACTTAGCAGCTGCACCTGAATCTAGTAATATTTTAACTACAGTCTGAAGCCCCATGACCTTATAGTCAGCAACCCTCCTGCCATTCAGGCCACTGCCTCGAGGAACTTCTGCTTCCACAGCCCCAGTTCTGCAGTATGTAAATTTTAACTAAGTCTCTATTGTTCTGCTCATCAATAAAGACTCAGAGTCAGATACTGGGGTGAAAACCTGCTGGATCAGATGAGCTGAGAAGCAACTAGCTCACTTTATCCTCCAAGAGAGTATCCCTCTCCACACATCCCAGATCAAAAAGGAGACATCTCTAAATTCCTCGCTATTACTGCCTTTGCATCTCTCTAGGTCCTCCATACTCTTTATGTCTAATTCTTGTCAGTTAGTTTTGGCTCCATCTCCTGATTCAGGGTTAACTCTCTTCACGCAGTGTCAGAGTTTCACAGTGTGTTCAAATATCCCACAACACATAGGTGACTCAACTGTTTTGTTAGTTGAGAGCCATAGTAAAGCTACAGATTACTAGGTGTGGAAGTCCCATAAGGAGCCATAAGTAAGAGTAGAGAGAAGGAACCTCACACCCACACAAATAAAAGCATCGATATATTATATTTAGAAACCACGGGAGCTTGTAAAATCCAGTGACTAGACAGCTGATTTGCATTGGTCATAGCAAAATATTGACAGATATAATTCAAATAGATTTGGGATCACAACCTCAGATTTTGCTTTGTCATGTGAAAAATGTCTCAACAACCACAGAATGTCAATATTTAAATCATAATTATAAAAACTGGGTGCCCAATATTCCAGCCTTCAGAGTTTCAGAATATGGTACTAGCTGCTACAGCAGCAAGTCCCTCCTTTAGTTATCATGAAAATAGGAACTGCAAGGTCTATGTAAGGTCACAGAGAACTAGCCTAAGAAGCAAAAGTAATATGCAGAATACAAGAATACTGTAGACAGAGAAATCAACCCTAGAAGTCTGAAATATAGATGATGCCAGCACATGCAGAAGGAGAGAAAAATTACAGACAGGAAGTGAGCTGCTGCTTCAGTGAAGACTCTTCCTGGTCACAGTGGCACCAAGTGAGTGCAGTATCTGTTCTGAGCAAAAGACACTACACACATTTTACGCTTATCTGAATATTTGATGCTAATTCTCTTAAAGTTTGTGACAATTCGGTATGAGTTAACATTAAAGGAGCATTTAAATGAACATGAACTAAATAACTTAGCATTGTGTGAACAGGGTTAAGGTGATGAAACTGAGCAGATTTTTATGGGTAAATACTTCTTATGAATTTTGCATTGTCCTAGTCAAAAAAATCAGAATTATTTCTGGAGTCAAATAACAGTTTCTTAATATTGAATTTCAAAAACTAACTCTGATAATATCATTTCACTTTGATTGATGTGACACTCTAGTGATTTCATGAACGTTTCACAGAAGACTACTTGGAATTGAAATTAAATTGAAGAGTATCTCAAGTGTTCATTCCACAGAGATATTTTTAAAGAATAAGGATATAGATATTGTCAGCTAAGATATTTTTGCAATGAACATTAAGCAGCTACTTTGCATGTTTAATTTATTAATTATTAATTATTAATATCTACATAGAGCATAGACAGCTAATAGTAGAGGGGCATCCCCCCAAATCAGCATTTATTAAAGAGCTCAAGGAGTTGGTAAATGATGGAAAACTATAGATGATGGTAAGAAAGGCAAACAACTAACAGAGAGAAAATTGCATGTTTAAAAGATGTAGGGTGCCAGGCGGTGGTGGCGCACGCCTTTAATCCCAGCACTCGGGAGGCAGAGGCAGGTGGATCTCTGTGAGTTCGAGGCTGGGCTGGACCGATAGCCTCCAAAACAATACAGAGAAACCCTGTCTCGAAAAAACAACAACAAAAAAAGATGTGGGGTGTGTGTAGATACAAACCAAGTAGAACTAGTCCTCAGAAAGAGGGAAAAGAAGAAAGGTAAGGAACACGGGGAAGCAAAAGTGGAAAACAGAGACTATTGTTCTCCACATGGCAGCCCTGTATTCAGATTCATAATCCTGGTGACCATTCTACCTTCTTAGTTCTGAAAGAAACAATTGCTAGATCTCTATAAAATGATCAGATTCACTTTTCTGAAAACTCATTTCCTGGAAGTCATTGAGTCAGCAATCTTCCCACAAATCATATGACTTTTAGACAAAATTGCTTCAGTTGTTGAGTATGCTATTTTGGTGTCATTCATTTAGATATTAAAAAGATGACAATGAACATAAACTACATTATATGAGGAATAAATATTCACCTGAAGAACTGTAACTATACTTTCCTGGTGCTTGAGGTCACTTGTAGCTGAGTTAGTTTAAAGAGTTTTAAGCGAATCTTTAATTACCCATTCTGCATTTAAATGGAACAGTTAATTTACTGAATGTGTTTGGCTAATTTTCACTGTACCAGTTACTGCTCTCCTTTATGCACCATACCCTCATCTTTATAAAGACATGCACAGAGTGACAGAGTGGTTTGTGTCCCAGTTACCAAGACTCACAGCTTTAGAACAAGCTTTACTCTGTTTATGGTTACTCAGACTCTCATAACAACACACATATGAATCACAGTCCCATGTGACTTAGAACTACAATTATTCATATCATGACTATTTTGGTGGCAGTGGCAAGATGACTCAGTGATAAAGCTTCTCTTTACCAAGCCTAATGACCAGAGTCCATGTGATGCCATTAGAGAACTGACTCTAAGAAGCTGTCTTCTGACAGTCATGGATACAACGTAGAATACCTGTACAAACACACACACACACACACACACACACACACACACACACCACACCACACACATACACATAAATGTAATAAAATAATGTAAAAACAAAGTGAAACAAATGAAGTCAAGATGAATAAATTAACAGATGGTTAAAAAATGAATAAATAGTCCAGTGCCTGGGGATCGCCTGGGAACTGCACAGAGCTTCCAATTCCAGCAGGAGCCAAGAACCCCAGATACCAGGTTTTCTCTCCCATCAATGAGACCAGGAAACCAGAGGATCCAGGGAGACCAGGGGACCAGCTATTCCGGCAGGACACGGTACAACAGGCCCTGCATAGGGGCCTGTATTCCAGTGCCTGGGGATCACCTGGGAACTGCACAGAGCTTACAATACTGGCAGGAGCCAAGCATCCCAGACTCTAGGACTTCTTTCCCACCAACGAGACCAGGAAACCAGAGGAGGCAGGGAGAACAGGTGACCAGCTGTTCCAGCAGGTCCAGGTAAAACAGACTCTGTATCTGGTCCTGTGATCCAGTGCCTGTGGATTGCCTGGAAACTGCACAGAGCTTCCCATCCCAGTGGGAGCAAAACACCCCAGAATCCAGGTCTTCTCTCCCACCAATGAGACCAGGAAACCAGTGGATCCAGCAAAGGGTCCAGGGGACCAGGTGGGAGGCTAAGCACCCAAGATTCCTGGTCTTCTTCTACACCCACGGGACCAGAATGAGGACAAGGAGTAGAAGAACAACCAGATTATTGGACTTGTTAGCACCCACCAAAAGGGAACTCTGGTCCCTTAGCCACCAGAAGACTAAGGGGCTCTTTCTGCACCCACTACAAGAAAAGATGGGAAAGAGACAATACAAAAACACAGTCAGCAAGAGAAAAACAAATATGACACCGCCAGATTCTAGAGACTCTACACCAGCAATACTCCAAAATTCCAACGCAAATTAAACAGGAGAGAATGGCCTTAAAACCACTTTCATGAAAATGATAGAGGCCCTAAAAGAGGATATAAGGAAATCCCTCAAAGAAATGGAAGAAAACAAACCAAAAATGCAAGAAATGGAAGAAAAAACAAACCAAAAAAGGCAGGAAATGGATGAAGAAACAAACCAAAAAGGCAGGAAATGGAAGAAAAAACAAAGCAAAAAATGCAAGAAATGGAAGAAGAAACAAACCAAAAAATATAAGAAGTGGAAGAAAAAGCAAACAAAAAATGCAAGAAATGGAATAAAAAGCAAACCAAAAAATGCAAGAAATGGAAGAAAGAGTAAACCAAAAAAATCATAAAAGGCAACAAATGGATGAAAAGATAAACCAAAAATTGCAAGAAATGATGCAAACAGTGCAAGGCTTGAAAACTGAAATAGAAACAATAAAAAACCACAATCTGAAGAAAGGCAGGAAATAGAAAAGCTGGGCAAACGGCCAGGTACTACCAATACAAGCATTACCAACAGAATACAAGAGATGGAAGAGTGAATCTCAGGTGTTGAAGATACACTAGGAGAAATGGATTCATCAACCAAAGAAAATCTTAAGTTCAACAAATCCTTAACAAAAAACATCCAGGGAATATGGGACACCATAAAAAGATCAAACCTAAGAATAATAGTTATTGAAGAAGGAGAAGAAAACGATCTCAAAGGGGCAGAAAACATATTCGATGAAATCATAGAAGAAAATTTTCCCAACCTTAAGAAAGACATGCTAATGAAGGTACAAGAAGCTTACAGAACACCAACTAGAGTAGATCACAAAAAATTCCCCTCGCCACATAATAATCAAATATACAGAATAAAGAAAGAATATTAAGAGCAGCTAAGGAAAAAGGACAAGTAACATATAAAGGCAAACCTATAAGAATTACACGTGACTTTTCCATGGAACTCTGAAAGCCAGAAGGTCCTGGATAGATATTCTACCAACACTAAGAGACCATGGACAGCAGCCCAGACTACTATAGCCAGCAAAGCTCTGAATCACTATAGATGGAGAAAACAAGATATTCCATGACAAAACTAGATTCAAGAAATATGTGTCCACTAACCCAGTCCTATAGAAAGTTTTGGAAGGAAAACTCCAACCCAAGAAATTTAACTACAACCAGAAAAACATAGGCATTACAGAATCCCACTCTACCAATGGCCAAAAGAACAAAGGGGTGAAATTCCACACATAATTCCACCAACAACAACCATTGCAAATCAAAGAAGAATGAGCAATCAATGGTCATTAATATCCCTCAACATTAATGGCCTTAACTCACCCATAAAAAGACACAGGCTAGCAGAATGGATGTGAAGACAGAACACATCCTTCTGCTGCATAAAAGAAACACACCTCAACCTCAAAGACAGACATGACCTGAGAGTTAAAGGTTGGGAAAAATTTTTCCAATCAAATGGACCCAAGAAACAAGCAGGGGTAGCTATCCTAATATCTAACAAATTAATCTTTAAAATAAAATCAATCAAAAGAGATGAAGGATGTCATTACATACTCACCACAGGTGAAATCCACCAAGATGAAGTGTCTATCCTGAACATCTATGCCCCAAAAGCAAAGGCATCCACATTTGTAAAAGAAACATTACTAAAACTTAAATCACATATAAAGCCCCACACACTTATAGTGGGAGATTTCAACACACCACTCTCACCACAAAACAGGAATAACAGACAGATACTCAACAAAGAAGCAAAGGGGCTAATAGTAGTAATGACCCAACTGGGATTAACAGACATCTATAGAACATTTCATCCACATAAAAAAGAATATACCTTCTTCTCCCCACCACATGGAACCTTCTCAAAAATCAACCACATACTTGACAACATATCCAACCTCAGCAGCTTCAAAAAAATGGAATAACTCCATAGATCTTATCAGACCATAATGCTTTAAAATTAGAATTCAACAACAACACAAATTGCAGAAAACCTACAAACTCATGGAAATTGAATATTGAACATCTGTACCATTCCTGGGTCAAAGAAGCAATAAAAAAAGAAATTAAAGTCTTCCAAGAATTCAATGAGAATTAAGACACAACATACCCAAACCTATGGGGCACTTTGAAAGCAGTGCTAGGGGGGATGTTCATAGCACTAAGTGCCCACATGAAGTAACTGGAGAATAGTTATTCTACAGAATTAACAAAACTGCTGAAAGCTCTAGAACACATAGAAGCAAACTCACACACGAGAAGTAGATGCCAGGAAATAATCAAATTGAGAGCTGAAATCAATAAAGTTGAAACTAGGAAAACAATACAAAGAATCAATGCAACGAAGAGTTGGTTCTTTGAGAAAATCAACAAGATAGACAAACCTTTGTCCAAACTTAGCAAACAGCAGAGCATGAACATGCAAATTAACAAAATCAGAAATGAAAACGGGAACATAACAACGGACTCTAAGGAAATTCAGAGAATCATCAGGTCATACTTTGAAAACCTGTACTGCAGAAAATTTGAAAATTTAAAGGAAATGGATGACTTCCTGGATAGCTATCACTTGCCAAAATTAAATCAAGAACAGATAAGAAATTTAAATAGACCTATAACCACTATGGAAATAGAAGCAGTCATCAAAAGCCTCAAAACCAAAAAACGCAATTCCTCTAATATTAGGATCAAAACAAGACTGTCCACTCTCTACATACCTTTTCAGCATTGTACTTGAGGTTCTAGCCATTGCCATATAACAACAAAAGGAGATCAAGGGGATACAAATTGGGAAGGAAGAGGTCAAACTTTCACTGTTTGTAGATGATATGATAGTTTACATGAATGACCCAAAGAACTCTACCAGGGAACTCTTACAGCTGATTAACACCTTCAGCAAAGTGGCAGGCTACAAGATCAACTCAGGAAAATCAGTAGCCCTACTATATATAGATGATAAAAGGGCTGAGAAGAAATCAGAGTAAAATAACCCTTTACAATTGCCACAAACAACATAAAATACCTTGGGGTATCTCTAACCAAACAAGTGAAAGACCTGTTTCAGAAGAACTTTGAATCTTTAAGGAAAGAAATTAAAGAAGCCCTCAGAAAATAGAGAGATCTCCCATGCTCTTGGATAGGTAGGATCAATGTAGTAAAAATGGCAATCCTGCCGAAGGCAATCTACAGATTCAATGCAATCCCCATTCAAATCCCAGCACAATTCTTCACAGACCTTGAAGGAACAATAAGCAATTTTGTATGGAAAAACAAAAGACCCAGGATAGCCAAAACAACCCTGTTCAACAAGGCAACGTCCAGAGGCATCACCATCCCTGACTTCAAGCTCTAGTATAGAGCTCTAGTTCTGAAAACAGCTTGGTATTGGCACAAAAATAGACAGGTAGACCAATGGAATTGAATTGAAAACCCTGATATTAACCCACACATATATGAACATCTGATCATTAACAAAAAGCTAAAAATATACAATGGAATAAAGAAAGCATCTTCAACAAATGGTAGTGGCATAAAAGGAGGCTGGCATGTAGAAGAATGGGGATAAATCCATGTTGATCGCCATGGACAAGACTTAAATCCAAATGGATCAAAGACCTCATCATAAATCTAGCCACACTGAACCTCATAGAAGAGAAAGTCTGTGGCACCCTTGAATGAATTGGTACAGGAGACAGCTTCCTCAACATAACACCAGTAGCACAGACAGTGAAATCAACAATTAAAAAATGGGACCTCCTGAAACTGAGAAGGTTCTGTAAGGCAAAGGACACAGTCAGCAAGACACAAAGGCAGCCCACAGAATGGGAAAAAAATATTCACTAACCCCACATCTGATAGAGGGTTGATCTCCAAAATTTACAAAGAACTCAAGAACCAAGTTCCAAAACACCAAAGGATCCAATTAAAAAGTGGGCTGCAGAACCAAATGGAGAATTTTCAATAGAGGATTCTAAAATGGCTGAGAGGCACTTGAGAAAGTGCTCAACATCCTTAGCCATCCGGCAAATGCAAATCAAAACAACTCTGAGGTACCATCTCAGTCCTGTCAGAATGGCTAAAATAAAAAATACCAATGACAATTTATGCTGGAGAGATGTGGTAAAAGGGGAACACTCCTCCATCGCTGGTGGGAGTGCCAACTTGTTCATCCACTTTGGAAATCAGTATGGAGATTCCTCAGAATAATGGGAATAAACCTACCACAAGACACAGTAACTCCACTTTTAGGCATATATCCAAAAGATGCCCATTCATAGAACAAGGATATCTGTTCCACTACATTCATAGCAGCATTATTTGTAATAGCCAGAACTTGGAAGCAAGTTAGATGCCCCTCAACTGAAGAGTGGATAGAGAAAATGTGGTACATTTACACAATGGATTACTATTCAGCAGAAAAAACAATGGAATTCTGAGATTTGCAGGCAAATGGATGTCACTAGAAGAAACCATCTTGAGTGAGATAACCCAGTCACAAAAAGAGAAACATGGCATGTACTGTCTCATATATGGATTTTAGACATAGATCCGGGGAGTGCCAGCCTACAATCCCCTGGACAGATAGTCTGGGAAACAGAAACTTCATTCAGTGGCTGATAGAAGAAGAGGCAGACTCCCACGGCTAAGCACTGAGCTGAACTCATGAAAGCCAGTGACAGAGAGGGAGGACTGATGACAAAAGGGATTAAGACTGGGCTGGTTTAACCCCAGAAACAGCTGACCTGACAAGGGTTAGCTCTTGAATCCCAGGCTGATGCACTCTCACCCTGAACTCTTGGGGAAGGGTCTAGGCCTTGCCCTGGATGAAATGACAGACTATGGACACCACCATGGAGGGCCTCACCCTCCTTGGGGAAATGAGGGGATAATGGGGGGTGTTGGGGGGGAGGGCAGGGGAGGAGGGAAGGGAAAATGAGAGGACCTGGAACTGAATTGTGAAGCAACCTTGTTTCTAATCTAAATTTAAACTTAAACATAAATAATAAAAAAATGAATAAATAACTGTGATGATAACAAGCATGAATGTTATTTTGTACCCTGACTGCTTTTCTGATTCTTCCTGTCTTGGTTAGCATTACCTGTCAGCTTGATACAGATTAGAGTGATATGAAAAATGATTATTATTTTTAAGTATATTTTTATTTAAATTAGATACATGCATGCTTCAAATGTCAGTCCCAGCTCCCCCACTTCTCCCTCCACCTGTCCCAAACTCACCCTGCCACTCCCCAGCCCAGTCCCCACATCATTCCCCAGGGAGGGTGAGGCCCTCCTTGGGGGGATATCCAGAGTCTGTCATTTCATCCAGGGCAGGACCTAGGTCCTTCCCCATGTGTCCAGGCTGAGACAGCATCCCTCCATGTGGAATGGGCTCGCAAAGTTCATTTGTATGCCATGGTGAACACTAGTCTGCTACCCAAGGCCCCAGAGATTTCTGATGCCTCCTCACTGACACTACATTCATGGAGTCTGGATAAGTCTCTTCTTGGTGTCTTAGGTATCAGTCTGGGATTCAAGATCTCCCTCTTGTCCAGTCAACTGTCTTTGTGGATTTCACCAGCATTGTCTTGACCACATTGCTCATCCCTCCTCCATCTCTGTCACTGGGTTCCAGGGGGTCAGGTCAGTGTTTAGCTGTATTTGTCTCTGCTTCGGTCAGTCACGGGATGAAGGTTCTAGGATGTCACATAAAGTAGTCACCAACATTATCATCAGGTAGGGGCTATTAATGTAGTCTCTCCACTATTACTTAGTTTGCCAGTTGGTGTTATCCTTGTAGATCTCTAGAAATCTCACTAGTGTCAGCTCTCTCCTCAAAGCTATAATGACTCCAACTATTATGGTATCTATCATCCTGGTCTCCTCTATTCTTACCCGACTCAACCTTCCTGCTCCCCCATGTCTTCTTCTACCTTCCTCTTATCCCCCTTTCTTTTTCCTGGTTCCCTATCCTCTCCCCCCAATGTTCCCAATCTGCCTAGGAGATCTTGCCTCTTTCCACTTCTCTGAGGTATAATGCATATCTCTTGGGAACCTCCCTGTTTCCCAGACTCACTGGCACTGGGATTGTAGGCTGATACTACCCTGATCCATATCTAAAATCAATATATGAGTGAGTACATACCATGTTTGTCTTTTTGAGACTGGATTACCTCACTCAGGATGGTTTCTTCTAGTGCCATCCATTTGCCTGAAAATTTCAAGATTCTGTTGTGTTTTTACAATGAGTGGTACTCCATTGTGTACATGTACCACATTTTTACTATCCACTCTTCATTTATGGGGCATCTAGGTTGCTTCCAGAATCTAGCTATTACAAACAATGCTGCTATGAACATAGTGGAGCAGACATCCTTGTATGAATGGCCATCTTTTGGGTATATGCCCGAGTGGAATTGCTGTGTCATGTGGTAGACTGATTCCCATTTTCCTGAGGAATCTCCATACTGATTTCCAAATTGGCTCTACAAGTTTGCACTCCCACCTGCAATGGACAAGTGTTCCCCTTTCTCCACATCTTCTCCAGCATAAGCTGTCATTGGTGTTTTTGATTTTAGACATTCTGACAGGAGTAAGATGATATCTCAGGGTGTTTTGATTTGTAGAAAAATGATTATTATTAATTGAGTAATTTTGTTTATCATGTCAATCTGTGCATAATTATCTTGATTATTAATTAATGCATGATGGCCTCGTTCACTGAGGGTGATACCATCTATAGGCAGTTGGTCTTGGGATGTGTAAAAAATCAGTTAATAATGGAGTTATGAACCAACCAACAAACAGTGTTCTTCCACAGTCCCTGACTCTGGATTAATGCTTTGAGTTCCTGCCCTCACTTCCATCAGTGATGGCCTGTGACTTGGAAGTGTAAGCCAAATAAGCCCTTCCCTCTTTAAGTTGCTTTGGTCAGAATGTTTTATCAGTGTGGTAGAAATGACACTAGACTCTTCCCACATCCAATTTTGTGAGTTTTAAAGATATTTGATGTAAGCATTGGGAAGCAATGTCCTGTCACCGGCCCAGCATCTCCATTTCAAAGGTGCCCCAACGCACTCATGGCCAGTCACAAGGAGGACTACAGTAGTTCCTTTATGGAAAAACTGAAAACATCTCCATATAGTTTTCTTGTAGCCCACTTTTGCATAATAAAATATTTATATATTATTAAGGATCAGATATTTTAACAGTACTCTGCCTTAGACTAAATGGAACAAAATTGTTAGTGACATTACTATGTGCATTGTATGCATTAAAGCATATCAGACAAAAGAGCTACTGAAAACATGCAACTTTAAACGGGCTTCAGTTGTGATCCAGCAGTCTTTCTAAATTCCTTTTGAAATTTTTACATTTTCCTCACCTCTTCTTCATTGTACTTTTCATCTGCTTGAATGTAGGTAGGAAAATTGATGTACGTATAATCCAACAAGCTCATATATTTATGAGAAACTATGTAAGCAGTTAATTTAGAATAACAATTTACTACAAGTACAAGAATAATGTTGAAAAAACAGACAATACTAAATATGCTCCTAGACACAGAATACTACAAAGACATTATATTGACTGTACAGATTAACATGTAAGCAACAGTCACTGTGGTTATACTCCTGGAGCAAGGAATAGAGTTCTGGTCTTTTTTCTCACACTCGAAATGGCCTCTGCACTTCTACCCTTGTGTTTTGCACTTATCTGAAAAGAGATCATCTGCAGAGGTTAGCATGGTCTCTAGCTTATATCAGCACTCTTGGACTTTCTGGAACATTCCAGAAGGAGGTGGGATGATCCCTAGGAGGGATATCTCTGTCAAGATACACCAGCTTTCTTCATAATGCTGAGAGATCCTTATGGACCAAATGTTTCTATCTGCTTAATTTACTTCATCAACATCTGAAGGGCTGGATAGGTTTCTTTTGGGCATGTGTATCTTTGGGACTAGAAACGGGCTTCTGTAGACTCTGGTAAATAGAATATCTGGATCAGACATTCTCCACTCATAGGTTGGAGTGTATAACACAATAATATCACATGCATCTAATGATAGAAATGAGCTTGACTTGATTTATATATGTAGGAACTGACTTCCTTATGTAGCCTATACAGTATTTAGTGTTGGTTGTAGAATGTGACTTCTACAATTCAAGGAATTTTTTTTTGTAATTTAGATGACAATATCTTTACTTTAATAATTTGGTTGTCTTTTTTGGCATGAACACAACAGCTCAGTTAACAAGCATGGATCACAGTCAGTACCAGGCAGCAGAGTCCTGTTCACAAGCTGAAGGGAACAGAGAAGTGTAGTCATTAACACAAGTGGCTTTATGATCATTTTGGAAGAAAACACAAGTGACTTTATGATCATCTTGAAAGAAAAATTCTTCATATCATAGGCAAAGACTGAATTTAGGACACAAGTTTTATCAAACAGTCACAATTAAAATTGTTTCTCGAAGAACAATTAAAGAATATCTTACAGCTTCTTGATATTATTTGCAGAGTATTCAGAGAAGAGCCTTTGCACTATCCTTTCCATTTCATACTTAGAGTGCATTGCTAATAATGGAAATATATGTTTGAGTAAGTTGGACAACTCTGCAAAAGGGAGATTTTGCAGTAAACATCTCTCTGAATATATATAAATAGTGCCTGGACACACCCTAAAGTAATGCCTTAATGCAATTACTTGAGATAGTGAGTGAAGATGTCAACTCAAGCTGACTTTGTTCAAAGACAAATGGGGGTGGAGGTTACAGATGGACTGCAAAACCTGCGGAAAGTCAGTCCTGGTAACTCTGAATCAAGCATCAGCCGCTGCCACCTCTAGACAAAGAGAGTACTCCCTGAAGATTCAAGCCAAGAACATTTCATTATCGAACCGTTGAGGTGCCCCAATGTCTAGATTTGCTTGTCTCCAAACATTACATAAATGTGAAAGATTCATGGTTAGTGCAAAGCCTGCTTAAAACACAATGAGGATAAAGTGAGAGGATGAGCCCAACCAAAATCAATGGTGTGAACTTAAAAGTCTGCATTATAGCCCCACCAGCACTCAGCTAGGGTTTTCACATTTTTCAGATTCCAGCTCGGCATTAACTGTGACATCAAAGGAAGGTGTCTGACAGCCTTTCTAGGCAGTAGATCTTAACAAGATGTGCACAAATGAGAGGAAAGCTTGCTTGAGTATTTCACAGCCAGTTAGACATTCAAACTCTTCACAGCCTCTAGACAAATACCTGTGCTCACTTTAGGATGTCTTCAAATACTAAACCAGTATATTTAATAATATAATACAAACTTAAATATTTAAGAAATAATTCAGCTGAAACCAGATAATTAATCATAGTCATGAGTTTTTTTTAATTTGTGAGATTATAATATTACAAAATTTTCCCTCTTTGCTTTTCTACTTCTAAATTCTCTCATGCACTCTCCTCCCTTTAATCTCTTTCAAATTCATGGCATATGTATGTAGTTGTGCATGGAATTCTTACTTCATCTGAGTAATAAAAATCTGGAATCATATAAAGAGGAAAATGCTGAGACATCAGAGAGAAGTAGGACCAAGGCACTGTCATACCTTACCTCCTTAGCGTCTCAGCAGAAAAAAGAGCAAGTTCCTGTTTCTCCCTGTTTATATCCTGTTTCCACCCAGCTACCTCCCTTCCTGTCTGTCTGGACAGACCTCCAGACCTCTGTGGTTAGCTAGTGGCAAGCTCCATCTCTGACCTTCAGGCAAGCTTTATTTGTTCAATCAAGATATCACCACATGTAGTTAGGATATCTCTTTCTACATATATAGATATAGATAGTTACCTTATCTATATATTTATATATTTGCGTATCAAACAACTGTTCAATGTGCTCTTCCCTGGGGAAGTCTGTCTCCCACTCTCAGTATTCCTTAGCTGTCTATAGTTCTTTGCCTAGGATTGAGCCCATATGACACTTTCCTCTTCTACATTCTCAAGTCTTTTTTTATCCTCCTCGGTTGAGCCACGTTTTGGCAGCTATGTTGGTGAGACTTAATGGGTGTAACTTTCATGGCAATTCAAGAAGACACAATTTCAAAAACAGTAGTCTGCTTTTATTGATAGAAAAATTAATATTATCAATATTCAGAACTATTATTGAAAACAATATATATAGTAAATCTCCCTGACTTTCATAGTTTCTCTTAAGAATTCTGATGTAATTCTGATGCCATGATATGTGGCATAAAGTTTTCCTTGTTTATTGCATGACCATGGCTCCTTCCCAAGTTGCCTTATGCATCTAAGTGTGTCATGTAAAAGCTGCTTACTTGAATCTCCTTTTAAATACTTCTTGGCCAGATTAGTATGCAAAGTATTAGTGGAATAGAGATCAAGCTGGATACTAGGGCATTTGACTTTCTCCCTTACATATAGTAGGGGGTCAACCTACTCTTTGAACTTGTCCAAGCTTCAGTATATGCTGTCACTTCTCTGTATTTCCCACTGAACCAGCTCTGACTTTGCTAGCAGAAGCCAGCATTCAAGGCTCTGATGTGGTTTGCTCCATGCTGTGTTTTCATTTGACTTGATATTTTTCTCATACCAGGGCTATGCTGTCTGCCATAATGGTCCTTGCTTAAAGTTTGCTTGTTTCAGCTTGGCTCAGCTGCTGTGCAGTCTTCTCATGGTTTTGTGTGTCTCAAGTCTTGTTCCCTTAGTGAGTAAGGATGAGGCTTTGGTGTTTGTATATGTGACTTATATACTTCTTTACTTTGGTTTTGATTCCCCAGACACTGATCTCAACTAAAACTACGCATCTGCCTCCCTCTACCTCCAGAATGGTGCTAGGCATCAATGGGCATTAAGTTAAGACTTTCTTAAATGTCCCATAGACGCTGTACTTTTCTCAGCACAGAGATCCTCTGGGGATCTGGGCCCTCCTTGCGCCAGTGTGGTAGATGATAACATAGGGCAGTCAGACTGGGTGATTTTCCACCTTCTGCTTTGGGAGCTATAGTTCTGCCATCCAAGGGTGTTGTTTGTTTTCTTTTTGCTCTTTTTGAATCCAGAGAATTTTTTCTTTGTTCTTGTTTACAGAAGAAGAGCAAGTAGGGCAGACTCCCCTTTCCTGACCACTTTTGCTCAGGGCCGGTTATTTCCTTTACAGTTATAATCAGTGGCCTCTACCCTTGCACAGTTTGCAGTCCTTACCTTCTGTGTCCCATCCCTCCTTTCAGAGTCAAAGATCAGATGTTTAGTCCTGCCTGGCCCTGTGCTTCCTCCCTCTTAAAAAGCACTTCACCTCTACACACTGGACACTACCTTTGAAAAAAATTTAAAAACCCATAAGTTACACCTCATATGCGCTCTTATAAACATATCTTTCACAAACTAGCAACTTTGTGCCATATTGGAAATACCAGTTTCAATGATTGGGCTGCCCTGAAGACTAGTGATAGATGCCTGGAATTGGCCATCACCGATTTTAGGAACCTTTCAGACAGAGTGTCAGAAAGGAATTGTTGAACCTCATCCTCCTACTCATTCAATGGACTATTTCTAACTGTTTAGAACTAACAGGTTGCACAAGATTTCCCACTACATACTTCATCTTATTATTTTTGTTTTTAATCAAAGAACTTTTGTAAAGATCAAGTAAACAACTTACAGTGCAGAAACATTTATCAAACCATTGTTTGCCTTTACTTTTTGACTATTTCTAAAGTTGTTCAAACCATCCCTTTGATTTGTTGCATTACATTGTATTCTAGGTGTTCAGGTGTCTTCAGTTTGGCTCAGTTCATGCTCTCTGCAGCCAAAGTTTCATTACAAATTAAGCATTGCAAATTAAGGGATTTTCCATGTCATTGTGATTATTTGAAGTCCATTCATATTACACAGATGGCATGGTGTATTTTCCCATGTCGTTCAGCTATGTACAAAAGCTAGTGAAGAACCTGCTGGACTTTTACCAGTGTTTTTACTACTTTAATCTCGATTTAGCTACGTATTCATAGATAAAAATATGAATAAATATTATTAGTGTTTTCCCAAATGAACTCTAACTCCATGAAATCATGTTTGTCTGTGCTCACTGAAAACTCTGGTGTCCACATATAGCTATACAGGAGAGATGTTTAAGATACACATTGAAGGGCTTTTATTGTTGCTGTTGTTTTGAACACATTTTTCAAATCAAGTATCTTAATACATCTAAAGATATAGTGTTAGGATACTCACATATGCATGTGCTGAAGAATGGTAGTATGCAGAAAGCCTTGTATGCACAGGAAAAGGATGACGCTCAGAGCTCATGGCACTCTGTAATGCCAGCTGAGGTACTAGTTGGCAGCATTTGTTGGTGTTACATGGCATGAGCATAGGCACAGTGCCAGGTGGAATGTTGTTAGATCAGAACCAAGGCTGTTGTTGAGCCGTGAAAGGCAATGTGTGCTAGTACTTCTGGAAACACACTGGATTCATTACATGTTTAACTTGAGTAGACAATTGAAGAACTTCACATTCAGAAGCCTTCTGCTCTTGTCAATTTTTTTATATCTTCATATATAGCTGTGGCCCACCACTAAAGCCCTGGGGAGCTTCTATCTAGTCACGTCTCTCTGTGGAATTGCTCATATGGTCATCTATTATAAATGGACTCATGTCACATGTGCTCTTTACATCCATCTTCCCTCAAAAACCCATTCATGTTGTGGCACATGTTGAAATATTTCATTGTGAAAATACACAACACATGGTGTACTTCTTAATTAAATGATAAGTATTTGGATGGCTTTTGGTCTTTGGCTACTATGAATGATAAAGTATCAACATGTGAAGTGTTTCTGTAAGTGGGCATAATACCCAATATCAATATGTAAACATTTGTCCTTTTAATGACAGATAGGTATAGTCTTCATTCCTTATTGAGGAAGCTTTTCTTTGCAATATCTGAGGCCAATACAGAAAACTACAACCAACCCAAAAACACTATAGAAAACCATGACCAATCAAAATGGAGGGGTGTTCAACCCACTCCCCCTAAGATACACATATAGAACACTCCCACAAGAAGGTGCAAAGAAGAGGGTGGGGGAGGTTGTAAGGACCAGAGGCTCTGTCTCCTAGCAATGTCAGAAGCTGCACTCAGAGAGGCTCACCAGCATTTCTTCCCAAAACTAGGCTGAATAACCAATGGACATGGCAAACTGGACAGAGAAAAGCCCACAAAGCCTCAACCCTACCTGAAGAACTACTGGCGGCAGAGGAAAGCTGGGAGTCAGCTAGCTGGTCTTTCTCTGGAGAAAAGCACACCGACTGGTCATACATTGCCAAACTGGTAGCCCTAAAAAATCATGTAGAGGTACCATTAAAGGGATGAAACAGGCTATATTTAGAAATATATATGCACATCTATACACATATATACATACAATATCAATTTATCAAAAAGGAGTTCATGAATTTGAACACGATGGTGAGGGGGAACATGTGACAGTTTGGAGAGAAAAGAGGGAGGGGGAAATGCTGTAATTAAATTATAAAACAAATAAAATAGAACAATGCTTGAGGGCATAAGAAAAGGCTCAACTTACTGTGCAAGCCTGAAGGCTGAATTTGGAGCTTAGGGAGAAAAAAAAAGCCAACTGTAGCATCATATGCCTGTAATCTCAGTGCTGATGAGCACAGTCCAGGAGCACCAAGAATGCCACCTCAGTGAGGGCGAGCATAGTCCAGAGGAGCATCAAGAATGCAGTCTCAGTACTGAGGAGCACCAGGCCACCTGTGAGTTCAGGGTTCGATGAGAGACCTTGTCTCAAAAAAGCATCAGAGAGTATACTAAAGGAAGGTACCCATCCGGAGTTCTAGACTTTATAAGCACACACTTGCATGTATGTTTACATGCATACATGCATATACACACACACCTGTATGCATACACACATGCATGAATGTACATGTTTTTGTACATGTTTCAAAGTGCTTGGCCAAAACTATATGAACAGAATTTGTGGGCAATATAGTAATTATATTTTTCTTTTCTTGATGATAACAGAAGAGTTTGCTTTAATTTTATTAATTTTAAATGATAGGTAAATTTTACATTTATAAGAGAGAGTATGAAATGTTATACATGTATACAAAGAATGGTAACCAGTTCATAGTAATTAGGATTTTTACTTCCTCAAGATTTATCATTTTTATGAGTAGGGAACCTTTGATTCTTCTTTAATTATTTTGGAATGTATAATAAAATTTTGCTACAGTGATAGTAATGTGCCCAAACAAATTTCCATATTCTTAGTATATTTTGATCTTCATTACCCGCCATATCTCTACCCTCTTCCTCCTTCACCTCCAATTAGTTCTATTCTAGTTTGTGATACTATATTATGAACTATTTCTACTTTTAAAAATTTATTTTTAATTATGGATTTGGAAGGTATGAGTGCAGTACCTATAGTCCAGAAAAAAAGGACATATCCTTGGCTCTTGAGTTATAGGAAATTGTGAGTCACTTGACATGGGTGCTGGAAGCCAAACATGGATTCTCTGCAAGAGTACTCACTCTTAATGACTGAGCTATCTTGTCAGCTCATAAATGATCAACCATTTAATTAATATTTGTTTAAGCTAATCACTCAAGATTGGGCAACATATGTGGGAGCTTGTTCGCTAAGGATACTGATTCTCCCTGTCTCAGGAGGCAGTGACCCCTTGTAAATCTTCATCTGGGTGTGGGACCATGAGTAATTTCCCCTTTCTGCATTAGCATGTCAACTAGTGCTGTAATTATATTGCAGATCTTGCTTAGGCACCATATTTTTTTTTTTTTTTGGTTTCTACAACACAGGGTTTCTCTGTATTGTTTTGGAGGCTCTCGGTCCAGCCCGGCCTCGAACTCACAGAGATCCCCCTGCCTCTGCCTCCCGAGTGCTGGGATTAAAGGCGTGCGCCACCATCGCCCGGCTGGCACCATGTTTTTGATAGTTTGTGGCTGTGGAGCAGGGGTATTTTTTTTAAATTTTAAATAGCTCGTTTTACATGTCAATCCCAGTCCCCTCTCCCTCCCCTCCTCCCCCACTCCCCTTCCCCCCCACCCTCCCACCCTATTGCCAAATCCTTCCACATAGGGGATATCTAGAGTCTGTCATTTTACTCTGGGTAGGGTCCAGGCACTCCCCTAAGAGTCCAGGCTGAGAAAGCATCCCTCTTTGTGCTATAGGCACACAAAGACTGTTTGTATACCAGGGATAGACACTGATCCACAGCTCAGGGCCCCATAGGTTGCCCAGGCCTTCTCGCTGACACTCACATTTGGGGGGTCCAGATCAGTCCCATGCTGGCCTCCCCACTGTCAGTCTGGGGTCCAAGCGCACTCCCCTGTTCAGATCAGCTGTCTCTGCTGGTTTTGCCAGCCCATTCTTTGCCAATTTGCTCATCACTCCTCTCTCTCTGTCACTGGTTTCCTTGGGTTCAGTTCAGTGATTGTGTGTTTGCCTCTGCTTACATCAGTCACAGGATGAAGGCTCCCGGATGGTTATAGACATCAAGTTCATTATCAGGAATGGGCATTCGAGGTGGTCTCTCCACTATTGCTTAGCTTGCCAATTGGTGTTATCCCTTTAGATCACTCGAGGTCGCTCTGGTGCCCGATCTGTATTCGATCCTATGATTCCCTCTTCCCCCTATTCTACCCCCACCCCCTCAACTTCCTGTTCCCCCATGACCAACTCTCTTTAAGCGTGTGAAAACCATAGTAGTGAGGGCTTGCAGCAGTGTTTGTCTCTGTACCTGGTTTATCTCACTCAGCATATTATCTGAATTCCACCGCAGTTGCTGAGAATGGCAGATTTTCTCCTCCCTATGTACAGACTATTACGCATTATATATGCACAATATTTATTTTGATTTGGTTTATTTCTTTATTTGGCTTAAAATTTTTTGGATTCGATCTACAGGGGCAGGGTACTTCTTGTGTTGGCCTTGAATTCTCCAGTCTCCTGTCTCAGTCTCCACAGTGCCCAGAGTACAAGCTATGCCACCACGCCTGGCAGTATACTATATTTTTAACCCATCAGTTTATTCACAAACATCTCAATTGGTTCCATATATTACTTATGTAAATAGTGGTGCAATGAACATGGCAGGGTTAAATGTTCTTAACTGTATTCTATTTCCTTTGGATATACAGTTAGGAGTTAAAATTGTTGGACTGCATGTTTGCTGAGATTTTTAGTATTTAATACTTGTTTGTTTCTTTGTTTTTGTTTAGAAACTCTCCTGTTTTCTATGATGACTTACTAACCCACAGCCCCATCCACAGAGTATGATTTGACCTATCTCTTAAGCATTCTTTCCAGCATTCGTTATTTTGTCTTTTTAGTGTTTGTGTGTGTGATGTTTTTGCAGTTGTCTATGAAAGTCAGCAAAGAACTTCAGACAGCTGCATCTGGTGTAAGAGGCATTTGTGAGCCATTTGGTGTAGGTGCTATGAACTGAACTCAGATCCTCTAGAAGAGCAACAAGAACCCTTAACCACCAAACCATCTCTTTTTAGCCAGTCTTTCACTGCACATTTTTGTCATTGTTTTTAAGTTTCTTATATCCTCTGGACTTTATATTTTTGGCAAAAGATTCTTTTGTGTACTTCTTCCATTCTGGACACTGTTCTTTTACTCAGTTCCTTTGGAAATACAGACATTTAATATATACATACATTTAATATTCATTTTTAAAATTGTTGTGCTTTGGTGTTCTATATAAAATAAAATTTGTTATACCAATGTCTTCAATTTTTATCTCATCCTACCAATAGATTTATATCTTTTGGTGACATTTCATTTTCTGTTTATGTTTATATAAAATAAGGCACAGTCTAGCATCTTTTTTTCTGGATACACAAATCCTCCTTTTCATCAATGTGGTTTCTCTACGGTATCCTGCTGCTGGTGGTGCTAAATATCAGGGGGGTTTAAATAAAGCATTAGCTTTTGTTTCATTGTTCAGTGTGTATGTTTGTGTCAATACTATGTGTTCTGATTTCCATTAAGTTTCAGCGTCTTTCAAATTAGACTTTAGTTCTTTATCTTTAGTTCTGTATGGCTTTGGATACTTGTCTCTTCCTTCCTCCCTTCCTCCCTTTCTTTCATTCATCACCATCACCCTCTTGCTCCTCCTTCTTGTGGCTTCATAAGAATTTTGTGATTGTCTTTTCTCTGCAAAGAATGTTTTCGTTACTATTACACTATGTATACTGCATTGGGTAGTGCACTGGATGATTTTGTGTGTCAACTTGACACAAGCTAGTCATTAGAGAGGAAGGAGACTTAGTTGAGGAAATGCCTACACGAAATCCAGCTGTAATGTATTTTCTCAATTGGTGACAAATGGGATGGGGTCCGGGTCATTGATGGTGGTGTCACCCCTGGGCTGGTAGTCTTGGGTTCTATAAGAAAGCAAGCTGAGCAAGCCATGTAAAGCAAGCTTGTAAGTCGACCCCTCTCTGGCTTCTGCATCAGCTCCTGCCCCAGGATGCTACCCTGTTTGAGTTCCTGTCCTACCTTTCTCCAGTGATGAACAGCAATGTGGAAGTGTAACCCAAATAAATCCTTTCCTCCCCAAATTGCTTTTTGGTCAGTGTGTCGTATTGTATCAATAGAAACCCAACTAAGACAGTTACTATGGACAGTTGAATACTTTTAATCTTTTCAATCTATGTCCATGGATTTTTTTTCAGTTTCTTATACCCAGCAATATTTTAAAATATTCTTTGTTCAGATAATTCACTCCCATGTTTAAATTTATTTCTAGTGGTTTTTAATGTGGTTGTTGGAAATGGTCTTTCTTTTTCAATTGTTTTTCATCTTGTTCTATACTAGGATATGTGATGTTATTTTTTGTGTATATGCTGTTTTTATATGGGCAACTTTACTGAGGTAATTCATCTTACTAGGATATGTGATTATTTTTGTGTATATGCTGTTTTTATATCGGGAAACTTTACTGAGGTAATTCATCAATCACAATATGGTTTTCTCTAGAGCAATATTAGCCTTTTTCACATTAGATCAATTGCAAACGGATAATTTGACAACATCACTTCTAATATGGACACTGTGTATTTATTTCACTAATGTTCCCAATATCCCCTTGGCTACTATTAGGATGACAGTAGCTTCAGAAGAAGACGTTTTTATTTTGTTCTAGGACTGAAAGGAAGCTTTTAGCATGATGCTTGCTAAGGGCTCATCATATTCACATGCCTTGCCTTATTGGGATACATTTCTCTGTGCCTTTGTGGCTTAGGGCCTTATCAGGAAGGATGTTGAAAGTTTTCAGATGCCTTTTCTGAGTTTATTTACAGTTTCCACAGATTTGATTTTTGGATGACTGATGCTTATATTATAGGTATTGATTTCTCTATACTGAAGCACACTTCCATTTGGATAAACATCCCTTAATGATGGTGCATAATCATTTTTATATTCTTCTATTCTACCTTATGTTTACTAGTTTTGATGATTAATGTTGACAAGTTGATTGAAATAAGAATCAACTCGGAGATTGGCAAGACATACATTTGGTTCTATCCAAAACATATATTATATTTCAGTCCAAAGAACTTAAAAGATTCAAGATGAAATATAAGAAATACAAATAAATTATTAGATGAAAAAAATCAAAACACATTGCATAAAAATAGCATTTGATATAGATGCCAAAGACTCTTACAGAAATAATAAAATATTGCTGTCAAGTTGAAGAGCTGAAATTGCATTATATTAATTACAAAATTGAAAAAATTCCTTATTTCAATGGATACTAACAATATTAAGTAACAATATTAAGACAAAAAGAGTAAAGTAGTGGGAAAAACAGAAAATAACTTATTAATAGTCTTTAGCAATATAAGTCTACAATCATGAAAATTTAAGAACTGGGCATGGTAAGAAATGACTACAATCCTGACTCTTAAGATGTTGAGGCAACAGTCACAAAAAGACAAACATGGTATGCAATCACTCATATATGGATTTTAGGCATGGATCAGGGGAGTGTCAGCCCACAACCCCACTGCCAGAGAGACTGGGAATCAGGAAGGACCATAAGAGAGATATATGCTTGGTAACCCACAAAAAGTGGAATGAGGCAAGATCTCCTGAGCAGATTGGGAGGATGGGGACAGGGGGAGAGGAAGCCAGGAAAAAGAGGGGAGTAAGAGGAAGGGAGAGGAGGACATAGGAAAGCTGGAAGGTTGAGTCAGGGGAAGAATAGAGGAGAGCAGGATGAGAGATACAATAATAGAGGGAGTCACTTTAGGTTTGAGGAGAGATCTGGTACTAGTGAGATTTCCTAAGATCTACAAGGATGACACAAACTGGCAAACTAAGCAATAGTGAAGAAATTACCTTACATGCTCCTCCCTGATAATGAGTTTGACACTATCTTATATGCCATTCTAGAACCTCCATCCAGTGACATATGGAAGCAGAGGCAGACACCCATAGCTAAACATGGAAATGAACTCCTGGAACCCAGTGAAAGAGAGGGAGGAGTGATGAGCAAAGGGGTCAAGACTGCACTGGTGAAACTCAGAGAAACAGCTGACCTGAACAAGAGGGAGACCTTGGACCCTAGACTGATGGCTGAGAGGCCAGAATGGGATTGATCCAGACCCCCGAAAGTGGGTGTCAATGAGGAGGCCTAGGCAACCGAGGAGGTTTTCGGTAGTAGATCAGTATTTATACCTAGCACACAAATGAATTTTGCATGTCCATCCCACAATGAGGGATGGTTTCTCATTCTGGACACTTGATGTGGGCCTAGGCCCTGCCCTGAGTGAAATGGCAAACTCTGGAGATGCCTCATAGAGAGCCTCACCCTCCCTGGGGAATGGAGTGGGTATTTGGGGGGCTGGAGAGGGCCGGGGGCAGGGTAGGAGAGGAGGGAGAGGGAGCTGAGATTGATGTGTGTAGCAAGCTTTTTTCTAATTTAAATATAAAATAAAATAAATATCCAAAAATATGTTGAGGCAAGATATATAGTGAGACTCTAAAAAAACCCAGGAAAATAAACTATATAAATTACAGAAATTTGAGAAAAAATAAATGTATAAAATACATAAATATACAATATAAATTTTATACTCTTACATTAAAATATTAGAAGAAACTCAAAGTAAAACAAACTTATTCATTTTGTTTAAAATTAAGTGAATATTGAGTAGGTCAAAATTTAGTAATGAAAGATGAGAGCAATAAATTTCTTAAGTTATCATTTTAATACTTAGCAATATTTTGCAAACCTTAGTTAAGATACTAGAAATATAGATAAAAGAAATGCATCAACAATCTATAATATCCAAAGGGAAACTCTAACTGAAAACTCATAGAGTTCCATAAATGATGTACTAAATCTATTCAGCAATATCAGCCAGAATGTGATCATAAATATAATCCATACAACCACTTAAAAATCAAACCCTGTAGACTGCTGTTATTACTCAAGAAGAACTATGTAGCACAAAAAAATAAAGACCCAGAGACTTATACTGGAGTTAAGCTTCAAGCTGAAGACCAGAGAAGCAAGGAAGTCAGTCACTACCTCTCAAGTCTACCTCAGGCTGAAAGGGATGATTCTGTCTCCAGAAGCTCTCACCAAGCTTCAGACTGCTGCCTCTCGTCAGTTAGGTTGGTGAATCAATCTCCACATGAGACCCTTTGCTTTTTATACGCCTCTAGTGCTGGGATTAAAGGTGTGTGATGCCAGATGCTGAGATCATCCTTGTGTGAGCTGCTTCTCTTTAGAACTGGATCAATTTCAGGTAGCTTAATGTGGCCTTGAACTAACAGAGATCCATCTGCTTCTACCACCCAAGGGGTGAAATTAAAGTTGTGTATGACTACTACCTGGCTTCTATAACTAACTAGTATGGCTGCATTGTTATTTTGATCTCCAGGGGCTTTAATAAATAATAAGCAATATATGACAATTTGCCTTTTTTTGCCTAATACAAAAAGGAAAACTACAACTAACTTAAAAAAAAGCTACATACAAGTATAGTAAGTATATTTGCAATTGACAAATTCAGATACCTCATTATCTATATCTTGGTGAGTTATTATACTATCTTGTTGTGTTCAAAATCCGGTACATAATTTATTTTCTATTCTAACTTGCTTTATCAAAATATCTATCAAAGCATTTATACTTTATATATCTTTTTTCTTTTTATTCTTTTTTTATTTTATTTTCCAGTTTAAATTTAGATAAGAAACGAGGTTGCTTCACAAGTCAGTTCCAGGTCCCTCTCCCATTCCTTCCCCTCCTCCCGTGCCCTCCCCCAACCCCCCCAGTTATCCCCTCATTCCCCCAGGGAGGGCGAGGCCCTCCATGGGGGTGTCCATAGTCTGTCATTTCATATAGGGCAGGGCCTAGACCCTTCCCCAAGAGTTCAGGGTGAGAGTGCACCTCACATTGTTCTATGGGAGTCCAAAGTCTGTGTGTATACTTGGGATGGGTACTGATCTGCTGCCCAAGTCTCAATAGATTCCCTAGGCCTCCTCACTGACACCAAGATTTAGGGGGTCTTGATCAGTCCCATGTGAGTTTCTTTTCTGAGTCTGGTAAAAAATTAAAATTATAATTATAACTATCTAGTCTTCAACTTTCTCAGAGACCGAAGAAGGGAATAATAGTAACTGAGTACAAAGGAAATACAAGCACATAATTTTCAAAAAAATGTGAGAAATGATCTAAACAACTGGCTGCCTGGATAGTCATCCAAGATTCTTCTGCAATGCTGTGGCACACATCTGCAGTCTACAGACCTAGCATATCTGACAGACGTTTCTGTGAAGCAGGATATTCTGAAGGACTTTATTATTATTATTTATTTTTAAATTTAAATTAGAAACAAGATTGCTTCACATGTCAATGTCAATTCCAGCTCCCTCTCCGATTCCCTCCCCTCATCCAGAGCCCTCCCACCAACCCCCCCAATGTCCCCTAATTACCCCAGGGAGGGTGAGGCCCTCCATGGGGTTGTCCATAGTCTGTCATTTCATCCAGGGCAGGGCCTAGACACTCCCCCCAGGAGTTCAGGGTGAGAGTGCATCTCTCATTGTTGGATGGGAGCCCAAAGTCCATTTGTATACCCGGGACAAATACTGATCTACTGCCCAAGGCTCAATAGATTACCTAGGCCTCCTCACTGATACCACATTCAGGGGGTCTTGATCAGACCCATGCTGGATACTCAGGCATCAGCCTGGGATTCAAGAGCTAACCCTTGTCAGGTCAGCTGTTTCTGGGGGTTAAACCAGCCCTGTCTTAACCCCTTTTGTCATCAGTCCTCCCTCTCTGTCACTGGCTTTCTTGAGTTCAGCTCAGTGCTTAGCTGTGGGAGTCTGTCTCTTCTTCCATCAGCCACTGAATGAAGGTTCTGTTTCCCAGACTCTCTGGCCATGAGATTGTAGGCTGGCACTCCCCAGATCTATTTCTAAAATCCATATATGAGAGAGTACATGCCATGTTTCTCTATTTGTGACTGGGTTACCTCGCTTAGGATGGTTTCTTCTAGTGCCATCCATTTGCCTGCAAATCTCAGGATTCCATTGGTTTTTTTTCCTGCTAAATAGTACTCCATTGTGTAAATGTACCACATTTTCACTATCCACTCTTCAGTTGAGGGGCATGTAAATTGCTTCCAAGTTCTGGCTATTACAAATAATGCTGCTATGAATATAGTGGAACAGACATCCTTGTTGTATGAATGGGCATCTTTTGGATATATGCCTAAAGTGGAGTTGCTGGGTATTGTGGTACGTTTATTCCCATTTTTCAGAGGAATCTCCATACTGCTTTCCAAAGTGGTGGAACAAGTTGGCACTCCCACTAGCAATGGAGGAGTGTTCCCCTTTTACCGCATCCTCTACAGCATAAATTATCATTGGTGTTTTTGATTTTAGCCATTCTGACAGGGGTGAGATGGTATCTCAGAGTTGTTTTGATTTGCATTTGCCGGATTGCTAAGGATGTTGAGCACTTTCTCAAGTGCCTCTCAGCCATTTTAGAATCCTCTATTGAAAATTCTCCCTTTAGTTCTGCAGCCCACTTTTTGATTGGATCCTTTGGTGTTTTGGAGTCTTGCTTCTTGAGTTGTTTGTAAATTTTGGAGATCAGTCCTCTGTCAGATGTGGGATTAGTGAATATTTTCCCATTCTGTGGGCTGCCTTTTTGTCTTGTTCACTGTGTCCTTTGCCTTACAGAAACTTCTCAGTTTCAGTAGGTCCCATTTATTAAATGTTGATCTCACTGTCTGTGCTACTGATGTTATGTTTAGAAAGCTGTCTCCTGTACCAATTCGTTCAAGGGTACCACCCAATTACTCTAAGTAGTTTAGTGTGGTTGGATTTATGTTGAGGTCTTTTATCCATTTGGACTTAAATTTTGTGCATGGTGATAGACATGGATCAATCTGCATTCTTCTACATGTCAGCCTCCAGTTATGCCATCACCATTTGTTGTAGATGCTTTCTTTTTTCCATTGTATATTTTTAGATTCTTTGTCAAAGATAAGATGTTCATACATTTGTTGGTTAATATCAGGGTTATCAATTCGATTCCATTGGTCTACCTGTCTATTTTTGTGCCAATACCTAGCTGTTTTCAGAACTATAGCTCTATAATAGAACTTGAAGTCAGGGATGGTGATGCCTCCATAAGTTGCCTTGTTGAACAGGGTTGTTTTGGCTGTCCTGGGCCTTCTGTTTTTCCATACAAAATTGATTATTGTTCTTTCAAGTCTGTGAAAATAATGTGCTGTGATTTTAATGGGGATTGCATTGAATCTATAGATTGCTTTTGGCAGGATTGCCATTTTTACTACAGTGATCCTACCTATCCAAGAGCATGGGAGATCTTTCCATTTTCTGAGGGCTTCTTTAATTTCTTTCTTTAAAGATTCAAAGTTCTGGCGATACAGGTCTTTCACTTGTTTGGTTAGCGTTACCCCAAGGTATTTTATGTTGTTTATGGCAATTTTAAAGGGTGATGTTTCTCTGATTTCTTTTTCAGCCCTTTTATCATCTGTATATAGGAGGGCTACTGATTTTTTTGAGTTGATCTTGTAGCCTGCCACTTTGCTGAAGGTGTTAGTCACCTATAAGTGTTCCCTGATAGAGTTCTTTGGGCCATTTATGTAACTATCACATCATCTGCAAATGGTGAAAGTTTGGCCTCTTCCTTTCCAATTTATATCCCCTTGATCTTTTGTTGTAGTATGTCTCTGGCTAGAACTTCAAGTACAATGTTGAAAAAGTATGGAGAGAGTGGAAAGCCTTGTCTTGTTCCTGATTTTAGAGGAATTTCATTTAGCTTCTGTCCATTTAGTTTGATATTGGCTGTTGGTTTGCTGTACATAGCTTTTATTATGTTTTGGTATGTTGCTGTTATCCCATATCTTTCCAAGACCTTCATCATGAAGGGGTGTTGGATTTTGTCAAAGGCTTTTTCAGTATCTAGTTAGATGATCATGTGATTTTTGTTTTTCAGCTTGTTTATATGGTGGATTACATTGATGGATTTTTATATGTTGAACCATCCCTGCATCCCTGGGATGAAACCTACTTGATCGTGGTGAATGATTGTCTTGATGTGTTCTTGGATCTGATTTGCCAGTATTTTATTGAGTATTTTTGCATCGATGTTCATGAGGGATATTGGTCTGAAGTTCTCTTTCTTAATTGTGTCTTTGTGTAGCTTCGATATCAAGGTTATTGCAGCCTCATAGAAAGAGTTTGGCAAAGACCCTTCTGCTTCTATTGTGTGAAATACTTTGAGAAGAATTGGTATAAGCTGTTCTTTGAATTTCTGGTGGAATTCTGCACTGCGGCCATCTGGACCTGGGCTTTTTTTGCTTGGGAGGCTTTTGATGACTACTTCTATTTCCATAGGTGTTATAGGGCTATTTAAATTGCTTATATGTTCTTGATTTAGTTTTGGCAAGTGATAGCTATCCAGGAAGTCATCCATTTCCTTTAAATTTTCCAATTTTGTAGAGTACAGGTTTTCAAAGTATGACCTGGTGATTCTCTGAATTTCCCCAGAGTCCATTGTTATGTCCCCCTTTTCATTTCTGATTTTGTTAATTTGCATGTTCACTCTCTGCTGTTTGGTAAGTTTGGACAAAGATTTTTCTATCTTGTTGATTTACTCAAAGAACCATCTCTTTTTCATTGCATTGATGTAATGGGTCCACATTACTTTCTTTTGTTATCAATAAAACCATGAAGGATTTTCTCACATGTGTCATTATCTTGTGCAGAACTGTGCCCACAACAGTGGAGATAATACGTTGGACTCACTATTGCCTGTATCAGTGCTTAGAGACAGAACCGCATGGAGGTCTGCACACAGGAAACCAACAGAGTCAAGAGATTATCATGAAGAGAATGGTGGCGCTTGAGTTATGATGAAGCGAAGGCAGTGTAGCTTTGCAAAGTTCCAGCTAAGATCTCTGGAGCCTGGAAAGCTGCCCTCTAGTTACTAAGCAAATGTTATCACTTGTGAGTACATGATGCAGTGAGAGCTATCAGAAGGCAGGGCAAGAAAAACACCAAAGGATTGGCTACAACAATGACAACATAACATAGGGTTGAAAATAGTTCATATTCTTGCCAGGACAGAGGGGTATCATACTTGAAGAACTACTGGGTAGAATTTTCAGCAAGTAGTGAGCAAAACAAAACAAAACAATCTCTGGTCTAATTGCTTCTCTGATCCTACTTGAGCCAAAGGACCTTCAATAACATGCAAGACCTAAAAATGTGAATAGCATTGCATTTCTGCCTAAAGAATATTATTTGGGAAAATTAAGACTATGGACAAGAATGTCAAGAATTATTCCTCTAATTCTCAAACTGGAGAGACAAACATTCATAATGCGGCAGTTACCATAAAAACAATGTGCACACAGATTTGGAAAAACTCATAAAGTCAAGATGAATAAACAGTGAATTAGGTGAGAAAAAAAGACAAGTTGAAAAGAGCATCTTGACCTAATTTTCAAAACTGAGCAAAACTTATCCATGGCTATATAATATTCTGATGACCATTAGACACAGGATGGAAATTCATTAATCTCTACACAGGAGAAGCATGCCCTCTATATTTGTTCCACTTCAGTAGACATGCCTTGTTAAGTAGCAGGAGATGAAACATGAATAAGGCAAGGGGAGCACAGAGTGAAATGACAGAATCCCACAGATGCCAGGGCTGGGTTCAGTGGAGTGGTACAGCATGCCTAAGTGTGACTACACCCTGTATTGAATCCCCCATCACCAAAATCATGAAGTGTGAAAGTGTAAGAGTTAGAGCACTCTGTGGACTTCTCTATAACACTTCTTGTGGATGTAAACAAAACATGCAAACAAAGTAGTGTAGAACATACCATTCCCAGCTATGGAAAGGCTAAAGTGGAAGAGGTCTACATAGAAGCTAATCTTGCTTACATAACAAGACTCTCAAAACTAAAGCAATTCAGAACAGTTGGGCGTGGAGAGATGGCTCAAAGATTAAGAGGGCCTAGAGCAAGATAGAGATAGAGAATTGCTCTCTGGCTACTAAAGTTTGAACACCTGAGACTCCTGCTGCTGATGTGTACCAAGCCTCAAGTATGGTGGACAGTACTTTTATTTGTCTTCTGCAGAAGCCAAACAGACATACTGAGTAGGGATATGGGAGGGCCGGTCATCTTTTTAATGTTTTTCAAATTTTTCATGATGGTACAAGTGTTGAAATCCTTCCATCTATGCAGTTTCACTCCTGATTTAATATACGGTGGTGTGCTATGTTCATAGCATCATTATTTGTAATAGCCAGAACTTGGAAGCAATTTACATGCCCCTCAACTGAAGAGTAGATAGAGAAAATGTGGTACATTTACACAATGGAGTACTATTCAGCAGGAAAAAAACAATGGAATCCTGAGATTTGCAGGCAAATGGATGGCACTAGAAGAAACCATCCTGAGCAAAATAACCCAGTTACAAATATAGAAACATGGCATGTACTCTCTCATATATGGATTTTAGAAATAGATCTGGGGAGTGCCAGCCTACAATCTCATGGCCAGAGAGTCTGGGAAACAGAACCTTCATTCAGTGGCTGATGGAAGAAGAGACAGACTCCCACAGCTAAGCACTGAGCTGAACTCAAGAAAGCCAGTGACAGAGAGGGAGGACTGATGACAAAAGGGGTTAAGACAGGGCTGGTTTAACCCCCAGAAACAGCTGACCTGACAAGGGTTAGCTCTTGAATCCCAGGCTGATGCCTGAGTATCCAGCATGGGTCTGATCAAGACCCCCTGAATGTGGTATCAGTGAGGAGGCCTAGGTAATCTATTGAGCCTTGGGCAGTAGATCAGTATTTGTCCCGGGTATACAAATGGACTTTGGGCTCCCATCCAACAATGAGAGATGCACTCTCACCCTGAACTCTTGGGGGAGTGTCTAGGCCCTGCCCTGGATGAAATGACAGACTATGGACACCCCCATGGAGGGCCTCACCCTCCCTGGGGTAATTAGGGGACTTGGGGGGGTTGGTGGGAGGGCATGGGAGGAGGGAAGGGAAACAGAGAGGGAGTTGGAACTGACTTGTGAAGCAACCTTGTTTCTAATTTAAATTTAAAGTTTAAAATAAACAATAATAATAATAATAAAATATATATGGTAGTGTGGTGGTTATTCAAAACCCTGCTTTGCTCTTTCTAGCTATTACTCCACAGAATACATCAGCTTGAAAGAATATCTATCCAAACCACCCACACAAGAAGAGCAGTGATGCCCACAGGGTGCATTAACAGAAAACAAAACCCTGACATTCCTCCTGCAAAAGAAATATAGGCAAATGCACTCTGACATTGGTAACATCCATCACCCTGGAACTGAGAGCTAAATAAACTCTCTTAAAACAACAGCATCAAAGCAAACACACAAACAAACAAACAGACAAGAAAGAATTTAGCACTGGCTTCCACTCACTGATAGCATAACATAGCATGAGGATAAACATGGAATTTCACATCATCATATATAAATCCCAGCTCAATTATCACAATCAATGTGAATATTGAGAAGTATTTCCTTGCACTCAGTACATTGTTGGCAAGTAGCCTTAAGTGTCTTTGGAGACAGAAGAGAGGAATAATTACAGGAAACATTGAAATGTTGCTGCTGGGAGCTTAGAAAAGAGGATCTAAAAGCTCCTATGCAATGAATTGTGTCTTCTATTCATCTTGCCATCTGATTTATATATGCAGGTTGTACAAAGCATCAACATTGACATAATTTTCTTCATATTCTGTTTTTAGTTCTTGTTGCTACACAAACTGATGAAGACCTAGTAATCTGTCTTCCTTGAACTTGGAGACATTTTGATCTTTTCATGTACACCAGGACTTCCTAGAGAAAATAGCCAATTTTTCTCAAGTCTGTATTTGTGCATCTGTATTTCAGCTGTAATGGATTCACTGGCGTCTGTAGCATGAAAACTAAAATACCCAGAGATGGACATTGGGGTTCAAATTTGAAGCTGAAGATCAGAAAAGCAAAGCATCCAGCCACTAGTTTCTTACCTCTACCTCAGACTGAAAGTACTAATCCTATCTCCATGAGCTCTCACCAGGCCTCAGACATCTCCTCAGCTTGGCTGGAGAAGGAATGCCTTTCTGAGACTTGCTTTTGTCTTTTATACTTTCCTAATGTTGGGATTAAAGGTGTGAGCTATAATTTTCTTTTAGACTGATTCACTCTTGTGTACATCTGAGTGGCCTTGGGTTCACAGAGATCTGTCTGTCCCTTAATCCTGAGTCCTCGAATTAAAGGTGTGTACCACCACCTCCTGGCTTCTGGCTGCTGGTATTAAAGGTATGTATTACCACTACTTGATATCTACAGCTTGAGGATGACTTTGCTTTTCTATATCCTCAGCCAAGCTTTAATAAATCATAAATAATATATCACTATAGGCATCAGCTTTCTAACTCTTGGTAGTAACATGTAAAGGGGGAGTTTAAACATTACAGATTCATTCATGGCAGACAACTTTGTACCCACACTTTGAAGGAGCCACATCAGAAAATTAGACTCCTAGCAACATTGTAGTGAATGCCCAAACTGGCCTTCCCCTGTAATCAGATTAGCGAATACTTTTGTACTTTAAGAAAAGCAGCATGTGAGAAAAAGACAAGCAGGACAAAATGGTTCAAGCAGAGGGGTTCGTTATTAGGGAAAGGGATCATATAAAGAGGAAAGGGAAGGTTAGAAACTGTCCTCCAGGCACAATAGCAGCAGATGGGTGGTGGGCAGGACCCTTTTAAAAGGGAACATAGTGAATACACACAGGTGGTGCTCTTAGTGGTTACATCTCGGGGTGTATCCTGTCAGAATCCCAAGGACAGGCCAGTATAAATGTCTGAATACTAACAAATACCCTAACTGGCATCATAGAGCATTCATCCAGTAATTGATGAAATGAGATACAGGGATCCACAACCAAGCACAAAGCCAAACTCCAGGAATATAGTTGAAGAGATGAAGGAGGGAATATATGATCAAGGGAAGTTAAGATTATGGTGGAAAAATCTACAGAGAAAGCTGAACCAAGTTCATGGGAACTCATGAACTCTAAACCCACAGATGTGGAGCCTCTATGGGACCAAGCTAGGCCCTCTGTATGTAAGAGACAGTTGTGAAGCTTGGTCTATCTGAGGGACCCTGGCAGTGGGACAAGGATCTATCACTGGTGCATGAGCTAGATGTGGGAGACCATTCCCTATGGTGGGATGCTATCCTCAACCTTAATGCAGGAGGGAGGGCCTTGTTCCTGCCTCAACTAAATGGGCCAGACTTTGTTGGCTCTCCATGGGAGCCCTTACCATTTGGGAGAAGTGAATTGGGGTGAGCTGTGGGATGGGCTGTGTTGGAGATGAGAAGGGGTTGGGAGGAGGGGTGGGAGGGAGAACTGTGGTTGGAATGTAAAATGAAATGAAAATAAATTAGTTGATTAAAAAATAAAATTTCTGAATCACTCCCATGTTTTTTTGTTCAAACATTGAATGGCAACATTGGCACCTCATATTAGTGTGTTTCATTTCTAATTCCTCCTTGACTAATTTTTCCACTCTCTTAACTAAAAACCTTAACAACTATGCCCTTATGAGTTCTTCCATTTCTTCTTGGTATAGATTAAATGCAACTATTATTTCTCATGTAGGTATGTTGGGGGATTACTACTCCATTATCTCTGCTAAACCTTACCTCTCTATTGGCCACTGAGGGGACAGTGTCTTATAAAGCACCTGTTTCAGGTGAAGTCACACTTCACAGAAGGGAAGACATTCTACTTTGGGCTCCCATTTGTTCCTAACCATAGACTACTATTGGACATTTTTGTAGTCATTCCATTTGAAATGCTTAGTATTGTTTAAGTGCAGTAAAATGAATGAGTTTCTTTACAGTGCCCATAGAGAGGCTATTGGGCTCTTAGAACATATCCTATGTTGTCAGTTGTTTAGATCTCTAGAATTATGATAAAATTAAGACAGTTTTCTTGATCTTGATTTATGTTTATAATATTTCAACTTTAAGGGCATCTTTTCTTTTCTCCCAATCCCTTGCCTTCTACTTGTTTTGCTTTTCAATTAACCATACAATAAAACTTTAAGAATTGTGAAAACCCTGTGCGTCATGTTGATTTTCTTTCTCCAACTGACTAATGGCTCCAGAGTGTTGCCAAGCAGACAGCAATCCAAATCCAAAGTGTTTTCTTGACAATCTGACCTTGAAATATACTCCCTCCCTATTGGAGTACCTAATAAACCAGTGCATCAGAATCTGTGCTAATGATTATTCATGGGATGTGATCACAGGGCCTGACATCAGAGAAAGTAAGTATTTGAAAGGGAAGGACAGAGATAGATACATGCTGACAAATTTCTGGGCTGCTACTTCAACATAAGCTATGAAATAGAATAGCCAATCTCTTGGCAGGAGACTCCACTGGCCCATGGATGGACTCCGAAATGTTCAAAGGAGGAATTTCTCCTTAACTCAGGATTTAGAAAAAATGCTTATTTTCTTTTTTCACTCCTTCCTCTTTGCTTTTTTAAAGTTTGCTTAAAAATAGGCAACTCTCCTACAGTCTAGAGTGGTCTCCCTGCTCCCTTTCTGCCGCTGCTGAGGCATCCAGATAGTTTAAGTCATTCAATGTGGAAGTTCATTATAGCTGGTATGGGGGAGACACCCACAAACACCTGGAAGTGAAGTAAGGATCTCAGCACACAATCAAGTGGCCTAGGTTTGCCTTAGGGATGGGAACAATATCCGTGAAAAATATATCATAGAGAACACTGTGCAAATGTCGGGAAGACTGTTCTCTTAGAGATTCTAAAGACATAAAGACTCTTTCATTTTGTGTTCTGTCTTTATATCTCTATCTTGACTCACTGTCTTAGACTCTTACTTCCTTTTTTAAATTTTAAATTTTAAATTTAAATTTTAAAAGGTTCATTTATGTTAATATCATGAGTTTTAAAAGTCAGCTTTCTATTGTTCAGTGTAGATACTACACATGTAATGAGTCAGACTTTCACAGTTTGAGTACCTAATGTACACATAGACACATTTCATTCTCCTTGGTACTAGGAAATACTGCACCTAGGTAGCTTAACTGTTGTGTTTATTTTTTGTTGAATTTCATTCTATTTATTTTAATGTTTCCATTTAGCACATGTCAATAATTCATTATAATGTGTTTCATGATGACATTGTCCTACATGAGCATAATATATTTCAGTCATAGACATTCTACTGCTACTCTCATTTCTTGTCTTCTTCCAAATCCATTAATCCCCTCCTTTTTCCAATTTTCCTCCATTCTACATTCCTATTGTGTGTGTATGAGAGAGAGAGAGAGAGAGAGAGAGAAAGAGAAAGAGAAAGAGAAAAAGAAAGAGAGAGAGAGAGTTTCATCAGGGTTATTTGTTTAGAGGAGCAAGGGATGAATGGAGGGATGGGGTTTGTTTACGGGAGCACCTGTGCCTTACCAGCAGCTACACTGCTAAGGACATTGTCTCTCCTCCTGTAAACTGCCACATCCTGTTAAGTCTCTGTCTTAACATCAGAGTCCACCCTCACCTACATAGGATTGCCACATGACTGGACTTAGGCACACTGTGTCCTTGAAAGGTTCTGACTCATGGTTCTGCACCCTCCTGGGATTTCTTTTCTTTACATTTCCCCTGCCCAACTCATGCTGTCCTCTTCAGGCCTCTGGATAACTACCAAAGACCAGAATGAAAGGAACCCCTTTCGCCTTTCCCTCAACCTCATTAATTTTATTCTAAGTAGTCCATCACTACCCAGAAAGGATGTGATGTGGTCTTCATCCATTCACAGTTCTGTAAACACCATTGCTAGTCAGTTGTGTTTTCACTTGTAAAGAAGTTATGCTTTGAACAGAAGGTCCTCTCAGAATATCTAAGCTGTTTTCCTGCTCATGGCTGCAGCACTTCTCTATTTGCCTTTAATCACACTAAATAGCCAACCACTAGAGGTGTTTGGTGGCTTTTGCAAGGATCCGTAAGAAGCCACCACTGTAACTGAGCTGTAGAATTTATTTATCACCAAGTTTCTCTTATTAGTCAATGTTACCACATCTCCCTCAGGAGAACCGGGATACATCATGCCACTCGGTAACCATTTTGCCTGCTCCAGACCTTCAGTTCAGTGGGTTAATAGATTCTTTACACGTTTTTGTCAGACTCTTTTTATTTATAGTGTTTTAATTTACACTCATTCATTTTTGTGAAAAGGCAGCTAAACCCTCAGTCTTTTAAAGAGTTCCTGCAAGTCTTTGGTCTCTCTAGTTATAGATTACTTAAGACTGTTTCCAATATTTTTGTTCTGTGTAAGTCCTCTATGTAGATCCAAATGTAATTGTTTTTGTGGATCTGCAAACAAAGTCCACAGAATACATTTTCTGAAGGATAACTACCTAATGTTGGAGCAGATATTTGCACCATTACTTGAAACAGTTGCAATATTTGCTATTAGTGGTAGTAAAGGACTGGAGGGCATTTGCTCTGCAGCCACATCCAAAGTGAAACTGTGCCTTTTTGCTCGCATTCTCCCTGTGAATGTGTACAGCGACATACTTCAAGCAGCGTGGTGACTGGTCAGTAGTTCACAATTCCTGTGTATCTATTCGAGATGTTGGAGCCTTCTGAAGGGCACTTGCAAATTTTTGATGATTTTTCTTTCTAGGCAAGTCTTTTTTCTTCCTTTACAAAAGGAAATTCTGCTGCTCTTGTCTGTAACCTCTCTTTTAAGATCTTTTTGTTTTTAGTCATAAGTACATGTGTGTGTTTGTATGGGGGTGTGTGCACATGAGTACTTGTATAAGCAGATGCTAGAGATGTTGGATCCCCGGGGGCTAAAGTTCCAGGTGGCTCTGAGCTACCTGACATGCTTGCTGGGAACTGACCAGAGACCCTGGAAGAGCAGTAAGTACTCTAAACTGCCAAGATATCTCTCCAGCCCCACATTGTTTCTCTTACATTTTATTAAAAGTTTTGTTATTTTTAAATGTTTTTATTTAAATTAGAAACCTGAATGTTTCACATGTCAGTCCCAGCTCCCTCTCCCACCTCTCCTCCCTTGTCCCTCCAACAACCCCCAGCCCCCAACCCAGTTCCCACATCATTCCCCAGGGACAGTGAGGCTCTCCTTGGAAGGATCTCCAGAGTCTGTAATTTCATCCAGGGAAGGACCTAGGCCCTTCCCCATTTGTCCAGGCTGAGAGAACAACCCTCTATTTGGAATGGGCTCCCAAAGCTCATTCATAAACCATGGTAAACACCTCAACTCAACCTTCCTGCTCCACCATGCCTTCTTCCCCCCTCTTCTTGTCCCCCTCTCTTTTTCTTGGTTCCCTCTCCCCTCCCCAGATGTTCCCAATCTGCTCAGGAGATCTTGCCTCATTACACTTCTCTGGGGTATCATGCATCTCTCTTGGGAACCTCCTTGTTTCCCAGACTCACTGGCATTGGGATTGTAGGCTGACACTCCCCTGACCCATATCTAAAATCCATATATGAGTGAGTACATACCATGTTTGTCTTTTTTGGGTCTGGGTTACCTCACTCAGGATGGTTTCTTCTAATGCCATCCATTTGCCTGCACATTTCAAAATTCCATTGTTTTTCTCTGCTGAATAGTACTCCATTGTGTAAATGTACCACATTTTCTCTATCCACGCTTCAGGTGTGGGGCATCTAGGTTGCTTCCAGGATCTAGCTATTTCCTATAATGCTGCTATGAACATAGTGGAACAGACATTCTTGTTGTGTGAATGGGCATCTTTTGGGTATATGCCTAAGAATTGCTGGGTCATGTGGTAGTCTCAGACCCATTTTCCTGATGAATCTCCATACTGATTTCCATAGTGGCTATACTAGTTGGTACTCCACCAGCAGTGGAGGAGTGTTCCCCTCTCTCCACATCCTCTCCAGCATAAGCTGTCATTGGTGTTTTTGATTTTAGACATTCTGACAGACGTAAGTTGATATCTCAGAGTTGTTTTGATTTGCAATTCCCTAATGGCTAGTGATGTTGAATGCTTTCTCAAGGGTCTCTCAGCCATTTTATACTCCTCAATTCTCTATTTAGTTCAGTCCCCTGCTTCTTATTTGGATACTTTGGTGTTTTGGAGACTTGCTTCTTGGGTTTTTTTAATTTTGGAGATCAGTCCTCTGTCAGATGTGGGGTTAGTGGATATATTTTCCCAATCTGTGGGGTGCCTTTTTGTCTTGCTGACTGTGTCCTTTGCCTTACAGAAGCTTCTCAGTTTAAGGAGGTCCCATTTATTAATTGTCGATTTCAGTGTTTGTGCTATTGGTGTTATGTTCAGGAAGCAGTCTCCTGTACCAATTCATTCAAGGTTACCTCCCACTTTCTTTTCTAACAGCTTCAGTGTGGCTGGATATATGTTGAGGACTTTGATCCACTTAGACTTAAGTTTTGTGCATGGCGATAGACATGGATCTATCTGCAGTCTTCTACATGCCAAAATCCAGTTATTCCAGCACAATTTGTTGAAGATGCTATCTTTTTTCCATTGTATAATTTTAGTTTCTTTGTAGAAAATCAGAGAAACATCACCTTTTACAATTGCCACAAACAACATAAAATACCTGGGGGTAACGCTAACCAAACAAGTGAAAGACCTGTATTGCAAGAACTTTGGGTCTTTAAATAAAGAAATTGAAGAAGACACCAGGAAATGGAAAGATCTCTCATGCTCTTGGATAGGTAGGATCAACGTAATAAAAATGGCAATCCTGCCAAGAGCAATCTACAGACTTAATGCCATCCCCATCAAAACCCAGCACAATTCTTCACAGACCTTGAAAGAACAATTATCAACTTTATATGGAAAAAAACAGGATAGCCAAGACAACACTGATCAACAAAGCAATGTCTGGAGGCATCACCATCACTGACTTCAAGCTCTATTATAGAGCTATAGTCCTGAAAACAGCTTGGTAGTGGCACAAAAATAGACAGGTAGACCAATGAAATCAAATTGAAAACCCTAAGTTTTGTTATTTTTGATGTAACTCTTTGTCATTTATTACATGTGGCAAGCATCTCCTCCAATCCTCCTGTACCTGCAACTCATATCTTCTCAACAAGAAAGTCAATAGTTTTGAACTCTGAAAAGTCTGAATTGTAGTTCATTTGAATTAGTATAATTTGTGTCATCACTCAGATACCTCTGAAAACTTCAACCTTTTAATCTTACTTCAAGACTGAAAAGAGCAAAAATGACTAAGACTCCTAGTGATCCTATTTTACATGGTGTTAATTTTATTGCCATTCTAGATATGAAGTATATTCAAACCCATGCGGTAAGCCTCATTTTATCATTTTAGATAAAACATCACACCTCAGAACTAACCTGCATAATAAGTAGTACAATCAACAATCCTCCATATAGTAATAAAATGCTGTATTTTCAAGTAGTATAATGTCTGCTTTCAGTAAAGCTAAAGTGAAAAGGGTAACTTGATGCCAGTGTATCCTAACTGGCTAAGTTATTGTTTCTGGCAGAAATGTTTGTATTTTAGCCAGCTTTCTCATTCTGCTGTTTCTTCCCCTCATTTCAGGTCACATACTGTCTGTATGACAAAGAAGCCGTCATTCACCTCTTATGTCAGTGTGTAAGCATCTGAGCAAACAGCAGCTGTTTGCTGAGATGACTAGAAAAATCTCTGCTTAGCCCATGACTACAAGACTCACTGTCACAGGGACAATATTCGTGCCATTTTCTTTAAGTCCTATGGTAGTATGGGAGTGAGGTCAGACAGTGCTACATTGTGCAAGGATATGCTTAGACTAGTGCGTATACTTCCTAATCTATAGCAATGTGTTGCTCCTTAAATATCTTAGACATTAGAAAATTAGGATGGATCCTGGTTTGCTACTCTGTTCCTGTGATAAAATGCTAACCAAAAACAACTAGGATGATGGAAAAGGTTTATTTGACCTACAGGTTGCACCATCAGTGGGAGAAGACCCTGAAGTTACTCAAGACAAGGACCTGAGTTAGAAAATGAAGCAGAGACAAAAGGGAAACACTGCTTTCTGGCTTGCCCCCAGGCTCGCAACCCACTGCCTTTCTTAAACAGCCAAGGCCTACTTGCCTAGAAATTCAACTGCCCATAGTAGGCTGGACCTCCCCACACCAGTCACTAATGAAAATGCCCCAGAGAGAAGCCTACAGGACAGTCTGATGAAGGCAATTCCTTAGCTGTATTTGATACAGCCTCTTTCTATGTGAGTCAAGTCAACAACTGAGATTCAAAATCATGGACAGGAAAAAAAAACTTCCTAGGGTATTTCCTACTTTCTCCTCCAAAGCAGTGAAACTTTCTCATACAAACACACACACACACACACACACACACACACACACACACACACACTTGGGTCACAAGTCAGACACCAATGTGCATAAGCTTATTTTAACATGGAAATAAATTAAAGCAAAAATTGTAACTAAAAGAAGGATTACTCATTCCTTTAGGACTTTGTCTAAAAGTAAAAACCCATGTAAGAGAAAATAATCTGTAGGGAGCTGAGAACGTTGCTCAATTAGCACTTGCTGAGCATGGTTGGGATCCTCAGTTAACTCTCTAAAACAGTAAGAAAGGAAGGATGGAAGAAATGAAAGAAGGAAGAAAGGAAGGAAGAAGGAATGAAGGGAGAAAGAAGGAAAGAAGGAAGGAAAGATGAGAGGAAGGAGAAAAGAAGGAGAAGGAGGAAGGGAGGAGAAAGCAAGAAAGAGGGAGGAATGGAGGAAGGAAGGAGGAAGAAGGAAGGAGAAAGAAAGAAAGAAGAAAGGAATGAAGGGAGTGAGGGAGGGAAGGGAAGAGGAAGAAAGGAAGGAAGGAAGAGAAAAAAAAGCATTCTTTGGCAAAAACCTATTGTGGACACAGCAGTCTAAGAGTGTCAGGTTCTGTAGAAACTCCTTTTTTTGAGTTTGTGTATCAGGTAGTCTAGGTTGGGCTCTGATGTTCTATTATAAGAGCCAAAAATTACTTAGAACTTCCTATGCTCACCAATCACAATTCAGGTATTGAATTCTTTAATCCCTGCTAGAAACATCTCTGCAAAATGAGTGCTGTAAATAAGATAATCAATCTTGTCTTCAATAAGATGTCCCATGTTTCTTCATGCTCAGAATTTTTCATGGAGCCAATGAAAACGTCCACCCGAGGAAGCCATGGCAATGAAGACAGATGGCATGATTAAAAGTATTAGGCAATGTCTGGTACACACTCTTACACTTTGAAGACTGACTGCCTCTGGGTAAGAATGCTTCCCTGGGATCCTCTGGTAACTTTCCTTCACACTGACTCTGTGCCATGCACTAAACTTAGCTTGCTCAATAGTAGACATGTTCCTACTATTGTGTTCTTTCTTCAACCACAATTATGAGCTGAAAAATTATCCTCCCTTTGACATATGTATCATATAATGTGAACATATTTGATACAAATGGAAGTCATTTATCCTGATCACAGGGCATCATTTAACTCACCATGATAACATTTTGATGTTTAATACAGAGAATTGCTTTGCATATTGTTTACGTATGGTTATGATAAGTAGTCCAGTTTATATACTTGATTCCTTCTATGCGAGGCCCAATAACTTCAGAAATAAATCCATATTTTGTATCATTGAAAACATGGTGTTTTAGATTGCTTACTACATAGAGTATATATTATTATCCTTCAAAATGCAGAAAGTAGCTTGCCATTTTTTCAGTGTGGTGATGGTATTTTTCCCAAGGTATCAATATTATTTTCTGTGTACTCTATTGCTAGCAATAAGAAAGGGGTTAGAGGGTCTACAATGAGTATCTTGAGACATGTGGTATTTTATTTACTCCATAAATTAACCTATTTTTTCAGAAAGAACCAGTTTTATACACTCAGGTACTCATATTCAGATATTTGGATGAAGTTATAAAAATGAATAGTTCATAAGGGGCCTTTAAAATACAAATCATGACCTGCAGCAGCATCAGGTAAACAGGCCAGCTTCCTGGCCTGTGTTCCAGTACCTGCAGATCGCCTGGGAACTGCACAGAGCTCCCAATCCCTGCAGGAGCCAAGCACCCCAGACTCTAGGTCTTCTCTCCCACCAAGGAGACCAGGAAACCAGAGGAGGCTGAGAGTCCAGGGAAGCAGCTGTTCCTCAGGCAGCATCAGGTAAACAGGCCGGCTTCCTGGCCTGTGTTCCTGTACCAGCAGATCGCCTGGGAACTGCACAGAGCTCCGAATCCCAGTGGGAGCCAAGCACCCCAGACTCCAGGTCTTCTCTCCCACCAACGAGACCAGGGAACCAGAGGAGGCAGGGAGACCAAGGGAGTAGCTGTTCTGGATCAGATACAACAGGACCCAGCATAGGGTCCAGGGGACCAGGTAGGAGGCTAAGCGCCCCAGATTCCTGTTCTTCTTCTCCACCCATGGGACCAGCACTTGAACAAGGAATAGAAGAACCACCAGATTATTGGACTTGCTAGCACCCAGCAAAAGGGAACTCTGGTCCCGAGACAAGTAAGGGGCTCTTTCTGCACCCACTAGAAGAAGAGATGGGAAAGAGACAATACAAAAACACACTCAGCAAGAGAAAAACAAATATGACACCGCCAGATTCTAGAGACTCCACACCAGCAAGACCCCAACATTCCAATGCAAAAGAAGCAGAAGAGAAAGACCTTAAAAGCACTTTCATGAAAATGATAGAGGCCCTAAAAGAGGATATAGGAAAATCCCTCAAAGAAATGGAAGAAAAAACAAACCAAAAAATGCAAGAAATGGAAGAAAAAACAAACCAAAAAATGCAAGAATTGGAAGAAAAATAAACCAAAAAAGGCAGGAAATGGAAGAAGAAGCGAAGCAAAAAATGCAGGAAATGGAAGAAAAAACAAAGCAAAAAATGCAAGAATTGGAAGAAGAAACATACCAAAAAAGGCAGGAAATGGCAGAAGAAACAAAGCAAAAAATGCAAGAAATGGTAGAAAAAACAAAGCAAAAAATGAAAGAAATGGAAGAAGAAACAAACCAAAAAAGGCAGGAAATGGAAGAAGAAACAAAGCACAAAATGCGAGAAATGGAACAAAAAGCAAACCAAAAAATGCAAGAAATGGAAGAAAGAACAAACCAAAAAATTCATAAAAGGCAACAAATGGATGAAAAGATAAACAGAAAATTGCAAGAAGCAATGCAAACACTGCAAGGGTTGGAAACAGAAATAGAGACATTAAAAAAAACACAATCTGAAGAAAGGCAGAAAATAGAAAAGATGGACAAACAGGCACTACCGATACAAGCATTACAAACAGAATAGAAGAGATGGAAGAGAGAATCTCAAATGTTGAAGATACACTAGGAGAAATGAATTTATCAACCAAAGAAAACCTTAGATCCAACAAAACCTTAACACAAAACATCCAGGAAATATGGGACACCATGAAAAGACCAAACCTTAGAATAATAGGTATAGAAGAAGGAGAAGAAATCCACCTCAAAGGGGCAGAAGGCATATTCAACAAAATCATAGAAGAAAACTTTCCCAACCTTAAGAAAGACATGCCAATGAAGGTACAAGAAGCTTACAGAACACCAAACAGAGTGGAAAAAAATCCCCTCGCCACATAATAATCAAGACCCCAAATATACAGAATAAAGAAAGAATATTAAGAGCAGCTAAGGAAAAAGATCAAGTAACATAGAAAGGCAGACCTATCAGAATTACACCTGATTTCTCCATGGAAACTCTGAAAGCCAGAAGGTCCTGGATAGATATTCTACCTACACTAAGAGACCATGGATGCCAGCCCAGACTACTATACCCGGCAATGCTCTCAATCACTATAGACGGAGAAAACAAGATATTCCATGACAAAACTAGATTCAAGCAATATGTGTCCACTAACCCATCCCTACAGAAAATTTTGGAAGGAAAACTCCAACCCAAGGAAGTTAACTACAACCAGAAAATCATAGGCATTAGAGAATCCCTCTCTACCAACAGCCAAAAGAACAAAGGGGTGAAATTCCACACATAATTCCACCAACAAAAACCATTGCAAATCAAAGAAGGATGAGCAATCAATGGTCATTAATATCCCTCAACATTAATGGACTTAACTCACCCATGAAAAGACACAGACTAGCAGAATGGATTTAAAGACAGAACCCTTCCTTCTGCTGCATATAAGAAACACACCTCACCCTCAAAGACAGACATTACCTGAGAGATAAAGGTTGGGAAAAATTTTTTCAATCAAATGGACCCAAGAAACAAGAAGGGGTAGCAATCCTAATATCTAACAAACTAGACTTTAAAATAAAATCAATCAAAAGAGATGAAGGAGGTCATTACGTACTCATCACAGGTGAAACCCACCAAGATGAAGTGTCTATCCTGAACATCTATGCCCCAAATAAAAGGCATCCACATTCATTAAAGAAACATTATTAGAACATAAATCTCATCTAATGCCCCACACAGTTATAGTGGGAGAGTTCAACACACCACTCTCACCACTAGACAGGAATACCAGACAGAAACTCAACAAAGAAGCAAAGGGTCTAATAGAAGTAATGACCCAACAGGGATTAACAGATATCTATAGAACATTTCATCCACATAAAAAAGAATATACCTTCTTCTCACCACCACATGGAACTTTCTCAAAAATCGATCACATACTTGGCAACATATCAAACTTCAGCAGCTACAAAAAAATTGGAATAACTCCATGCATCTTGTCAGACCACCATGCTTTAAAATTAGAATTCAACAACAACACAAATTGCAGAAAACCTACAAACTCATGGAAATTGAATAATGTTCAACTGCACCATCCCTGGGTCAAAGAGGAAATAAAAAAAGAAATTAAAGACTTCCTAGAATTCAATGAGAATGAAGACACAACATACCCAAACCTATGGGACACTTTGAAAGCAGTGCTATGGGGGAAGTTCATATCACTAAGTGCTCACAAGAAGAAACAGGAGAACAGTTATACCAGAGAATTAACATCACAGCTGAAAGCTCTAGAACACAAAGAAGCAAACTCCCTCAGGAGGCGTAGACGCCAGGAAATAATCAAATTGAGGGCTGAAATCAATAAAGTAGAAACCAGGAAAACAATACAAAGAATCAATGCAACGAAGAGTTGGTTCTTTGAGAAAATCAACAAGATAGAAAAAACCTTTGTCCAAACTTACCAAACAGCAGAGAGTGAACACGCAAATTAACAAAATCAGAAATGAAAAGGGGGACATAACAACAGATTCTGAGGATATCCAAAGAATCATTAGGTCATACTTTGAAAACCTGTACTCCACAAAATTCAAAAATTTAAAGGTAATGGATGACTTCCTTGATAGCTATTACTTGCCAAAACTAAATCAAGAACAGATAAGCAATTTAAATAGACCTATAATCCCTATGGAAATAGAAGCAGTCATCAAAATTCTCCCAACCAAAAAAAGTCCAGGTCCAGATGGCCTCAGTGCAGAATTCTACCAGAAATTCACAGAACAGCTTATACCAATTCTTCTCAAAGTGTTCCACACAACAGAGGCAGAAGGGTCTTTGCCAAACTCTTTCTATGAGGCTTCAATAACCTTGATCCCCAAGCCACAGAAAGATACAACTAAGAAAGAGAACTTCAGACCAATATCCCTCATGAACATTGATGCAAAAATACTCAATAAAATACTGGCCAATTGGATCCAAGAACACATATAAACAATCATTCACCACGGTCATGTAGGTTTCACCCCGGGGATGCAGGGATGGTTCAACATACGAAAATCCATCAACATAATCCACCATATAAACAAGCTGAAAAACAAAAATCACATGATCACCTCACTAGATGCTGAAAAAGCCTTTGAGAAAATCCAACACCCCTTCATGATAAAGGTCTTAGAGAGATCTGGGATAACAGGGACATACTTAAACATAATAAAAGCTATATACAGTAAACCAACAGCCAACATCAAACTAAATGGACAGAAACTCAACGCAATTCCTCTAAAATCAGGAACAAAACAAGGCTGTCCACTCTCTCCATACCTTTTCAACATGGTACTTGAAGTTCTAGCTATTGCCATATGACAACAAAGGGGGATCAAGGGGATACAAATGGGGAAGGAAGAGGTCAAACTTTCACTGTTTGCAGACGATATGATAGTTTACATCAATGACCCAAAGAACTCTACCAGGGAACTCTTACAGCTGATTAACACCTTCAGCAAAGTGGCAGGCTACAAGATCAACTCAAGAAAATCAGTAGCCCTACTATATACAGATGATAAAAGGGCTGAAAAAGAAATCAGAGAAACATCACCCTTTACAATTGCCACAAACAACATAAAATACCTTGGGGTAACGCTAACCAAACAAGTGAAAGACCTGTATCGTAAGAACTTTGAATCTTTAAGGAAAGAAATTAAAGAAGCCCTCAGAAAATGGAAAGATCTCCCATGCTCTTGGATAGGTAGGATTAATGTAGTAAAAAGGGCAATCCTGCCAAAAGCAATCTACAGATTCAATGCAATCCCCATTAAAATCCCAGCACAATTCTTCACAGACCTTGAAAGAACAATAATCAATTTTGTATGGAAAAACAAAAGACGCAGGATAGCCAAAACAACCCTGTTCAACAAGGCAACGCCCGGAGGCATCACCTTCCCTGACCTCAAGCCCTATTATAGAGCTATAGTCATGAAAACAGCTTGGTATTGGCACAAAAATAGACAGGTAGACCAATGGAATCGAATTGAAAACCCGGGTATTAACCCACACACGCACGAACATCTGATCTTTGACAAAGAAGCTAAAAATATACAATGGAATAAAGAAAGCATCTTCAATAAATGGTGCTGGCATAACTGGATACTGGCATGTAGAAGAATGCGGATCGATCCATGCACAAAATGGATCAAAGACCTCAACATAAATCCAGCCACACTGAACCTCTTAGAAGAGAAAGTGGGTGGTACCCTTGAACGAATTGGTACAGGAGACAGCTTCCTGAACATAACACCAGTAGTACAGACAGTGAGATCAACAATTAATAAATGGGACCTACTGAAACTGAGAACCTTCTGTAAGGCAAAGGACACAGTCAGCAAGACACAAAGGCAGCTCACAGAATGGGAAAAAATATTCACTAAGCCCACATCTGACAAAGAGTTTATCTCCAAAATTTACAAAGAACTCAAGAAGCAAGTCTCCAAAACATCAAAGGACCCAATTAAAAAGTGGGCTGCAGTACTACGTAGAGAGTTTTCAATAGAGGAGTCTAAATGGCTGAGAGGCACTTGAGAAAGTGCTCAACATCCTTATCCATCCAGGAAATGCAAATCAAAACAACTCTGAGATACCATCTCACTCCTGTCAGAATGGCTAACATCAAAAACACCAATGCCAATTTATGCTGGAGAGGATGTGGTGAAAGGGGGACACTCCTCCATTGCTGGTGGGAGTGCCAACTTGTTCAGCCACTTTGGAAATCAGTATGGAGATTCCTCAGAATAATGGGAATAAACCTACCACAAGACCCAGCAACTCCACTCTTAGGCATATATCCAAAAGATGTCCATTCATACAACAACGATGTCTGTTCCACTATGTTCATAGCAGCTTTATTTGTAATAGCCAGAACTTGGAAGCAACCTAGATGTCCCTCACCCGAAGAGTGGATAGAGAAAATGTGGTACATTTACACAATGGAGTACTATTCAGCAGAAAAAAAAAAACAATGGAATCATGAGATTCGCAGGCAAATGGATGACACTAGAAGAAACCAATATGAGTGAGGTAACCCAGTCACAAAAAGAGAAACATGGCATGTACTCTCTCATATATGGATTTTAGACATAGATCTGGGGAGTGCCAGCCTACAATCCTATGGCCAGAGAGTCTGGGAAAAAGAAACTTCATTTAGTGGCTGATCGAAGAAGAGGCAGACTCCCTCGGTTAAGTACTGAGCTGAACTCAAGAAAGCCAGTAACAGAGAGGGAGGACTGATGATCAAAGGGATTAAGACTGGGCTGGTTTAACCCCCAGAAACAGCTGACCAGACAAAGGTTAACTCTTGAATCCCAGGCATCAGCCTGGGAATCCAGCATGGGACTGATCAAGACCCCCTGAATCTGGGTGTCAGTGAGGATGCCTAGGTAATCTATTGAGCCTTGGGCAGCAGATCAGTACCCATCCCAAGTATACACACGGACTTTGGACTCCCATAGAACAATGTGAGGTGCACTCTCACCCTGAACTCTTGGGGAAGGGTCTAGACCCTGCCCTATATGAAATGACAGACTATGGACACCCCCATGGAGGGCCTCACCCTCCCTGGGGGAATGATGGGATAACGGGGGCGGGGGGGAGTTGGGGTGAGGGCACGGGAGGAGGGGAGGGAAAGGGAGAGGGACCTGGAACTAACTTGTGAAGCAACCTTGTTTCTTATTTAAATTTAAACTGGAAAATAAAATAAAAATAAATGAAAATAAAAATAAATAAAATACAAATCATATTTTATTTTTAGTGTATAAATGTATGTGTGTGCTTGTACACAGAGAGAGAGAGAGGGGGAGAGATTGGCACAGACACACATACATGGACATACAAAAATGTCACCCTATGCAAGCTTTCTAGAATGTGCACGGAGATTAGAAGACATGTCACAGGGTTAGATTTCCTTCGTACATCCTGCAGAGTCGCGAGGCTAAAGTCAGGTCACCAGAGCTGCAGCAGGCACCTTTTCCCCATTGAGCCACCAGATCCATCCTGTAGGAGATAGCTATTATGATTTTCATTGTGTGAGACTCCCTCTAATAACTGAATAAGAAACGCTGTCTCATTGTCTGTGTTCGTGTAAAGCAAAGTTCACATCACTAAGACTCTGCAGTCAGTTTCCTAATGCAAACCAGGGTGTTATCGGAGAAGCAATGGATTTAAAACAATGTAATTCAGACAGAAATGCTGCTGCCATAGATATTAATTTTAACTTAAATTAAATTTTAATTTCAGCAGCGAACTATAGATTTACAGAAATTTGCTTTCTGTAGATTTTGGGTTTTACCAATATCTTATTCCTGGCTTTTAGCTTGCTCAATGCACAATTCATATCTTGTACAAACACAATAAAACACAGAGAACTGAGAAGGAAGTGTACTGTAAAGCACCATCTCCTACTGTGAAGCACCCAGGGTTTCCTCACATATGAAAGGTTTCTCCTGCTGCCCAAGGACACCTTGGTCAGATCACCTCAGCATCCATAACACAGTGCCTCCAGCAAGCTTCAGTTTTGGTTAGACACCTTAAAACGCTCAAGCTTAAAAATGCCTGCATCTGATGGTGCAGGTTATCACAGTAGCTTATTCTGGGTATTTTTCCTTAATACTAAAATCGCTTTGTGAAATTATTGCTCCCCTTGAAAAAATCATGCTTTTATTAGAAAAGAATATCTACTTTCAACTTGAAATTTTTCTTAGTCTTTTACTTTCAGAAATATATGTTTAAATTTCTATTCCTCAGAACCCTAAAGAATAATAGTTTGCTGGAAATTCAGGAAAAACAAATGAAGGCTTATAAGAGGTCCAAACACATGGGAACTTGTATGCTTCTGCAGTTCTTGGAAACTTAATTGGGAAATGAGTCCTTAATATTTTTGAAAATTAACTCCCTCTGATATGTTCAGAAACAATGGAAAACATCTTTGAGAATCACGTAGTATAGGATGAAACACAGTGTATCAAGATTAAAAAATTCAACCTAAAGCATCTTTTTTATTTTGAGATTTTTCTATATAAGTTTCAGATTGTTTATATAATCAACAAAAAAAGTAATTAGATATCTAAGGGAAAAGAGATGTGCTAAAGTGAAAGCTAGACCAGGGAATGTTTACAAAGTTTCCTTGAGCAGGAAATGAATTTCTGCAATTAGGCAACTTCCCAAACTGAAGCTGGTTTGGAATGTCCTCCTCATCAACACAAAATTATCTTTGTAACACGCAAAAAGGAATGGTTGGCAGAAAATATTATGGGATGCAGTTGGCATATACTTAATGCAGTCATATTTGGTTGCTGTCTTCCTCCAGTTGGCTAGAAATTGAGTTGCTGTGATTGGCTAGGACTAAGTTACTTAGCTGCAATGGTATGTTCTGATATTAAGGTACAATATGTTTCCACATTGAGCCAGTACTAGCTCGCTATGTACAGGTCTTCTTTGAAATGAAACATCTTATCATTCCAAGATGAAGTGGGTTCAGGACAATTCATCCTGGTTTCACCAGATGCATTAGCAAATAGAAAATGCCCAACTAATCTTTGCTATCAATCTGTGATCCTGCAAAACACTGCTGGCATTTCCCTAACAACCACAATAATAATTTGAGGTAACGTATCATATGAGAACATGTAGCTTCTATCTCTTTGGGTCTGGGTCACCTCCTTTAATATTGTATTTTCCAGATAAATACATTTTACTGCAAATTAAGTTATTTGCAGCATAATAAAATTCCATTGTAGGCCAATGATGCTAGTGACATTCTTGTTCTGGAAAGTCATAGAGAGCAGATGGAATAATGCAGGTGATGGTCAAGGGAAAGCTCCACATTCTAAAAGATTGAACAAATTTATTACTATAACACAGACATTGCTTCTTAACTGCAAATGCATTGCTCTAAATATGATACTCATATAAAAAGTAACCTCAACTTTCCTTAGTTTAAGACGGGAGGCAATTCAATATAATATGGAGAGCTGCATTCTTGCCACAGATTTTGACTGACATTATACTTATTAACCATTGATTATTTAGTTGTTTGCATACTTAAAGTGTAATTCCTGGAGTCTTACTAAGAAGTGCTTTCTGTTTAACGTAATTTATTTTTATTTTTAAAATAGCATACAAAACCTTAGATATCATAGTGGAATTTTCAAATAAAATACACTTAATGACATTCTCTTTCTCCTCATCTCCTTCACTCCTTGCTACACACATACCTGATTGTATTCTTTCATGTCTTATTTGAATTTTTCTCATACCTACTTATAGCCTTTTTCATCATCTGTTTATATCATCTCTTGGTATGTTTAAACTTTGCATACATACAAGAGTGTGTGTTTGCAAAGAAACAAACTCATCCCGGAGGAGTAGACACAAGGAAATAATCAAATCAAGTACTGAATTCAATAAAGCAGAAACTAGGAACACAATACAGAGAATCAATGTAATGAAGAGTTGGTTCTTTGAAAAAATCAACAAGATAGACAAACCTTTATCCAAACTTATGAAACAGCAGAGTGTGAACATGCAAATTAACAAAATCAGAAATCCAGAAGAAAACCCATGAGGAAATCCAGAGAATCATCAAGTCTCCCATGCTCTTGGATAGGTAGGATCAGCATAGTAAAAATGGTAATCCTGCCAAAAGCAATCTACAGATTCAGTGCACTCCCCATTAAAATCCCAGCACAATTCTTCACAGACCTTGAAAGAACAATAAATTTTGTGTGGAAAAACAAAAGACTCAGGATAGCCAAAACAACCTTACTCAACAAAGCAACATCATCCCTGACCTCAAGCTCTATTATAAAGCTGTAGTCCTGAAAACAGTTTGGTATTAGCACAAAAATAGATAGGTAGACCAATGGAGTCTAATTGAACACCCTGATATTAACCCATACATGTATGAACATCTGATCTTCGACAAAGAAGCTATAAATATACAATAGAAAAAAGAAAGCATCTTTAACAAATGGTGCTGACATAACTGGATGCTGGCATGTAGAAGTATGCGGATAGATCCATGTCTATCACCATGTAAGTGTAAATGGATCAAAGACCTCAACATAAATCTAGCCACACTGAACAGACATCCTTATTGTATGGGTGTACATCTTTTGGGTATATTCCTAAGAGTAGAATTGCTGGATCTTGTTGTTGGCTGACTTCCATTTTCCTGAGGAATCTCCATACTGATCTCTATAGTAGTTGCACAAGTTGGCACTCCCACCAGCAATGGAGGAGTGTTCCTCTTTCTCCACATCCTCTCCAGCATAAATTGTCTTTAGTGTTTTTGATTTTAGACATTCTGAAACAAACTTGTTTCACATGTCAATCCCAGTTCCCTCTCCCTCCCCTCCTCCCCTGCCCCCACTAACACCCTATCACATTATTTTTCTTCTCCCCATGGAGGGTAAGGCCTTCCATGGGGAATCTTAAAAGTCTGTCATATCATTTGGAGGAGGGCCTAGGCTCTCCCATGCATGTCTAGGCTGAGAGAGTATCCCTCTATATGGAATGGGCTTCCAAAGTCCATTCATATACTAGGGAAAAAACTAGTCAACTGCAAGAGGCCCTATAGATTGCCCAGAACTCCTAACTGGCACCCACAATTGAGGAAGTCCTATGCTGGTTTCCCAGCTATCAGTCTGGGGACCATGAGCGCCCTCTTGTTCAGATCTGCTGTTTCTATGGGTTTCACCTGCCCAGTCTTGACCTCTTTGTTCATCACTCCTCCTTCTTTGCAACTGGATTCCAGAAGTTCAGCTCAGTGTTTAGCTGTGTGTGTCTCCTTCAGCTTCCTTCAGCTACTGGATGAAGGCTCTAGAATGGCATATAAGGTAGTCATCAATCTCATTAGCTGGGAAGGGCATTTATTGTTTAGATGGTTAGTTGGGGCCATCCTTGTAGGTATCTGGATATTCCTCTAGTGCCAGATTTCTCTTTAATCCTATAATGGCTACCTCTATTATGGTATCTCTTTTCTTTAGTCTGTGATTGATAGGCAATTTTGATTATTTATTGTTTATTGTTAAGTCTGTAAATTCTGGTCATGAGCCCCCTGCCAGAAATTAATCTGGCAAAAAGTACATCTTATTCTGTGGACTGTTTGCTTTGCTGATAATTTCTTTTGTCATTCATAAATATATTAATTTCTTGTTGTTCCAATTGTTAAAACTTGGACTTGATTCCTATGCTTCTGGGGTTCTTTTCAGAAAGTTCCAGCCTTTGTTTCTGTTTTGAAGTACATTCTCTGCTCATGTGGTTTCATCATTTCTAGTTTCAAATCCAGATCATTGATCCAAAATTCAGTTTTCCCTTTTTAATTTAAAACAGAAACTATCTATTTTATATACCAATCCCTGTTTCCTCTCCCTCCCATTCTCCCATGTCCCCCACTTAACCCCATCACATTCCTTTGCTGCTCCATAGAGTGAGGCCTTCTATGGAGAATCATCAAAGTCTGTCACAGCATTTGGAGCAGGACCTAGACCCTCCCCCATGTGTCTAGGCTGAGAGAGTATCCCTCTATGGGGAATGGGCTCCCTAAATCCATTGGTACACTAAGTATAAATGCTGTTCCTTTGTCAGGGACCCCATAGACTTCCCAGGCCTCCTAACTGACACCCACATTCAGGGATTCTGATTCTGTCCTGTGTTGGTTTCTAAGCTGTCAGTCTGGGGTCCATGAGCTCCCTGTCATTCAGGTCAGCTATTCCTGTGGGATTCTCCAGCATGGTCTTGAGACCTTTGCTCATCACTCCTCCCTCTCTACAACTGGATTCAAGGAATTCGGCTCAGTGCTTAGCTGTGGGTCTCTGTTTCTGTGTCCATCAGCTACTGGGTGAAGGCTCTATGGTGGCATATAAAATCATCATCATTATCATTATAGGAGAAGGGTATTAAAGGTGGCGTCTTCACTATTGCTTAGATTCTTAGTTGGGGTCATTCTAGTATATCTCTGGACATTTCCCTAGTGCCAGGTTTCTCTTTAAACTTATCATGGCTCCCTATACTAAGGTATATCTCTTCTTGCTCTCCTCTATTCCTCCCCCAAATCAACTGAATCTTCCTGGTCCCTCATGTCTTCCTTCCCCCTCCACTTCTCCCCTTCTCTTTCTCCTAAGTCCCTTCACAGTCTCTGTGCTTCCAAATTTCTCAGGAGATCTTGTCCCTTTCCCCTTCTTCTGGGGAACATGTATGTCTCTCTTAGGGTCCTCTTTGTTTCCTAGCTTCTCTGGAGGTGTGGATTGTAGGCTGCTAATCCTTTGCTCTATGTCTAGTATCCATATATGAGTGAGTACATAATATGCATTTCTTTTTGTGACTGGGTTCCCACACTCGGGATGATTGGAATTTCAAGATGCCATTGTTTTTTTTTCCACTGAGTTATACTCCATTGTGTGAATGTACCACATTTTCTTTATCCATTCTTCAACTGAGGGACCTCTAGGTCCTTTCCAGGTTCTAGCTATTACAAATAATGCTGCCATGAACATGATTGAACAGATGTCCTTGTTGTATGAAGGTGGATCTTTCAGATATATGTCTAAGAGTAAGATTGCTGGATCTTGTGGCAGACTGTTTCCCATTTTCCTGAGGAATCACTATACTGATTTCCAAAGTTGCTGTAATTGGCACTCCCACCAGCAGTGGAGTAGTGTTTCCCTTTCTCCGTATCCTCTACAGCATAAACTCATTGGTGTGCTTTATTTTAGCCCTTCTAACAGGTGTGAGATGGTTTCTCAGAGTAGCTTTGATTTGCATTTTCCTGATGACTAGGGATGTTGAGCACTTTCTTCAGTGTCTTTTAGCCATTTTCGATTCCTCTGTTGAGAATTCTATATTTAGCTCTGTACCCCACTTTTAATTGGATTATTTGATGTTTTTGTGAGTAGCTTCTTGAGTTCTTTGTATATTTTGGAAATCAACCCTGTGTCAGATGTGGGGTGGGTGAAGAACTTTTCCCATGCTGTGAGCTCCTCTTTTGTCTTGTTGACCGTATCCTTTGCTTACAGAAGCTTCTCAGTTTCAGGAGGTCCCATTTATGAATCGTCAATCTCAGTGTCTGTGATAACAGGAACATACCTAAACATAGTAAAAGCAATATTCAGCAAACCAACAGCTAATATCAAACTAAATGGAGAGAAACTCAATGGGATTCCTCTAAAATCAATAACAAGAAAAGGCTGTCCCCTCTCTCCATACCTCTTCAATATTGTAATTGAAGTTCCAGATAGAGCAATATGACAACAAAAGGAGATCAAGGGAATACAATTGGAAAGGAAGAAGTCAAACTTTCACTATTTGCCAATGATATTTTAGTTTACATAAGAGACCCAAAAAACTCTACAAGGGAACTCCTACAGCTGATAAACACCTTCAGCATAGTGGCAGAATACAAGATTAACTAAAAAAATCAGTACTCTACTATATTCAGATGAAAAATGGTCTGAGAAAGAAATCAGAGAAGCATCACCCTTTACAATAGCCACTAACCGCATAACACTAACCAAACAAGTGAAAAGCTTGTATAACAAGAACTTTGAGTCCTTAAGCAAAAAAATTAAAGAAGATACCAGAAACTGGAAAGGTCTCCCTTGGATACCTAGAAACAACACAGTAAAAATGGCAATCCTGTCAAATGTAATCTACAGATTCAATGCAATCCCCATTGAAATACAGGCACAATTCTTCAAGGACCTTGAAAGAACAATAATCAACTTTATATGGAAAAGCGAAAGACCCAAGATATCCAAAACAACCCTGTATAATAGAGGAACTTCTGAAGACATCACCATCCCTGACTTCAAGCTCTATTATAGAGCTATAGTCCTGAAAACAGCTTTGTACTTGCACAAAAATAGACAGGTAGACCAATGGAATCGAATTGAACTCCCTTATATTAACCCTCAAACCTACAAACACCTGATTTTTGGCAAAGAAGTTGAAATTATATAATAAAAAAAGAAAGCATCTTCAACAAATGGTGCTGGCATAACTGGATGATGACATTTTGAAGACTGCAGATAGATCCATATCTATCACCATGCACAAAACTTAAATTCAAATGGATCAAAGACCTCAACATAAATCCAGGCACACTTAACCTCTTAGAAGACAATGTGGGAGGTAACATTGAACAAATTGATACAGGAGACAGCTTCATGAACACCAGTAGAAAAGCTGAATTTTTTATGCTTGGTGAAGGAAATGGATTTAATCTCTTTCTTCTATTAACGGATATTCAGTTGTGACAGCAAAAGTTGCTGAATAAACAATAGTTTTGTCAGCTGTTTTCTGGGCCCTCTATTCTGTTTCATTTTTGTGGTGATATTATGCCATACAGTCTTTATACTGCCTATTGTAGACATGTTGTCAGGTCATAAACTATACTTATTAGTTAAACTTTTCTGAGAAAATTATGCAGTTTTCAGAAATCTTTCATTTGTACTGTCAATAGGAATGTGCTCTTTTTCATTCACAATTTCCCCAGGTGATATCTATTGAGGACGTCCCACACAAATTTTTGCTCGTTTCAGCCAAGCAATAGTGGTGATGATCTGCAATGGAATTGTTTATGTTTCTATACTGTCCATTTATACCTTCTTGTCAGTGTTCTGACCCGTAAGACACAGTCAACTTGGGTTATCCTAAGGGGAAGTCAAATGAGGGACAAGAGACAGAGAGTGAGAGCAAGACAAAATGGCTGATCTAGCTCCATTTATTGAAAAAATTGTACCAGCTTATTAGAGAAAAAAGGCAAAGGGTAGGGGCAGAGGAATGCAGGACATTTTTCAAAGCAGGAAGTGTTGCTTAGTGTGGGATTATCTTTGGTGCATAGCTTGACTGCAGGGAGTTGCCTGAATTCTGAGAGATGGCTCAGGATATGGAAACTTACTGAGGCCTATACTTATGCTTTGGCCTAAAAAATCATGGTTCCCAACATGTCAGATGCATACAATTTTCACCTCTGTTGTAGCTTGTCTCATCGACTCCATTCCTTTTTTATTTCTGTTGCAGGAGATTTTGTGTTATATATAATTTCATTTATCTATGTTTTTACTAGTCATTATACAGCCAAATCTTAGTTGACAGTTATATCCAGGAGTATTTATCTCTTGTTATGCATTTCTCTTGTGATTTTATTGTTTTCTTCTCACATTAAAGTAATTTAGCTATACTGACTTGATTTGGAGAGATGATGAATGAATGGGGTCTGTCTGTAACCTTCATGTAATTACCCAATATCCCCAGGAACGCTTACTGAAGACACTATCTGCCCTTCAAGTAAGTTCTCAACCATCTGCTCAAAATCCAATGGCTATGGAGATAGTGTCTTATTTATAAGCTTTCTGTTCTGGGTCATTGTTCTGAATTTAAGCCGTTACTGTACTGTGTTATGGTGTATTTGAAATTACAAAGTGTGGTTCATCATTTTTTGTTCTTTTTACTCTTGTTTTTTCAATGGTTCCATATGAATTTCAGAAATGTTTTTCTAAAAATTTTCTGAGAAAAATGTCATCAGTACTTTGTTAGGGATTTGATTAAATTAATAGATTATTATAGCTAGCATGGATATATCAAAATATTAATACTATCTTTAAGTGTGTGGTACCATTCCACTTATTTGAATTCCTTTCAATTTATTTCATCTATTAATGGTTTTCAGCACATAAACCATTTAATGATTAAATGTTTTCCTAAGTACTTTTATTTTCTATAATCAAGAGACTCAAAGGTACTTACTTAATTTCCTTTACAGACAGTTCACTAATGGTACATATAATTTGTATTTTGAAACTTAAATGAATATCTATTTCCCTTTATAACTCAATTGTGTATTCAGTTTATTTCAGTATTGTCTATTTTTCTTAATTTAATAAAATAAAATTTTGTCATTTCAGTGAATTTTCCAAAACATGAACTCTTTGTTTTGTTGTTTAGTGCCCATTTTGTAATCTTTTTATTTCCTCTGGCATTTATTATTCATTTCTATTCAGTAATTTTGGCATTCTATTTTTCTTGTTTCTCATGTGCTTTTAGGCACATGACTTTTTTCAGAGATTTTTTGAGTGTGGGTGTTTATTAGTACAACCATTTTACCCACATAGTTTTAAAACATTCTTCTCTCTAAAACAGTTTTGAGAAAAATAAAGCTATTAAATCATTTATAAAACTTAATCTCACTCTGAAGGATGTTTCATTCCCTGATGGTGGCCCCCATACTTAAGTGCATGTCAAAAACAGAGAATGAGCAATGCTTGAAGTTATATTACTTGGGACATTCTTTAAAAATGTTATCTAGTGACTGTGCTATAGAAATATGTATTAATTGTCTCTGTACATAAAGCTTTTCAATAATTCACACCTTTCATTAGTATTTACAGGTGAATTTTCAGATGTTGACACCCAAAACAAGTTCTTTATGTCATTTTAGAACTTGATGAAAGTACAGCAGAAACAGAAAATTATAAAATAATTCCTCTTAATGAATGAATGAATATTGGTGTAAAACTGATATAATAATGGAAATCTTTATTCAACATAGCATGAAAAATATTCTTTTCCATGATGAAGTTGCCTTTATCTCAGGGATTCAAGGATGAAGCAATACTCAAAAACAAATGCTTGTAATATAATAAATAAATAGGCATAACAGCAAAAATCATATGATCATATCAATACACACAAAGCAGGCCTTTGAAAACTTCAACATGCCTCCATGATAAAAACACTAATGAAATTAAGACAAGAATAAATGTACTTCAAAATAAAGCAGGCTGTATATAGTAAGCCTGTATTCAACCCTCTACATAGTGGAGGAAAATCACAAAAGCCTACAAACACATGAATTCTCACTCTCTCCATTGTTTTTAAACTAGATCTTGTAGCCTCTCTGGGAATTATAATCCAAGAATAAAAATAATGACAAGAGATGATTATATACATAAGAGACCACAAACTCTACCAGAAAATTCTAGAACCCGCAGAATGTTTTGGAAAATTATCCAAACTCAAAATGAGCATATAAAAATTAGTAGCTCTTCTATGTGCCAAAAATAAACATGGTAAAAAAGAAATCAGAAGGAAAATCATAGTTGAGGTAATTTAGATATTGCCAAGGAATAAAACAAACTGAGGTAGCAAAAACTCTCCAATAAAAGCCAGAAGGAAACCGAAGAATAATTTCAAAGATAAAAAGCCTTCCCATGTGCATGGAACACTAGAATTCATATTGGGAGAATGACTGCAATAGAAAGCAATCTACAGATCTGATGCAATGGCCATCAAAATTAAATTGTATTCTTCACAGAAATAGAAAAAATACTAAAATTTACATGGAATCCTATAAACTCCAAGGAGCAAAGGCAATCCTGAATACAAGAAACAATCTTAGTAGTATCACTATACCTTGTTTCAAGTTATATTACAAACCACAGTACCAAGAACAGAATGGTTCTTGCACAAAACTGGGCACATCAATCAATGGAATAGAATAGAGGACACAGAAAGAAACTCTAAGAGCTATAGCCACTTGGTTTTGACAAACAAACCACCACCAACAACAACAAACTCACACTGGAGAAAAGGCAGCTTCTGCAACAAATGGTGCTGGGAAAAGTAGACATAGGTAGCATGAAAAATAATAGGCCCACAGATTCAAGCTGAAGATCAGAAAAGCAAAGAAGCTAGGCAGGCACTAGCGCTCACTCTGCCTCAGACTGAAATGTGATCCTGGCTCTACCAAACCTCAGACTGAAGCCTGTCCTCAGTGTGACTGGAGAATCCTGAGACTTCAATCTCTTCCTATCCTCAATGTGGCTGGAGAATGAATGCCTGATACTGAATACTGAAGACCATGCTCCTATCTTTATAGAATTAAGTGTGTATCACCAACTCCTTGTTTATGACAGCTGGGTTAAAGGTGTGTATCACCACTGCCTGATCTCTGTAGCTTGAGCCTGACTTTGATTTCTGAATCCTCAGTCAAGCTTCAATAAGCCATTAATATTATATCACCAGAGATATAAAAATAAAACCAAATTTCTACCTCTAATTTTGTGATGAAATTTATTAAAATGCATCTGCAACTTTAATGTTAGACACAAAATACTGATACTACTGAACTGCTGGAAAAAATAGAAAAAACTTCAATATACATGCAAAAACTTTCTCAAAGAACTTGACTAGTACAGGATACAAAACCGAGTATTGACATGTAGGGTTGAATGAAATACAAAAGATTTTGAAAAATAAGGAAAAATGAGTAAAATTATAGCCTGTGGAAAGACACAAAAACCTTTGTAGTTGCACATTTGACAGAGATTTGATATCCAAACTATATAAAGAAACTCTGGATATAAATACAACATCCCAAACAATTGCAACATTATATGAGCTAGTGAAAAGAACTGAGAGTTTTCAAAAGATTAAGTTCTAGAGAGGGGACTAGCAATATATAAATGGTATGAAGAAGGTAAAATAAATGGGAAAACAGGAAGGGGTATTTAAACCCTGTAAGGAGTTAGTCAATACATACAGAGGAGAAATGAAGGCACAAGGAAAAGTAACACTAAGGGTGTTTGAAAAGGTCATAAGGAATCATGTAATATCTTATATACCTGAAATTGTATATAATACATATCAGTGTGCTTTAAATAAAATTGTCACTTGGGCGCCTACCAAATTCCATAGACTACCTAACAAAAGCCTCAGTACCAGGCTAGAAAACCCCTTTTTTTGAGCTGTTTCTAGGAAAAGTCCAAAAGATGTTCAAAATATATAAGATATTACTGTTGTCTTTGTTTGCCCCCCCCAAGAGGTCCACATTGTCTAAGGCACTGTGAACTCCAGACACAGGACTTAGGACATGATCTGGATCTAATCTGAAAGCCTCCTCCCCAAGGAGTAGCTTTGATAGTGCCAAAAGGTGTTGTGCAGTCTTCCAATCAAAGGAAACAACAAATAGTTCAACCTGACTGTGTCACTTATGACCTACAACAAAGACAAGTATAAGGTAAGAAATTCCTAATTGTTCAATGGTGACACACTTGAATTGGAGTAACCCCCGCACCATGTTCAGTGAATACTTTCCAAGAAAAATGTTATATAAAAATGAATTCCAACTTCACTGTAATGATTGTTCAAGCAAGAGCAGCTTGTAAAAAATTGATTTTTATTTTTATTTCTTTTTATTTTATGAAAAATATAAATATATCCCTTTAGAGTTTAAAGTACTAAGCCTAAAATACAAGTGCCAACTGTCCCATTCCTGTCCCTGGCTCTGACTCCCGCTCTCTTCCTCTCATTTCATCTGAGCACTCATCTCAACCTTCATTGTCCTGACACTCTTTCCTCACTTGTCTAGGTCTCTGGTCTTCTAATCATAAGTGTACTGTATTAGGTTTTTTCCTTTTGAACAATAGCCGTACCATAAATAATTATATTTGCATTGTTATTTGCTCATATGAGTTCACAGTCTGATCTCTTTATGGTTAGTTCTTTTGTTATAATAAATTTACAATCATTTACAAATATTCATCATACACAGTTTCATAAACACAGAGATAAATAAATGTCCATGCTGCCATTACCACAATAGAAGGTATTGGTACATACAAGACTTCTGGATTCCCATTGCTCCCTGATTTGTTTTTGTTTTCTAGTCATAAGAAAATTAATCAGGAAATGTACCCTTTAAAAACCTTTAGAGAAAAGAATATCATTTTGTGAATTATAGGAACTGTGTTGTATAGCATAATAAGCTCATTTTAATTTTTAGGGTTTATCAGAAGGTAGAATGAGTCTCTGTGATACCGATCTTGCCCTCCTATACTCCTATACAAGCATGGTGGTCTGATAAGATGCATGGAGTTATTCTAACTTTTTTGTACCTGTTCAGATTTGCTATGTTGCCAAGTATGTGATCAATTTTTGAGATGGTTCCATGTGGCACTGAGAAGAATGTATATTCTTTTGTGTTTGGGTGGAATGTTCTATAGATGTCTGTCAAACCCAATTGGGTCATAACCTCTATTAGTTCCTTTGTTTCATTGTTAAGTTTCTGTCTTGTAGTCCTGTCTAGTGGTGACAGTGAGGTGTTGAAGTCTCCCACTATTAGTGTGTGAGGTTTTATGTGTGGTTTGAGTTTTAGTAATGTTTCTTTTATGAATGTGGATGCCTTTTTATTTGGGGCATAGATGTTCAAAATTGAGACTTCATCTTTGTGGATTTTTTCTGTGATGAATATGAAATGACTTACTTCATCTCTTTTAATTGATTTCTGTTTAAAGTCTAGTTTGTTAGATAGTAGGATTGCTACCCCTGCTTGTTTCTTGGGGCCATTTGATTGGAAAATCTTTTCCCAATCCTTAACTCTAAGGTATCGTCTGTCTTGGAGACTGAGGTATGTTTCTTGTATGCAGCAGAAGGATGGGTTCTGTCTTCGAATCCATTCTGTCAGACTGTGTCTTTTTATGGGCAAGTTAAGACCATTAATATTGAGGGATATAAATGACCATTGAATGTTCATTCTTCTTTGATTTGGAATGGTTGTTGGTGGTGGACTTATGTGTGGATTTCCACCCCTTATTTCTTTTGGCTGTTGGTAAGGTGGGATTCTCTAATGCCTATGTTTTTCTGGTTATAGTTAACAATTGAACAAACTGAGACTAATCCAGAAACCTATGAACAGCTGATTTTCTACAAAGAAGCTAAAATTATACAATGGAAAAAAGATAGCATCTTCAACAAATGGTGCTGGCATAACTGGATATTGGAATGTAGAAAACTGCAGATAGATCCATATCTATAGCCATGCACAAAACTTAAGTACAAATGGATCAAAGACCTCAACATAAATCCACCCACACTGAACCTGTGAGAAGAGAAATTGGGATGCACTCTTGAATGAATTGGTACAGGAGACTGCTTCCTGAACACAACACCAACAGCACAAATACTGAGATTGACAATTAATAAATGGGACCTCCTGAAACTGAGTAGCTTCTGTAAGGCAAAGGACACAGTCAACAAGACAAAAAGGCAGTCCACAGAATGGGAAAAGATATTCACTAACCCCACATCTGACAGAAGGCTGATCTCCAAAATTTACAAAGAACCCAAGAAGCTATTCTCCAAAACACCAAAGAACCTAATTAAAAACTGGGGGACTGAACTAAATAGAGATTTCTCAATAGAGGAGACTAAAATGGCTGAGAAACACTTGAGAAAGTGCTTAACATCCTTAGCCATTAGGGATATGCAAATCAAAACAACCCTGAGATATCATCTTACTCCTGTCAGAATGTCTAAAATCTAAAGCACCAATGACAGCTTATACTGGAGAGGATGTGGAGAAAGGGGAACACTCGTCCATTGCTGGTGGGAGTGCAAACTTGTACAGCCAATTTGGAAATCAGTATGGAGATTCCTCAGGAAAATGGGAATCAGTCTACCACATGACACAGCAATTCCACTCTTAGGCCTATACTCAAACGATGCCCATTCATACAACAAGGATGTCTGTTCCACTATGTTCATAGCAGCATTATTAGTAATAGCTAGATCCTGGAAGCAACCTAGATGCCCCACAACTGAAGAGTGGATAGAGAAAATGTGGTACATTTATACAGTGGAGTACTACTCAGTAGAAAAACACAACGGAATCTTGAAATTTGCAGGCAAATGGATGGCACTAGAAGAAACCATCCTGAGTGAGGTAACCCAGTCTCAAAAAGACAAACATGGTATGTACTCACTTATGTATGGATTTTAGACATGGATCAGGGGAGTGTCAGCCTACAATCCCAGGACCAGTGAGTCTTGGAAACAGGGAGGTTCCCAAGAGATATGCATTATACCCCAGAGAAGTGGAAAGAGGCAAGATCTCCTGAGCAGATTGGGAACATGGGGGGAGAAGAGAGGGAACCAGGAAAAAGAGAGGGGGATAAGAGGAGGGTAGAAGAAGACATAGGGGAGCAGGAAGACTGAGACAGGTAAGAATAGAGGAGACCAGGATGAGAGATATCATAGTACTTGGAGTCATTATAGCTTTGAGGAGAGAGCTGACACTAGTGAGATTCCCAGAGATGTACAAGGATAACACCAACTGGAAAACTAAGTAATAGCAAAGAGACTATATTAATAGCCCCTACCTGATGATAAGTTTGGTGACTACCTTATGTGACATCCTATAACATTCATCCTGTGACTGATGGAAGCAGAGACAGATACTCACAACTAAACACTGAACTGACTCCCTGGAACCCAGTAACAGAGATGGAGGAGTGATGAGCAATGCAGTCAATACCGTGCTGGTGAAACCCACAAAGACAGCTGACTGGACAAGGGGGGAGCTCTTGAACCCCAGACTGATGACTAAGAGGCCAACAGGGGACTGATCCAGATTCCATGAATGTAGTGTCAGTGAGGAGGCCTCAGTAATCTCTGGGGCTTTGCATAGTAGACTAATGTTCACCATGGCATACAAATAAACTTTGGGAGCCCATTCCACATAGAAGGATGCTCTCTCAGCCTGGACACATGGCGAAGGGCCTAGGTCCTGCCCTGAATGAAATGACAGACTCTGGAGATGACCCCAAGGAGGGCCTTACCCTCCCTGGGAAATGATGTGGGGATTGCACTAGGGGTGGGGGGGGGGGTGGGGCTGGTGGAGGGAGAAGCAGGGAGCCGGGATTGACATTTGAAGCATGCATGTTTCTAATTTAAATAAAAAACACACATAAAAATTTTTGAAAAGAGAAAAAGAAGAAATATGACACAAAATCAAATTGAATTTTAGGTCAGTGTTGAAAATTCACAGCTAGATGGACCATTTGTAAAGTAGAGAATATTTCTAATTTTTTGACACAATGATGGAGATCTCAGAATTACTTTATAAGGCCACTGCTCCACTGCAATGACAGAGCATTCATCTTCCCATAGTAAAATAAATCACATTGTATTATCATTAGTTTTGTAGACTAAAGAAAAAATTGTAACTCATTTCATATATTGTTATCAATTTAAATATAATCATTAAATATTTCATTATTTTAAATTTTTTTCACAATTTTCCATCACCTTATTTTGCTTATAAAATGTAATTTGTTCTCTTTTTATTTTAGTTATAAGAATAATATTTTAATGGCATAATGATCATTTATATGTTATCTTAAGAACAAAAAGAACACATGATAATTATTGCTGAATCATTGGGTTTTCACCAGCTTTTTCAGTTAAAAATAAGTTCTAGAGTTAGAGAGATGACTCAGCCATTAAAGTCTAGGCTCACAACCAAAAACATAAAAATAAGTTCTGAAATTTATTGGAAGATACCATCTATCTTCATTATTTTAATCTTTCTTTGTAGATGGGTCTCATTTACCTGCATTTAAGTTATGTTATTTTGACTAGATTTTGGACCCTTGAATTACCTCATTAAACATATGAAAATAAGATACTAAATGCTAAAATACCCATTTCAAGCAAGACTCTCTGGAGAGTGCAGTGCATATTAAAGTTTACTTGGCATCATTGAATCATGTGGTTCCTTTGTACATAGTTAAGGTAATTCTAATTCTTAGAAAGGAATTTGTACATGTTATAGACAAAATCTTCATGCATTACAGCTGTATTTTTCATGATACATTTTTGTGTCATATGATACACATAGCATCACATATAAATACCTGAATCAACAAACAAACACTGGTGGAGGAGTATCATGTAACCCACACCCTACTTGTCCCCGAACAGAATTGTAACACTGCTCATGTCAAAGAAGCTTCTCTGCTGAAAACAGAATTTCATTATATCAAGAACCCAAAGAACACATGGGTAATTGTTGCTGAACCATTGCGTTTGCACCAGCCAAAGCAACCCCTCACAGGATCTCTAATACCAGCAATGGGTTTGCCTCGTTTGAAATTTCAAGGGTATGCATCTTGGGGTGTCTTCTTTCACTCAAATCTTTGTGAGAATGGTGTAAGTTAATGGATGAAACTGCACTTTTAGTCTTGTTGCTTTAGTGTTATACAACAGACACAAATTACAGGCTTCTTAATCTTTACATGGAGACATTCTCCAGTGTTTTCCAATTATGTGATCATTTGTGTGTGGGTGATCATATCCACGTACAGGATTTGAGGGGAGCAGCTGGAATACAGAATGTGAATATGTGCAGTAATGATAGAAACAGTCCTTTTACCAGTCAAACTGTTACTTTCATTTCACAAGAACTATTCTTTGGTTGTAGGTAGCATTTTCCTGAGCATTAACACAACTGAGAAGTTGCATGCTTATTAAAAAAATCTGATACTGACTTAATGAAGTGCTAATTCAAAACATTTGTCTATTTTTAATGCAGTTCCATTTGTTTACGTTATTGATTTGGAGATGATACCTTTGCAGAATTTGAATGCAGTGAGTCATCATTACTAACAGATAATGTCTGAACATTTGTTTGCTAGTCAAATGTACTTGTAGTTTGAATAGTCAACATTAGTAGAACTTTTGTAAATATTCGCATTTGTGCACATAAAGGTGAGAATTTTGATACAGCGTTTGACATACAGCGTTCTAGCTGAGTTTCACCAAGTTTCAGTCCCAGAGGTAGACAGACAGTGGTTAGGTCAGGGAGTCATGCAGTGTAGCATGAATACCTACAGATCTGATTGCTTTTCTGCTGCTGTGATGAAATATCTTCCCAGAAGGAATCTGGGAGAGGAGAAGAAATGGTGCATCTGTCTTATCTCAGGGGACATGGGCCATCACTGAAGGAAGTCAGAGCAGGAACTGGAACAGACACCATGGAAGGGATCTGCTAGAGGACAGCATGGCTCTGTATCTGGGCCACACTCAGGTTTCTTCTGTAGCCCAGGCCACTTGCCTATGGATGGTTCATCCTACAGTCTGCTGGGCCTTCCCATGGCAATCTTCCCAGGTGACTCAAGGTGATGTCAAGTTAATACTAAAAACTAACTGGCACAGGGCCACGCTGAAAAAAATATGAGCCAAACTCTGACACTGTTCAGTGAAGGGGCTTCTGACCATCACATAAAATAGAAATATGATTTATCTTTAAAATTAAGTTTCTAATCACATGTTACACACACACACACACACACAAAGTTTTGTGAAGGCCTTACACAACAAATGCAACTTGATTAGAAATAGCTGATCACACTTTTAGATTGAGTCTCACAATAGCCCTGACCTTCATGGGATCCTTTTGGTTTGAAAGGCTTTTTCTGTTGCTGTTGTTGGGACAAGGTTTCATTATACATCCCAGGTGGCCTTTGAATTCACTATGCTTCTCGGGTTGCCATTAAACCCACAGTAATCTTCCTGCCTAGCTTCCTGAGTGATGGTTTACAGTCATATGCCACCATGGACTTCTTGTTAATAGAACTTTTAATATCTTAGGACATTATACAACACATGTACACACAAATACACACACACACACACACACACACACACACACACCAGTATTTTGTGACAAGTTTGCATGTGAACGGAAGTCCTGGGCATGGCGATTTATTTACTTCAGTGATTTGGTGATTTCATCAAAGATTTAAGGTTATTTCAACTTTTCTTAGCTGTCTTTAGACCACTCTTCCACGGTTGAATATGACTCAGCATTCTAGCTGTGAAACTCAGATGAACTCTCCTAGGTGATTTTTTTTGTTTGGTGCCCTTTCTCCCAATCCTGGTTTTTGGCAAGAAGCCAATCCTTAAAGTGCCTTCTGCGCTTTCTTTGTCTGTCAAATAACACTGACTTGAAAATACCCTTTCCCTAAATCTGTATTTTACATCCATAATGCAAGTCAGTTGAATCTGTTCCCTGCCCTACACAACAACGCCTTTATTAATATCTTAAGTGATAGATGATGGAACAAACCATGGCACTTTCCACATGTCTACTTTTGATGATTTTTTGAGAGCAGTCAGTGCACATCCTTAATGTAGAAATATTAAACTACATAAAATAGGGATGTCCTATGATATTTTATTGAAGAAGAAATCATTTACGTGAGAAGCCAAGAAATTCGAGAACCAAATATCCGCACCCTGCTCTCCAGACTGAAACTGGAACCCAAAAAGAAAGAGTCTCCTCCCCCTAGTTCATTTTATCCCAAGTACATTCTACATACCTGTGAACACACCCAAATGGGCGTGGTCAATGCTATGGGAATGCAGACCTCTCCCTACATATCCTTCAGAGATCCTGAGGATTTTCAGAGGCTGTGACAGCAAATAAATTTTACTACAGCATTTTGAGTTTGTTCTTGACTGTCCCATTGTACTTGATGTGTGGAAACATTTACAGAGCTGGCTTGAAACATGCTATTATAATAGACTTCATTTGCAGGAGTGAGAATCATAAATAAGATCCTAACAATATAGAATTGCCATTACCAGTTTTTTACACTTTTTTCAATTTCTGGTTTTAAAAAAAGCCTTTAAAACCTGAAGACTATGTGAGTGTAATTTTGAAATGGGTCAATTAAAAATAACTAACTCAAATTTTAGAAGATTCAGTTTACAAATATGAAATCTCTTTGCGCTAAACAAATTTTAATAGGGAAAATGATCCTGACCCAGAACAGCCTGAAACCTTATACATAGAGATTGACACTGCACCATTGAGGCAGCACTCTGTAAATTTTCCTTTTTTTCTGTCATCCTTCATCATCTTTCTTTGGTTATCACCAGTTTCCTGTATGTGTGTGTTGTGGCCACAGGTTGTGTGTTAGTTGTTGGAACTCAGATCTCTCAGAGTGTTTAGTATTCATGTCCAACAGAGACAGACTGTTCCTCCTCCTTCTCCTCATCCTCCTCCTCCTCGTCTTCCTGCTTCTCATTCTGTATTAGCACATCTATCTCTGTCCCTGATGGGAGATGTACTTCTGTATATATGGTTCTCTTATTGGCCAATAGAGGCAGGAAAATAGGCAGAACTAGGAGACAAGGAGCAGTCTGGAAAAGGTAGGCAGGGAGAAACTGGATGAGAATGGCACATAGCCTAAGAAAGAGTAACAGGTCTGGAACTTTCTCCAGTAAGCCAAGACCCTGTGGAAATACAGTGATTTATAGAAATTGGTTAATAATTAGGACAGAGTTATCCAATAAGAAGCCCTAGTCCTTGGCCAGAAATTTTATAATTAATATAGCATTTGTGTGTTCATTTGGGACTGAAGTGGGACAAGAAAACATCAGGAATAAAATGGTACCATCAATGTGGGTTGCACAAATTTCCACATAAAACCTGACAAATTTTTAAAAGGGATTTTAAAAACAAAAGAACAAAGTCAAGCATGGGTTCTAGGCATTTACTCGGGTGGGCTGTTTTGTAGAGACAAACAGAGACTCATAGCTTCTTTAAGAGAGGCTTCCTGACTCAACATAAATGGCAAAAACTGCACAACTCTTTTAAGAGGCCCTGCTACCAATTGAATGGTGTGTATGAGCAGCTGGCAGCAGCAGTGGCCATATCTCCAAGGGGACAGCATGCTGCTTAATGGCAACGTAAACTAAGCTGCTGAACACAGCTCCCAGTGCTGGCTGTAAACCTATCCCCACTAAGTTGGAAAGCCAGCACCTAAAAGAGTCATTTTAAGTCTAGCAATGCTGTTTAGCAGATAAAAGACTCATGGCCAGAAAAAAGATAGATATACAATAAAGACAGATTCAGATGAAGATAAACCTCTGAAGGGTTTACAGTGTGTTCAAAAATGTACATAGGCTTGGGACAGAAAAGAAAAAGAATAAAGTGGTTAAAAAAGAAATAGAGTAGCTGGTTGTGGTGGCACATGCGTTGAATCCCAGTACCTGGGAGACAGAGACAGGCGAATCTTTGTAATTTCAAGGTCAGCCTGGTTTATAGAGTGAGTTCCAGGACAACAAAAGTTACACAGAGAAACTCTGTCTCAAAAAAAGGAAAAAAATAGCCGGGAAGTGGTGCCACACACCTTTATCCTAGTACTTGGGAGGCAGGGGCAGGCTGATCTCTGTGAGTTCGAGGACAACCTGATCTACAAGCCCTAGTTTCAGGATAGGTTCCAAAGCTACACAAGAAACCCTGTCTCCAAAAACCAAAAGCAAAAAAAAGTAAAAAAAAAAAGTAGAGTAAAAAGAACTATGGAGCCATGTAAAGATGAAAAATACACAGGGAGTCTGGATACTGTATATTATTTTGTTGCCTTTGAATTGTTTGGTTGCTGAAAAAAGAGCAACAGCTGCTAAAGACATTTGATTATAAATGCTGCTGGATTAATCCAATTTATATATTTTGAAATGCTTTGACTTCAAAATTTAATTCTAAGGACATGTTACTTTGGAAAAGATGTTATGTTTTTGTTTCCACAGAAAATGAAAAGCTGCCAATTCCTTCCAGACTAACATGGCTTGATCAAGTAAGACCTCTGAAGCAGAGGTCCAACATCCCAAAACAACTGAGACAATGCAGCCTCAGACTACCACAGCCAAGATTTGGCCAGGTTGCTGGTTTTTCTAAGGATCACCACGGTGTTGACATGCCCCCAAACAACAGGAATCAATTTAGAGAAAACAGTACCCAAATTCCCAAATATTGCTTATAAATGTTTATTTTTCATTTAAATAGGGTTGTTATAATGGTTAGTGAACATAGTCAATCCCTTTCTAAATAAAAAAGGGGGAATATGACATAGAAATGAATACTTTGTATTGGTACAGATTTGGATTTATTGATACAAATTTAAGGTCAATTTGTTATAGGTACATTTCTCCTCTTGTTTGTGTATTGCATTTATATCAGTCTTTTAAAATGTACAGTAGAGATTATAGTCACCTATAATAGTCAAAACTTATAGTTATATTAGATTTTCTGTATATACAGAGATATATTTCAAATGGATATTCTTCAAAACTTTCAAAGACCTACAGAATATGGCATTTAAAATGGTTTAATGACAGTGAGACACAACTGCTCCTGGCAACACCAATTACTTCTGAGAGGAAGATGGACATCTGTTGGTTTTACGGACGCTGTAACGATACGCGACACACAGTTACTGAAAGGGAAGCTAAGTATTTAATTTAGAAAATTACTCACACGATACCAAACCCCGAGAAGCCCAGCAGATCTCAGCTAGCGACTGGACCGGAAGCCGAACTCCAGGAAAAGAGAGCGAGACTTCCTGTGCGCTGTCTTTTATGCCTTCCCCAGTAACGCCCCCTAGCCATGCCCAAAAGTGGGCTTGGCTAGTGACGTAGTTCTGCCTACGTACGTATACGTCTTTATGTCCAGCCGTATACGTCTTTAGTCCTGCCTAAAGTGGGTGTGGTTAGCGGTGTGGTAAACCGCCCTTTTATTACCTCATCTGTATGCGCCTCTAGTAAGTCACATGTTTCATGGCGGCATAGACTTCCTCCTACAATTCCCCTTTTAGTCTAAAAAAGGACAACTAACTTGTGTCCATGAACAAAATGTATCAAACATCTATTCTATCTAAACCTAAACTTATCTTAAAGAAACACCCAAATATGAACACCTCTTTCCAATCCCAACTCTAAAATAATTGAAAACTAACACTAACAGGTGTAATCTTATAATATCAATAGTAGGGAGAGGGGGCGTGGAATTCTCAAAACTACTTCCTGCTGAGATGGGACGATGATAATCTCATGGGGACCTGTGAAAAGAAAATGTTAGTATAACAAAATCTGAGTAGATCAGACAGTCTCAGTATGTCAGGAGATGCTTGATTGAAGTTCCTGACTGGGGTTCTAGTGTTGATTGAAGCTCTCATCTTGAAGCTCTGGTCAGATTGTAGAAGATGTGCTATTTCCGTTCCTTGGTCTGGAGTTGTGTCGAGTGATGTAGTTTCAAGCCAGTTTCAGGATAGTGCTTGTCAGGTGGAGTCAATGATGTGGGGCAATTCAGATGCCTCCAGTCGAATCAGGTGAAGTCAAGGAATTGGATCCTCATTCTCTTTCGGAAGCAGTTGAAGATTGCTGTCAGGAAATCCCTTGTTCTCTGGAAAACTCAAACATTGCTGTTAACAAAGAAATATTTTAACTTTCATATGTATGCATACAAAAGAGGTGACAATAGGGAAGATGGAAAACCTGGAGGAAATTAGACTGTTCAGAAAAAGAAATCCACAGATAACAGTCCCTCATTTTATGTCTTCTGTCTTATATCAATGGCTCTTTGATATAATAATATCAAATATTATTAAATATTAAATAATATGCTTGGGTTTAGAGTAGGAGAGCCAATCCAACTCCAAAGCCAGCTTCAGTTAAATGAATGGGAACTGAGGTATGTGAAGAAATAAAGATAAAAGTGTACTATGAAAAAGCAATATAGAGAGATTTAGACTTTGATACCACACAGTGTGTGTTTGATGGTCCTCAGGGTAGCTATTCATTCTTCTACAGGAATCCATATGTCCAGTATTCTTTGCTGAGTTTACCTGTGAAGACAAAAACAAAGCACTTCTCTTTCCTTTTAGGAGGTCACTTTACCCATTGTGGACTATGAATTCGTAGATGGGCTGTTATCTTCCTCCTCCTGAGGTAATTGATTCATCCTCTGGAGCTAATGTATTATCCAGTGCCGTATTATTTACAATGGGCAGTGGATCTTCTAATTGTCCTGGGAGAGGCTGTCCTCCACTGTCACTGGGAATGACCGGATAATCTTTCTCTTCGGGGCTCCATGGAGCCCCGGAAGCCCGTTTCCCTGCTGTAAAGATCTACCTTGTCTGTCTATTGTGGAAAAGCATTCATCAGTCCAATGGCGCCCCTTCCCACACCTCCTGCATAGACCAGGAGGCTTAGGCCTTCTGTTTGATACATTCCTGGTAAAAGCATTATTTCTAGGAATGCGTTGTCTACAGTTCCTACTAAGATGTCCTATTCTACCACAGTTAAAGCATTTTGCATCTTTACGCCTATTTAAATTCTTTGAGATTGCCTTCCCTACCCATGCCTCTATATCATCACAGGTAGGGTATTTGGCATCCTGGTGCCTCCTCAAACCTGTAGAAATAGCTTCACCTACCCAAGCTCCTGTATCCTGACTTTTACATTCCAGGTTCGCTGTATGCAGAACCCATTCCTCCAATGGCGCTGATCTTATTTTTAATGGCCAAATTACCTGCCTGCATTGAGGATTCGCGTTCTCATACGCCAAAGATTCTATAAGAAGACGCCTGGATTCTGGGTTCGCTACCTGTACCTCTACTGCTCTGGATAATCTCTCTAAAAATTCAGTGAACCTTTCCCTTGGGCCCTGTAATACCTTGGTGTAGGGTTGCATTATCTCTCCTGTTTCACAAACCTTATCCAAGGCATTTAAAGCAGCTGTACGGCACAAAGACAACATGTGCTCATCATATGCAGATTGAACCTGCATGTCAGCGTAAGGACCCTCCCCAAGAATCTTGTCTTGGGGTACTTCATGACCGTTCTGCAATTCCTGAATCTCAATTGCTTTTGCTTCTTGCCTCCACAAAGCTCTCCATTGAATTTGGCAAGAATTTTCGAGTACTGCAGAGGCTAATTGGGCCCAGTCTTTTGGGGTTACTTTATTTACAGTAGCCCATGAGGTTAGGAGCTCTCTGACAAAGGGAGAATGAAGACCATACATGACAATGGCCTCCTTAATATTTTTTAGATCCTTCATCTGTATAGGCTCCCAGTGATAAGCAATGGGACCATTTGATTGTTTTTTCGTTGCTGGTTTTTCTGATACAGATACTGGAAAAACCATAGGGGAACGCATAGCAACCTTAGGGAAATCATTCCGGCATTTGAGAAGCGTTGGGAAACTCCTGTCCTGACCTGTTGCCTGTATTTCTGATTCTGAAGTATCAGATTGAGCGTCTTCTAAATCCTGCAGTCTATTCATCATTGTTTCTCTGAGCTCTTGAAGTTCTTGGGACAAATGATTTTCTAAGGATGTCATGGAATCTTTCATTTTTTTACATTCATCGTTTACATGTGATTCCAAATTTCTAATAGTCTCATCCTTAGCAAGTACCTCAATAGCATGTAAACTGCCTTCTACAAATGATATTCTATCAGTTAGTTTACCATTGCTCTCAGACATGGAACAATTCTTTTCTGCTAGCATTTCAATTTTATGTTCCAGTCTTTGTAATTTGCTAGTGAAATCATCAAACATGGAACCGTGTTTGTCGTTAAATGTTTCCACATTATGTTCCAATTTTTCAATTCTATCTATGGAACACATTTTTCCTGAAAATAATTCAATTTTGTGTTCCGTCTCTTTAAACCTGTTCGTCAGACCTACATTATCATTTTTAATATCCTGAATATTTTCTACCAACCCTTTCTTACTCTCCTGCAATGAATTTTGCATTTCCTGAATCCTTTGTATTAAGATTTCAAAACTATCCTGCGATGACTGCATGACCTGTATAAGTTTATTCCTATTTTTGAGCCATTTCATTAACAAAATTATATTGATTATGAAGCTAATAGTCACCATCGTGGGTAGGAAGTACCTTTCAGGTAGGTCCTCAACCCTTTCTAAAATCCCATCCATACAAAAACCAAGAAAATTCTTAACATCCTGCATCATAGTGTTAGCTGTTGACATTGTATAAAGCAGTTACGTTTGTTACCAATGGAGTAATTCAGGCCGAAATCAACAGGCTGCCAGCGAAAGAGCACGTGGCCGGAGTCAGCTGGCCGCCAGTAAAACAGCACGTGGCCGCGAGAGAAACCTTGGAATTCCGCCTAACCTTACCGGCAGGTAGAAGGTGCTGGTTCCTGGCGGCAGGAATCGTGCCTTGCCGAGCGAAGTAGTGAGGAACTTAGCGAAAGGAGAGTCCACGTGTGCCTGGTCGGGCCGAGAGAAGCCCTGGGTCCCGATTCCAATCCCGCTCCGACACCAAACTGTTGGTTTTACGGACGCTGTAACGATACGCGACACACAGTTACTGAAAGGGAAGCTAAGTATTTAATTTAGAAAATTACTCACACGATACCAAACCCCGAGAAGCCCAGCAGATCTCAGCTAGCGACTGGACCGGAAGCCGAACTCCAGGAAAAGAGAGCGAGACTTCCTGTGCGCTGTCTTTTATGCCTTCCCCAGTAACGCCCCTAGCCATGCCCAAAAGTGGGCTTGGCTAGTGACGTAGTTCTGCCTACGTACGTATACGTCTTTATGTCCAGCCGTATACGTCTTTAGTCCTGCCTAAAGTGGGTGTGGTTAGCGGTGTGGTAAACCGCCCTTTTATTACCTCATCTGTATGCGCCTCTAGTAAGTCACATGTTTCATGGCGGCATAGACTTCCTCCTACAGACATCAAAGAAACTCGCTATGTAGTTTGCCTTTGACTTGGCAAGAAGAGCCATTTGGGCAAGAAACTGCTCCTGCCTGGACTGTTTGACTGTTGCTGTATAAACTGGACATGCAAGACCCACAGGAAAGTGACTGCTGAACTTGATAGGACAGTCCTACAGGGTTCCTGCTTCATGGAAGAGTCTGCCAAACACTGTTCAGGACCCAGAGAAAAATGACTGACAAACTGCCAATACAGGTGGGACAGTTTCAAATTTCCTGCTTCACTGAGAAGTATGTCAGACACACTATGGCCTGTGGGCTGAAGATGGATGCTCCAATGTTACAGAGGAACTTTGGGTAACTGTCCAGGCAGCAAGATGTCTCTGTCAGTTCAAGAGTTTATATATTATCCTTTTAAGATCTTTGATGGAGTTAAAGACAGATAATTATGTTCATCACTTTCCAAAACTTTAGACTCACAAAGATAGCACAGATGATAGAATATTTTCTTTAAATTTTTCCCAATACTAATGAACTAAATATGGTTAACTAAAGTTCTTACTTGATAACTCTTTTGATATATATATATATATATATATATATAGATATATAGATATGTTACCATGTTAAAGTTAAAACTTTCCTTTTTATTTAGACAGAAAAGAGGAGATAATGGTGGATGTTCTTCTGTATATATCTTTCTCTTATTGGTTGATGAATAAAATACCTTTTGGCCAATAGAGGCAAGAAGACAGGCAAGACTAGGAAATGAGCAGAATTCTGGAAAAGATGGCAGAGAGGCCAGAAGAGGATGGCATGTAGCTGAGGAAGGAGTAACAGGACTGGAGCCTTCTCCAGTAAGCCAAAACGACACGGAAATACATAGATTTATAGGAATCGGTTAATAATTAAGAAAGAACTAGCCAATTAGACACCCTAACCATCAGCCAAAAATTTTGTGATTAATATAGCATCTGTGTGTTTATATGGGGCAAAGCAGCTGGGGACTAGGTAGGAAAGAAACTCCAGCAACATGTGCCTGATAGTTTTTAGGCTTCCATTGGACATGGGGTTGCACAATCTAAATATCTTGCTTTTTTCGCATACTCTATTCTGCACTCCAAGTTGCCATTGGAAAATGTTGCATTAAGCCAGATGATAGATGCTCAGGGAGTCAAATGTTGCATATCCTCTCTTTTATGCATATCCTGGAATCTACTCTTGATACATGCCTATTGATGTGGTTAAGAGTGGATTGATGTCATGAAACTATAAAGGGGCCCATAATAGGGAGGAAGCTGTAATTAAGGGATGTAGGGGATAACAGAAAACATAGGACATCAATATAGAAAGTAGAATACCTGAAGGAGAATACTGCAAACAAAGAAGGACCAGGAAGAGGAAGAGGGGGCATATCTACCAAAACTAAGTGTGTATAAAAATATCATACAGAGAAACTTAATTTTGTATGCAAATAAAAACAAATATAAAAAAGAAAAATAGAATGTCATGACCTTCAAAAGAGAGACTACAGACATGTTACTTTTATTACAATAGATTGTTAGGATAGCTCTACCGTATGATGGCTTCTGATTGGTTAGTGTGTGTAATTGAGAACCTAACATTTATAATGAGTGATATGTGTACAGAGTATATGTACATACACTTGTATAGAAATTAGTACTATTATTCTCTGTGGTTTCTAGCATCCATTGTATACATTGCATCATTCTCAGTCAAGAGGAGAATGCTATATTAGAGTTTAAGTTATGAATGATGAGGCATGAAATTATGTCCAGGTTTGGTGACCCACTCAGGAGGCTGAAACTCGGAGATTATGAATTGAAAATGGCCTGAACTACACAGGTAGCTTCTTTCAAAAAGAAAAGAAAAAAAAAGAAAAGTAGAAAAAACACCTTGATCAATAGGCTATTAGCTGGGAAAGTAAATTTGAGCTCAGTTTTGGAGGACAAATTTGAAATACAAGAACCACGTTCAGATGGACTCTGCTATCAGTCTTAGTATTCCAGGGCTGACATTCAGAAAGGATGTTGGAGACTTGGAATTAATCTAAATCATCGATGATTCTAATACAGCCTTGTATAGGTACTCCACATTAATATAATTAATACATATACTAATTTTCTTATTTATTATAGCAGTCCTTAGTAAGCTCACCAAGTTGTTGAGCTCACTAGTTCTCCTCAGAAATATAGACCCAATAGGTTCCAGATCTATCTGAGCTACAGAACTGTCCCTTTTTATAAAATACATCCTTTTTCCAATGAACATTTCTAACTGTTAGTTGAGCTAAATGGTAAATAAAGATAAATTTTGCATGGGGAGGAGTCTTATTAGTCTGGTGATAGGGGAAGTCCTTCTGTGTATATGTTGTTTTATTGGTTGATAAATAAAACACTGTTGGCCAATAGAGAAGCAAAATAAGTGGGACTAGGAGTTGAAGAGTATTCTGAGAAATGTAGAGTTGCCATGGGATCAAGGGAAGAGAGAACACATGAGGCTATGTCCTAGGAAAGATAAGAATATATATATATATATATATATGTATATATATATATATATATATTGGCCAACAGCATTGTAACTAATAGAGTCTCTGCATGTCATTTGGGATTGACGTGGGAGCCAGCTGGCAGGAAAATGGACATTACAGTCTGGCTCATTGTATTTCTCCTCCCAGCACTCTTTTGTACTTCAACAGAACAGAGGTACTAATGCTTAGCAGATCTAAAATTAGAAACCACATTTGAAAATGGTAACCATATGTACATGTGAGCATCACACTGAACACCTGTGGACCTTCTGTTCATTGGTTTGTCAATCTACATGTAAGCATCACAGTGACTACCTGTGGACATGCCATGCAGTTCCTGCTTGAATCCTCCAGCTTTGCTCTTCCCTCTGTATTGCTCCTCCATCAAATTCTATTTATTTATCTATGTATAGTACATGTGAGCATCACACTGAACACCTGTGGACCTTCTGTTCATTGGTTTGTCAATCTACATGTAAGCATCACAGTGACTACCTGTGGACATGCCATGCAGTTCCTGCTTGAATCCTCCAGCTTTGCTCTTCCCTCTGTATTGCTCCTCCATCAAATTCTATTTATTTATCTATGTATAGCAATGAGCTTTACCTGATTTTAGACTCTTATTGCTACATAACTTTCAGATTTTTATAATTAAAAAGTACTGAGGCTGGACATGCTACACAGTGTTAGAGTTTGTGCTTTGCCAGAGATCCTGGGCTCCATCTTCAGTACCACAAACTAACTAACTAACTAACTAACTAACTAACTATATATATAGTTTTATATATGTTTAAATATGTTTATATTTATATATGTTTATACAAATACCAAATATATGAACACAAAATGTGTTTATAGTTATAAAAATATCAAATATGTTTGTGAAAATATATAAATATCGTTTTATACATGATAATATATATACTTCGCATACTTATTCTTCTGGTTTTAATTTTTCTGTGTTCTGGTTTATGATGTTCAAGTGTGTAGAATTTGTATGTGACTCTTGAGAGTCATTCTAAGCTGCTTCATATTTTCTGACCACATCAAGTGATATTTTATAACTTCTGCCTTCCATATGCTGCTGCTGAATTAAAATAAGCTTCTTTTGCATAAAAATATTGCCCTGGACTCTTGGTGCTGCATTTTCATGCTTTCCATTTCCAGGCCTTTTGGATTCTTTTGGACAATGTCACACAACCTGTATTCTTATTTCTCAATCCTTGTATGCCTTTTCCTTATTTCTCTTGGTCCTTCCCAGGTTGGGACCTCTAGTGTACTGTGTTACTTCCATGTTGAACGTAACTGTCATTGTGTGAGTCACAGATATAGTTGTTACCGTGTTACCCTAAAGCCTGAGAGGAGGGTGACCATTGGTCTAGTAAGCAAACTACAGGACATAGACTCTAATTCAGGTAGCCAGGAGTTTATATATTGCATCTTTGTTGGAATCTGTCAGCTGATTTTCTTGGATCTAAAATTCAATTGTAGGCAATATTAGTTCTCTATTGTTGCTCCTGGGGGGTCAGGGCCTTTAATATGTGTTTCATGGCATGTCTGAGAAGATGATTCTCCTTTCTGTGACTTTATGTTGACATTTCATCTCTTTATGCCATGCCATCCCAGAAAAAAAAGATAAATAAAATAACCCAGATGCTTATGTCCTGCTGTCAGCACTGGTATACTAACCCTCCTCTGAATTCTGCCTCTCTGCAGCCTGTTCATGAAGGACCTTTAGCCCCACGTTCAAAGCTCAGGGTCAATACAGAGCCCTAGGGAAGATCAGAGGAGAGGCCATTCCATTGTGCTGCCTCACTTGACTGATCTGTCCTCCAGAGAAGTAGCTGTCCAGTTTGATTTGCTCCACTATTCTCCACTGGTTTCAAGCCAATGATCTCTTCGTGTTACCAGAATTTTCCTGTGGTAGCGGTGAAAATTCTGTTCTACAGTTAAATGCTGTCTTTCAAAAGGACAGGGGGAAATGTCTCTATTTAAATTAACTTACTTAAGACACTCTACTAACTATCAAATAGATTAGAGGAAGTATCTCTAGGAATTTATAACAATTCTACAGCAATCATCATAAAATCTTATTTCAGATATTTAAATTGATTCCTGTGCTTTCTGCATGATTACAGAACTACATGTGGCACATGTAAGTGCAGGAAATTGGAGAATAAATGTGATGCTCTGTGTTTTCTATGTATTTCTCGTTTTCTATGGAATGGCTATTCTTCATCTCCTGCCTCTACCCTATTGTAGGTCTAAGAATACAATATACTGTTTTTATTTCTCTGTGGCTGTGGCACTATATAAAATATACACTTCCAAAAATGATTAATTAAATGCATCTCACCTTTCTTTTTCTACTGACCATAATTATATAATCATGACTGGATATTGGAAATAATCACAGAACTTCCTTCCGTCTCAAGGCTTGCATGCCAGCTTCTGTGAAGAAATGGGAGCTGTGAGTGGAAATTCCAGGAGAGCATTGTTTCTATCTTCCCTCACATGCTCTGATGACTTCCTGATGTCAGTCTGCTGATGAGGTCAACACATAGGGTACAAGACACAGTGATTTCTGGGAAAACATAGAATGGTGACACATGGAAAAAATGTAATTATAATCAAAATTTGAACCATGCGAGCATTTTGAATACAGTGCTTTATACACAACAGCATCTGTGCAGCCAGCTCTATCACTCTAAAATATCAAGAAAGGGAAAAAAGAAATGGTTGACAACATCAATCACTGTTAAAATGCATTCAATATCACACTATAATGATAAGGGAAGATGTACTATCAGCAATGTAGCTTCCCTTTACATAAATATTAACATACTTCCATTAGTTACAAAAAAGAAATACTAGGTATGATGGATAAAAATTAATCTCTTTTTTTTGCGCATGGGGGCAGGTCAACTCCTCAGTCTTTTTTTTTTTTTTTTTTTGGTGTTTTTCGAGACAGGTTTCTCTGTATTGTTTTAGAGGCTGTCCTAGAACTCGCTCTGTAGATGTGTGAGTCCAGGCTGAGACTCTTTGGTGTTTTTTGAGACAGGTTTCTCTGTATTGTTTTGGAGGCTGTCCTAGAACTCGCTCTGTAGACCAGGCTGGTCTCGAACTCACAGAGATCGGCCTGCCTCTGCCTCCCAAGTGCTGGGAATAAAGGTGTGCACCACCAATGCCCAGCCGCTCCTCAGTCTTAAAAGTGTATTCTTCTTCCAAGTACAGCCCCACTCAATCCATAGGAACTCCTCTCGGCTACCTGACGACTGTTGTCCTCAGTGTCACTGAACCAACAAGAGACACCAAAGATTAGAGTTTCAGCCTGGCCTCACACATCCTAGCTACAGTTTCTAAGCCAGTGTCATTTCAAGGAATATCAACACAGCAGCCAAGTTCACTGGAGCCTGGCCTGCTATCATTAGGGTGGACAGCACAGGGCATGGTGTTAAAGCTGTGGTTGGGAGCCACGCCATTGTCAATGCTAGAAACCCTTTCCTAAAGCAAGAATTCCCTATGATTTTACACTCCCCATAGTGGACCTTATCAGCCTCTTTGTCATGTGAGGCAGCATCCCCACCTGCCATAGACCCTTTTCTTGAGTTTCCTCTGCCTGTGCAGTCTTTTGTTTTTATCCCTACAGGAGGTGTTAAGAGTCTTTCTCTGTCCCACCAGCCAGCTTCCAAATCATGATATAGAGACTTATTAATTATGAAAATTTGGCTGATAGCTTAGGTTTGTTTCTAACTAATTCTTATAACTTAACCCATTTCTATTAATTTACATTTGCCATTCCATGCATCTTGTGGCTTTTACCTCTCTTCCTGCAATACTGCTTGCTCTGCATCTCTTGTGTCTCACTGGTGTCTCTTCTTCTTCCCTATATCCTCTCTGTCCTGAAACTCCCGCTAGCTATTGGTCATTCAGCTTTTTATTAAACCAATCTGAGTGACATGTCTTTACCTTGTACAAAAAGATTATTACACAAGGAATTGGTTGACTAAGGGTTTGCCAAGGAGCAAACAGATAAATACCACGTTAGTTTTTAAAACATGGTGTAGAGTCAACAGATACAAAATTTATAGAATGTCTACACAGAGAAGTAATAGCACCAATGATAGTTAGTGGTAAATGGAGGCTTGGTATGTTATCCTATATATTTGATGTTGCTTAAACATGAGCACATGAGTTTTGACTTCAATTGTATGTATTCAGTCTTCAGTCTGTTCTCTCATTATTTCTCATAGGAAAAACTCATTGAGCATTCTGATACTGAACCTTGCATATGCAATGTATTCAGCTTGTTTGGTTTATTTTATGAATATAGCCCTGTGGAACATGTAAGCAGTTGCATCGCTTTCTTATAATCTATTATTTAACCTGCATGATTTTATCTTTACATAGTTCTATCCTTCTGTAGGTCATAGTAATAGAATAACTGCAGAGGCTGATCACAACGAAAGTGCTGAAAGTGCTGAGGTAATAAGGCTCTGTATAATGGAAGCATGGATATTTGAATATTTTGAGTAGGAGTAACATCAACTGACAAAATGAACTCAAGATCACATGAACTTAGTGAAGGTAACATTCAGCAAGACCCCAGAAAGGCAAGCATTAGACAGGTCAACACTGCACAGCAATGAGCTTTGCTCCTCCTGGACAAAGGACAAATGTTTCTTTGTGGGAAGTCTGAACCAGCTGAGAACAGACAATTTAGACATTTCACCCCATCACTGACCTTTCCCTAGTGGTCTAGACCCACCTCAAATTTTTACACAGAAGGAAATTTACTGGCAGGGAAAGTGAGTCAAATTCTTGCATAGGTCATCTAGGATTCACAAAAGAAAGCATGGCAGGCACCAGAAGAATCATCAGGGAAAAGCAATCCAAATCCTCTTTCTACTTTCATGTACTGTCCACAGTACATGTCCATGTATATTTTTGTGTGTTTTTATTTGCAAAGTTTTTTTAAAATCTACCTTTCTTTAAATGGATAGGATATATGTATTTATAAAACACAGAGCAACATTTTGAAAATCAAACGGTTCCCAACTTATGATGGTATGATTCATCTAATTTTCAACTTTGAAATAGTGAGAAGGTGATTTCAAGTGTAGTGATACAAGGTAGCATTATGTGCCATAATACTGGACAGGGGCAGGTAACTGAAGATACAAGTCAGCCACATGATCATGGAGAGATTAATCTATACTCTGCAGAGTGTACTTATCATTTAACAATGATGTGAAGTGTATTAACTGCATTCAGTACAATTTTGACATGATGTCTTCTACTTGTAATGAGCTTATCTAGATACAAGCCTCTGTTAGCTGAGAAGCACTTATGTATAATTCAAGTAAAAAACTGAAAAGTATTGTCACTAGGGTTATTTACACTACATAATAATCTTGAAAAATTCTAAAGGGGCAAGAAAACTGTGTGGAATAGTTATATTCTGTATTGTAATTGGCAAATCTTGAACAGTGTATATGATAGGGACCAGTGACATTGCATGGGATTTGGCATACAAATAGAGGAAGGATCAGAAGGCAGATGGCTGTCACCAGACAAAAAGAAACCAATGAGGTTTCTCTATGAAGTCTTTTACATGATAGCAGACTTATTGCAACCCAAGTAACCCCAACTATGTTGGCAGGAACTACAAGAGAGACACAGGAAACAAGTCATCCTCTTCCTTTCTGTTTGTCTTCTTTTGTAAGATCTAGCCAAAAGCAACTTGGCAGAGAAAGGGTATATTTCAGTTTTTAGGTCCAATATCCAAGGAAGCAAAAGAAGTTACCCAAGACAAAATCTTGAAGCAGAAAGCACACAGGAGCGTGGCTTACTAGATTGCTACCAGACTTGTGTTCACAGACCTTTCTTTGGCAGCAAAGGCTTACCTGCTAAGAGATGGTTCTATCAACAATGGGCTGGACTCTCCTATATCAATTAGAAATGGAGAAAGCCCCCCCAAATATACGCATGCAATTTCTCACTTGATGGTCCTGCTTCCCAGAAAACACACTGTATTATGCCAAGATGACAATAAAAACCATTCATTACACTAGCCACTGGGACATAGTAAATTTTGCATGTGCAGAGACTTGGGTACTATACTTTTGGGTTTGTGTTGAGGGAGTACTGCAGGGAAGACTATCATGCAAAGAAAGTACATCAAGGAAGAGTACAAGCAATGGCGAAGAAGCTTTTGTCTACAAAGCATCCTTCTTCTAGTGTCATTTGAGACACTCTGGCAGATCTTCACACAGCATTGGGTAACTTGGATCTTCACTAGCTCCCCAAGGGGAGGATGAATGTGATTTTCCCACAAGGGTTTGCGAACTCTCTTGTGCGTTCTTGCAGCATGCCCCATCCATACCACTGGGATATGACCAGGTTACAGCCCTTCATGTCACTGCTCTACCTCCTTGACACTCTACCTCATGAAACCCATACCTATATGGATTTGGAAATTCTCACATAAGCCTTCAAGAAGCTTGAGGGTAGTGCAGCTTCCTGATTCTCTGCGAGAATCGTTGGTCCTCAGTCCTCAGTCCATCCTTCCCCTGACACACATGGTCTTATGCTCTTAGAGCCCTGCCACAGCCTATCAAACCCAGAGTGGCTGGCATTCAGGGAAGTGACTGACATGCCAAATCAAAATATCATTTGTATCCTCAGCTACTTGGGTTCTGTCTTAAAAATTTTCTCTTTGCAGAGGGTGCAAATGGAGAATTAAAGGAACCTGAAGCTCTGAAGTGTTGGTGGGTAAGACAAGCCATAAGCAAAATCACTGGCCCCTAAAGAAAGCACAGAGCCTATTAAAGGTGAGATCCATGAGCCCAAGAGATGTTCTTCAGGTAGTTTTGTGACCTTCTCTAACCTAATTCTACATACACCTATGCTTCTTCATTCATAAATGGAATTAAAGTTTTCTACCTCCTGATAAACCATGTTGCCTATTCCTGCAATAGGGTGCATTGTTACCACAGGTAGAAGGTGTGCACTCTTGGTTTAGAGTGACAGCTGGCATAGGACAGAAGAAAACAGAATTTCCATCCCAACTTAGAGGGAGAGTTATTTTGAAATGCTGCACTCCTTGTTTCTCATAGCAAAGGCTGCTCAAGAATTGGCTAAAAAATATTTGCCACATGGTTTATACTTCAAGGAAATAATTGGTGTAAGTATATACCCAATTCTTTCCGGAAAGGAACCTTACATGAAAGTTAGAGACTTCTTTTCTCTTATCCCCTCTATCATCTTTGGTAACATCCTTCCATTCACTTCCAGTTTCTTGTTGTAAGTAGTAGTATGAGGATTCAGATATTGAGCATTTGTGTGATACATAGAGTCAATCACAGCCTTCTCTCTCAAGCACAGAGTGTGGGGCTCTCTTGTGTCCTTTACTTGATGGAAGAGAAAGACATAGGTATACTGGAGATACAAGCATGACATACTGTTAGTCTTATAGACAGAACTTCTACTCAGAGACAACCCATAATCTGAGTGCCTATTGGCTAACAGGATTGACCCAGAAAACTACTGATTGTTTCACAATTTCTGGAGAATTGGAATCTAGCGGTAATACCTAAGAACACTTTGGTTTGAGTTTTTGTTTGATGAGGCTTATTCTTATTGTTGTTTTTATTTGAACACAGTATGTTCAAAATAAACATTTGAAAAGAGATTTTTTTGCATTTACATTTGGTCTAAAGCTACTCATATCTATAGAGACTGGAATATAATCTAATTTGAAAAGCAAACCAACTTCATGTAACCAACCTGTATAACAGCTAAATTTCAGACAATCCCAAATAGGGACTGTTCAAGCTGTGTTCAACTTAGACATATGTCAGAGTTTGCTATTATGGCTGTCTCTGCTCACCATGCTGTTTGCTTCCTGTTACCTTCATCACTACCTCATTTTCTCTTTTTATAAATATTGCTCAGGTGATGGAAACATACCTCCTGTTTGGAAACAGACCTCTGCAGTGTTCATGATTAAATCCAATTAAAATGTGCAAAAGTGGGTTTATTATGATTTTTGTCTTTTGTTTTGGTTTTTCGACACAAGGTTTCTCTGTGGCTTTGGAGGCTGTCCTGGAACTCGCTCTGTAGACCAGGCTGGCCTCAAACTCACAGAGATCCGCCTGCCTCTGCCTCCCGTGTGTTGGGATTAAAGGTGTGCGCCACCAACGCCCAGCTGATTTTTGTCTTTTAATAATACTTCTGCTTAAAGGAATGTCCAAAATGACCTGACCAGGATGAAGTGAAGTGTAATACGTCTGTGACACCAAATCACCTGACACATCTGACTCTGTGTGTCTGCTGCATTAAGTTGTCTGCAGGGACTTCTTCATGCTCTCTTACATTACCCTCCTTTGGAAGATCTGTGAGTTGAGAATAAAATCCCAAACAGTATCAGCACTAATGCCTTTTCCCCCTCCCTGACAGTATTAAGATTAGTAAATCTCCCTTCTTGGCAGTTGCCAACATTAATTTCCTCCCATTGTTATGACTTTCCAGAACTAATGATATCCTTATTACTTACATTTCAGAACCAATGACAAAGAGAGCTCTTTTGGATACAACATCAGGGTAATTTATCAGAAGACACAGGGTCTTTAATGTCAGCCACACAGTGGGACTCAGCTCCCACTTCCTGCCAGGGAGGATGAGAAAACCATTTCTAATGAAGAGATGGTGAATCACACAAAATAGATGAGTTAAAAGAACGAGATGCAGCATAAACCTCCTGTGAATCAGCATACAAATTAGGACTGAGTTATTTACATTCATTAGTGTTACACAAACAATGAGATAATGCTATTGTTCTGCAGACTAAAATGTTTGGTCATTTATGAGAAGGCTTATACAAAATTCTGTCCATGTTACAAGGCTCTGTGTGAGGTAGGTGGAGTGGAAGGAAGCTGTCAACCACTTCTAGTGACTATAGACACATTGTAGAACTTCTCTCCACAAAGGTCACCTTGAAAAACTTCTCCTGCCTCCAGACAATATTACTTTGTTGTGCTGGGCAGCTCCCTCCTTGAGGAGAGTGCTCCAGAAGGTGATGGAGCTGCATGAGGAGACAGACATCTTCTTGGGTGTTCAGCAGGAAATGATTCACTCACTAATTCTCATGCAGCTGTCCACTGTCTTCTCCCACCCTGTGTCTTTTCACCTCACTGTCCAGTGATGAGCAAATGATTCACCAGATCAAGTCAGCCTTGGCCATGACCGAAGACCTCAATATTCTACAAGGTTACTCAGAAAAAAAATCCCCAAATACACAGCTCTGTTAGCCTTGGGAACCTGCAGGTCTGCATACATACAGGGATACTCTCACCACCTCTTACCTGTCATTAAAGAAAGGCAGGGACTAGCTCCTCAGTGCTGCTGTCTGCTTAACTCAACACAGACTGGACCCTTACTGATAACGATGGTCCTGGCTTCAATTGAGTTCTTCAATGAGGTTCTGAGGTCCTTCTTTAACCAAATTATTGTCTTTCAGAAAAATTATATCCTTAATTTTAATTCATGCAAATATGTCCAGTTTAAAAAATATTTTATTACTTTAAAGTGTGTGTGTGTGTGTTGCTTATGGGTGTGTACAGGGAGTGCAGATGCCTGCAGAGAACAGATATGTTACTGAGAACTCCTGGAGCTGGAGTTATAGGGAATTATGAGTTATGATGTGAATAATAGGAACTGAACTTGAATCCTCTAGAAGAATAGCACACACTCTTAACCATTTGAATCATATCCCCAGACCTCCAAAATATTCTGTGATGGGAAAAGTCCTTCTGTGTGTATGCTTATCTTAATGGTTGTTGAATAAAGCACTGTTGGCCAATAGTGAAGCCAGATAGGTGGGACTAGGAGCCGAGGAGGATTCTGGGAAAGAAAAGCACAGTGAGTCATGATGTAAGATGCGGGAGAAGTAACATGCCTGGACCCTTCTTCCAGTAAGAGTAGACCACATGGAAATACTTAGATTAGTAATTATGGGTTATATGCTTAAGTCAGAGCTAGCCAGTAAGAAACCAAGTAAACGGCCAACAGTTTATAATTAATATGGTGTCCTGTGTGTTATTTGGGGGCTGTGACAGCAGCAGGACCCAAGCTGCTAACTGTGGCAGGACCTGAGGGGCTGGGGGGAAGACAACAGGCTACAATTCTGCACATGCACTCCTTTCTCCTCACATTGCCCCATCTGCATTGTGTCTCTGAACTTTTTTTGTTTGTTTGTTTTTCGAGACAGGGTTTCTCTGTGACTTTGGAGACTGTCCTGAAACTAGCTCTTGTAGACCAGGCTGGTCTTGAACTCACAGAGATTCACCTATCTCTGCCTCCCAAGTGCTGCAATTAAAGGTGTGAGCTACCATCACCCAGAAGTCTCTGAATTTTTTATTTCCCAACTTCTGTATCAGATATGAATGTACTTGCCTCTGGGGATATTTTTGAATGGATTTGTTGAATATCTTTTTTCTCATTGTTCTTGTCCTGTGCTGTAGTTCCTGTCCTAGAGGAGAGCTTTTGGTATTTTTTTCTTTCTATTCATCCAGATAAACACTCAGTACCAATAAGAAGTTCAGAGCTCACCTGGTAGTTCAGTGAGCTGGTACCCACTGGGAGCTGCAAAGTTAAGGGAAAGGGGACATACACAAACACACAAACACACACACACACTTTTTTACTCATTTGCACACTAGTTGCTTTTTTCTGTTGCTGTGATCAAGAATCACACTGGGGGAGACAGTGTTTACAGGGTTTATGCTGACTTATAGTTTGAGGGGACAAAATCCATCACTACACGAAAGGCCTGGTAGCAAGAGTATGATGATGCAACTGGACCAACCCTGTGGGAGAATTAGACTGAAGGAAATGGACTAATAGCATTTTTAATGAGGATTTTGTAGAGTTGATATTCAAAGAACTACAGGCAACAGAAGAAATGTGGAGAGTGGGAGAAATATCTTCTTAGAGGGAAGAGCACATCAACTGATTATCCAACACCAAAACCTCAGCATTGAAAATATATATACAAGTAGCTTTATACAGACCAAGCAGGTTATATTTAGTAATACACACACACACACACACACACACACGTATATTCATGTAGCAACAATTAATAAAATAGAAACTATACATTAGAAAGGGAGGAAAGAAGGGCATATGGGAGGGTTTTGAAGAAAGAAAGGGAAGGGAGAAGTATGTAATTATAATCTCAAAAACAGAAGAAATAATAAGAGAAAGTGGTATGTTATTTAACTTTTTATTATTTATTTTTATTATTTTTTATTTTATTATTCAAACCTTCACAGAGTCCTCAACAATTTGAGCAAGAAAAGCACTTCTATGCACAGGAAATGTAATCCATATACAACCTTGAAGTTCAGAGGGCAACTTTTATCAATCTTACACTTACAAGATAATCAGAACTTAATAAATGGTCAGATTGGAATACCAACCTAAATTACAGCTTCTTCTTCTTTTTTTTTTTTAGTTTTTACGAGACAGGGTTTCTCTGTATTGTTTCGGAGGCTATCGGTCCAGCCCGGCCTCGAACTCACAGAGATCCGCCTGCCTCTGCCTCCCGAGTGCTGGGATTAAAGGCGTGCGCCACCACTGCCCGGCAAATTACAGCTTCTTTATGTTGTCCATACTACATCAAACCTTCTTGGACTAGATAAATGAAAAACAAATGACACTCCATAGTGCTTCTGCTTCAGCGTTTCAGATCTATTTGCAAAAGGACATTTCTACTCTCATCAACCATTATAATTTGTTTACGAAATGAAAGACTATCACATTTTCCCTTTTAGCAGCGAGACAGCTCACCTTACAAGCTATTGCCTGTGGCAAAATTCTTTTAGGGAAAATTTTGTTAGCTGGCATGTGTCAGTCTGGAAGGATAACTGAAGGGAAAACCAATTTCTCACAGTTCTATGTAATGTTAAAACATTTCAACTGTATTATGAAGATCTGCTATTTTCACGGTGACTAATTTTAATACCATGTGTGTGAAATCAGCCATGTAAACAAATGTGCCAGCTATAGCTCTGTCACTGGATACCAGCCTCATATATATATATATATATATATATGTACATATATATATATATATGAATTGTACATGTGTATTTGTGAGGGGGTCAAGGACAAAAAAAAGAAAGAGAAGAGAAGGTGAGCAGTTTCAAATGGTGGTGGTGTTGGGCACTAAATAATAGATAAAAATCAAGCTTTCAATTTTTTTTCTAGTTCAATTTTGCATGTCTTTTCTTAGAATATTATATAGAGTATAAATATGCTATTGCTGTATTCACTAATGCAGGAGGCCATTCACAGACGATGAACATGTTCTTGTTGCTAAATGACTGCCCTCTAGTCTATGAAATAAGAAAGGCACAAATCACTACATTATGAAGCAAAATAGCATAATTTTCTGGGAAAATGTAACTAGCCATGGGCCATGGTGGTTGATGCCTGCTGGAAATAATCACCCACAGAAGCCAAGGAAGAAGTCTTCCGGAGTGATAATTTGTGTGCTGAACCTTAAAACTTTGGAAATGAGAAAAAGGTGAAGCCAGCAAAGGATGCAGGAATGTTAGAAAGGTAGAAAAAGGAAATGTGCATCTGTGATGTGTGTGTGTGTGTGTGTGTGTGTGTATGCATTGCGAGTGTGCATGTGTGTGTGAGAGAGACAGAGTGAGTGTGTGTGACAGAGAGTGTGTGTGTGTATATGCATTGCAAATGTGCATGTGTGTGTGAGAGACAGACTGTGTGTGAGAGAGAGAGATACAGACTGTGTGTGTGTGAGAGAGAGACAGAGAGAGAGAGTGTGTGTGTGTGTATGGGACTAAAGCCATACTTTCCACAGCAAAGTAGAGGGTGTGTCAGCAAAGATATAGATATCCCATGAATGTGATCATGGACCGCATTGAGAAAAGTTATTGGATTTAGACAAGACAGATGAAGGTGACAAAGCTCTTTCTCACCTTTAAGGTATTTATGCCCTAACTATTCAGAGCAGAAAACCAATGATCCATGTTGGAATATCTAGTTATGACCCTGTTTGATGCTGGCTTGCAAATTTTATTTCCTTCTGTATGTCCATTAACATACCCCTGTTCAAATATTTTTCTTGTACTTTTTGAATTTAGGCTATTATCCCATTAAATAGATGATCTTCCTTTACTCCTCACTTAGAAGGGCTCTAGCGGACAGGCATCTAGCAGGTCTATGCAGCCTATAGTGGAAAGTGATCTGCTGGGGGGCATGACTCTGCATCTTCCCTCTGAGTTATACCTAGGACCAGCATTTGTTCACAGAGTTTGAAAGGTGTTGCGTGGTGGATGCATACCTGAAATGGATTGTTAGATGTTTGGTATGGCCTATGTAGCTTTTCTAGTAATTGTTTACATGCTTTGATGCTGATGTAGAGGGCCAGAGGATAACCTGCTTCTTTTCTGCTGCTTCAATGTGATGGCTAATTTTGGTTGTCAACTTGACACACCTTGGAATAGGGACTTCAGTTGAAGAGTTGCCTCCATGAGGTTGTCTTGTGCACTTGACTGTGGGGCAATTCTGTTCTTTTATTTCTAATTCATATAAGAAGGCCAAGTCCACTGTGGGAGGTTCCATACCTAGGCAAACAGGCCCAGGCTATATAAGAAAGGTAGCTGAATGTTAGTCTAGAAGTAAGTCAGTAAACTTCATTCCTTCGTGGTTTTCCTTCAGTTCTTGCTTCAAGTTGCTGCCCTGAACTCCTGCCCTGACTTCCCTCAATAATGTATTATAACCTGCAAGCTGAAAAAAAAACTTTTCCCAAGTTACTTTTGGTCATGATGTTTGTGACAGCAACAGGAAGAAAACTAGGAGGCTCCTCGTTGTTTATTGTTTCTGGTTCTATATGCCTCGGAAACTGTCCCTCTATATGTCATACTATCTGGCCCATTTAATAAGAGCAATGGAGTTCACTACTAAATATGCTAAGCAGTGTGCATGCCATACAAAAATCTCTCTCTTGCCAGTACCAGTTTGCACCTCCAAGCTTCACATCGCTTTCATCACACACTTCATCCTTCCAAAGCCCATTCCTTCACTGTCACTTAGCCTAGGACTTCAGCCAAATCCAAGGTCTCACTGAGTCAGCACCAGTTTCACGACTTCCTCACCCTGAACCAGTGTTCAGGAAGGTAATTCACAGGTATCAAATCTTAGGCCTGTGCTACTAGAGAGGACTGTCTGACTTGTCTTTGTATGCCAGGCCTCACAGTTAGTAACTACCAGTGCATCATCACTAGCAGAAATGCCTCTAACTCTGACTCAATGCCACAATGAAAGGCTTGCTCTTTTTTCCATGTAGAAAACTTGTGAAGTAAATCATATTCATGACTTCATGTTGATTATCCTGTAGAGAACATCCAGCAATCAATCAATCAGTTCATGTTCTTAAACTGGGGACTCTTGTCTTATTTCTCTACTTGATAGGTTCAGGGTATTTTCGCATAATTTATCTGTTGGTGTAATTTTGTTGTTGTGTCCTAATGGGTAGTAGCATAGAAGACAATTGTCCATGTCATTGCCTTTGGTGAGAACTGTGAATCCAACACACTTCTAGTAGAGTAGGGAGACCATTACCCATGGAGAGGGGTAGACTGTTGGTGATACCACATCACTCTGGATCTGTTCAATTTCAGGATGTCCTCAGAAAAGTGTCAGAGTATTTCTTTCCAAGGCAAATTGATATATTTTCAGAATTAAAACTCATTTTTTCTGTGCTTTTCACTGTATGCTTGTATAACAAAGCTGTTCTCAGCATTCCCTGGAAACGCACTAACCAACTGAAGAATAGATTCAAGAAGGATGACTGACAGCTGGAATCCATAGTTTTGTGATACTTGTACAAATTGGAAAGAGTGATAATCTTTGAAAACCTAATGGTGTGCATAACACTTCAGTAACTATTCAGAAATCAACAAAAGTGACTATTTTCTCAGTGATGTAGCTTATAGGGGTTTTTGTTTACTCTTGTTTAGGACAGTCAGACTATTTGTGGGACAATCAAATCATATGAAGTATCAGGATGAATCATGAGAATGGAATAAAATTTTCTTTCATGCAGAATTATTCTCCAACATGCTTATGTGTGTCAGCTACTTCTTTATATATTTCATAGATTTTCAGGAGCCATCAGGCCAACCTCCCTGTGAGATCTTTATGGAGAACCCTGCACCAAAGTCACCAGGTGTCAAAGTGTATGACACTGGAGCATCAGACATCAACCACCTTCTTTTCATCCTTCTTTCCCCTTCCTTCTGTTTTTATCCCCATCCCTTCTTTGTTCCTGTCCTTTCCCCTTTCTCTTTTTGGCTTTTGTAGCTATTTCTTTTTGGCAGAGTTGGAGATAGAACCCAGGGCCTTGAGAATGCTAAGCAAATGCCCTGCTCATAAACTACATCTTCAGCCACATGTCACTGCATTCTACCCTAGATACTGGACTATGAAGGCGCAGTCAAAGTGAAGATGGAGGAGAGAATCCAGAAGAAACAAAGTAAAAGAAAGAATTCCACAGAAAGGTTTTATTTGGAAACACCTGAGATTCAACAATTACAAGCAATGAACTGCCCTGCAACACACATCATTTGCAAGCAATGTTCCCACAATTACATTAAAGTTTTTATCTTGGTAAATGCTCCATGCCTGCTACTTCTGAACTTCTATTGGTTTCCAGAAGGTGAGGAAAACAAGGGATGCAGGTACAAGAAAATTCCAATGGGAAGAATTACCACCTTATTGGCATGGAAATGGTGGACATTATCTGTCCTGAAATAAAGGGCATAAAGTCTACTGTCCTGCATTCAAGAACTAGAACCCTAGAACATATGGGAATTCCTGACTTAGAATGGCCAGGAGAAGAGATTTGGTGGAAATTCCTATTCTTGGTGCTTACATGGAAGCAGCCTGAGCACCAAGTGGGGTACATTCTGTACTGTACCGATGAGTATGAGATCTGCTCAGTGGAAGTTCTGTCTGATATCCCTCTGCCCTGTAACAAGCTGCTGGAAGAGAACAAACAGGCTGCAGGTTTACTGTCCATTCCTGCTTCTGGCCAGGCTGTTGGTCTTCATTTGCTAGGACTCTGGGTTACATGACATGAAGAACACAAGGTAATCGACACTCCCTTTCCATTTGTTAAAGCTGTATCTGTATCTTTTATTTTATTATTATTTGTTTTGTTTTCCATTGGCAGGGGTGAAGGGTGGATTTGGAGGTACTGGGAAATGAGTAGGATTGGTTGTATGTTGTGAAATTTAAAAAGAATCAATTAAACATAGAAAGAGAGAATGAAGCAAATCCTTTAAATGGGTGCTCCTGGAAACTAGGAGAGGTCCTATAGCAACTGTGTCTGGGAATAAGGGTTTGAAAAACCATCAGCTCTTGCTCTGTTCTGTCTAGAATGAACCATGTGTAGTTAATTTACTAGGTTTAGCACTGAAGTCATGATCAAAAGATAGAAGCACCAAAGAGTCAGTATGCTCCCCAAGATATGGTCGTTTTTCTTGACTACACTCTACAATTTCTTGCAATTTTTCTTCCCAAATGTGTCAAATGATTCTGTCTGCTATCAGTTGCTCTTGTGAAAGAGAAAACTATCAAAAGTGTTTATATTATCATTTATAGTGATGTTATGTCAAATGTTTTGTATATTTTAATTAGATATTTGATCTAAAGACAAATATGCTCCAATTGTCATATTTATGCTATTTTTGTTACAGTGAGCTGTACAGGACTATGGTCACTTTATCTTGTCAAATCTAAGGATGCAAATTTGTTTAAAAATTAATATTTCCTTTGAATAATTTTATCACTATTTATCGTATTTTTCTCTCTTCATATACAACATCGTGTTCTCACTGTAATTTTGTTTCTCTTGCTGAGGATTTATCCATCCTTGTAGGTGTTTTAATGGGGGAAACTGTGATTTCATTAATTTGATTGCCAATCACAAAGCAATTGCCATAAACTTAATGGTTTACATTAACTTAATTTGTTATCTTTGAGTTCTGATCAATGAAAGTCTGAAATAGGGGTTAGGGGGCCTACAATGCAGACACTGGCTGGGATGTGAGCGCTCCCAATGCCCTAGAAAGGAGTACCAGCTTTTTCAATCAGTAACTACCACCCAGCCTGCCTCCTTCCCTCCTCTACACCACACACTCCACATTAACGCTACCTTCAATCCTAGCCTCATGCCTGCCCTCCTTTGAATACATCACTTTCTGGATGAAAAACCTATGACATTTCACAATGCCTGGAAAGGCTCTGAAATAAACATTTTCCAAATAATGATTTGAGATATGTTATGAAACACAGTAATTAGAAATACCTAGCATGGTCAAAGCACACTTGTCCACAGCAAGACCTAACTCCAGCATGAGTTTCTATGAGTGAGATGCAACCACCTGGTTACTGCATCCTAAACATGACAGAGATCCGAGGAGAGAATTAAAATTCTGGAGACCTTGTCTCCTCATCACATGTCCCACTCCAAAACAGATTCAGGCTGAATCTAAAACTAACACATTTAAATATAGTTACAAACATAATCAAATATAATTGAAATAATGTGTGAAGGATTGTTTTCCAAGTGCAATATCAAATGCTGAACCCAGAGTGTGCAAAGGTGATAGGTTGTACTAAATAAATACTTTAATCTTCTCTACAGAAAGTGGTAGAAAATAGCAGTGAACAATCAAGTCAAAGGTCAAAAGTGGTAAAGAGAAGCTAAAAGTAAGTGTGATGTTCCTAATAATAATGAATTTTTCTGAGTCTGGTAAACAATAGTGACCTCAATAAAAGGGATCATCAAAGAGCACTGGCTGTTATTCCTCTAAAGAACTAAGGACAAACTAGGACTGCTATATACCAATATTACATAATCTGTGTAATAGTAATTATTATTATTGACACAAATATATTCTCATTCATAAATCATAAATAAAACAATTTGTTATCCTGTGTAATCTAAAACATGATCAAGGATTATATGTCATTTTATACATAATTTTAATAATTTGTTTTTGTATAATATTATTTCTAATAAAATATAGCCCAAGCAATAGAATATCTAGGAGTTATTGTAGCAAACTGGTAAAATAAAATTTTAGATTGTTTATCAAAGAGTTTTATAGTGATAAAATAAAAATCAAATCTGCAAGCATACATGCAAATGGTCTGTAATCACTTAGGATTTCATCTGCAAGAATCATGCAGTGGCAGAATGTCCCATTAGCAACTGAAACACCATAAGCTTTTTGCATAATTGTATGTGGTATGACAACACAGGGCTCATTTTGTTTACCTATAATAAATTATATGAACCCACACAGCCTTTATATAAAGGTATTTCTAGAGGTTTTTGTAACAACGTATATGTTTTATAGGTCACCGAATTGGTTGTATTTGCCTTCTATGTTTGCTCTTGAATACATTAAAATGATTTTATTATTTTAGATAAGTATTTAAAGCCTAAATAAATGTGTATTTCAAATCCAGTATCTTTAGTGTTAGTCAGTAATTTTAGCTCAAAAAATGCAAGCACAAGCAAAGAAGTCCACAGGAAAAATACTTCAACATACCAAGCAAATATTAATGTCCTTTCTGAGAGATATTGGTTCCAGTAATTTTCTTTATTCTAGAATACTTCTGCTCAAAGCATAGTAGATGCTTATTTTTAACTGATGTCCAATGTATATTGTAAATCCCTCCAGACACTTCAAAAACACAGACAGGATTTGTGGGATACTTCCATACTATTGGAGAAATTGTATCTGCTAGGTATCTTGGCCATTTCTTGGTTTCATCTGCTTATTAATAAATAGTCTTTGGGTTCATGAACTCAGGGAACTAGGGACCAGCCCAGCAATGAGACAGTGGCTCACATTCCCCTCCTTCAGTTTGAAGTCATCCTTTCCCTGAGTTCATGATATCACCAGTGACATGAGATTCACTACCTGAACACAGCACTGTTACCTTTGTTAGGTGTGCTGAGCTTCCTCAGAACAGAAAATCAATACACACTGGAAGGAGACTGGTGGCTTAGTTTCACCTAGGCATCTGTTTCCAAGCAATGACTATTCACAGACTTTGAGCTTGTTTCAAAGATATTTTCTCTTCTAAAACCAATATTGTAGCTGTCAGCTTCCAGAAAAAAAATAAAAATAAAAACTGGCAAAACATGTACCTCAAATGAAAATAAAGTAAAACATTTAGCCTTGGAGTTAAATATTCATTATTGTTCAACATCTGGCAGGAAGCATCTCCAGTATTTGCCTTGACAAGATCTATTATTTCCATCTGTCTTACCTCAACCTCAACCTCTGGTTAGAAATAATCACTCATGAGGCTTATTTCATTAGAGCAATATCATCCCTCTTTTATTGGTTCTCTCTGAGGAAGGTCTGTGGCAATAAATTGTGGCTCATCCCATATTAGCTCCCAGTCACAATACAAAGATAAAACCAGGAAATAACCTTCTCAGCTGTCAGCAAGCTATTTAGCATGAATGCCACAATACTTTGGACTAAATCAGGAAGAAAGTGCACAAGTTAGCAGTTTATTGATAGTTTACAATTATCATTGAACATTAATTTATTCATATATTAACTTAGGTACCCATTGGTAGGTTTGCTTCAGGAGTAAGGATTATTTCAGCTCATTGATCATGGAATTGTACTGAAGAATACACACTAAGCCCACTTATTAGCATCATCCACATTTCTCTATAAAGAAGATTAATTGAATGTGTCCTAAGTATGGAGTGCTGCAATTCTATGTATGAAAGTTTGGATATATGTTAGCAGCCATTGATAGTGTTCCATTAAATCCCTGGACAGAAAAGTTTGCAGCTTCTTGTTCTGGCCAGGCAGTTTATTGAGTGATTATGTATTGATCCAAACTCTGCAGTCTGATGTTCTCCATTCTCAAACAATTTCTCACTCTTCCCAGGATAGCATCCCTGTTCCTGGGTCCTAGTGGATGGGTTGTCAGTTGTCTCCAGTTCTTGAAAGGAAAGCCAAGAACTATCTTGTGAACCTCAATCAAGGGGAAAAAATTCTCAGTAGTTGAGAATGATAAACAATCACTAGTCTCTGCAAAACCAAGACCCAAAGACTTTTCAAACTCCATCACTCACCTATGTCAGATACATCTAACAGTGCTGTGTGGAGACTTAATATCCATGTATACAGTGCAACAAATTTAATACAACCCTGAAAATTAATAATGTAATTCCATTTAATAAAATTAGGAAAGCAATAGATACATAAATCACTAAATGTGAGACTGGGTTGGTTGTTCAGTGGTTAAGAGCCATTGCTGCTCTTGGAGAGGATCTGGGTTCAATTGCTAGACCCTACAATGGATACCTCATACCTATCTGTAACTCCAGGATTTTTGATGAACTCTTCAGTAATCTTCAGGTACTGCATCCATGTGCTAATATTTATATCTCCGACATATACATATGACATAAAAAATGAGCAAAAATAAAATAAGGAAAATCAGTCAAGAAAAGACCATGAAATTAGAAACAAAACAAAGAGAGAAAAAGTATTCAATGAAACAAAAAGATGTTAGAACAAATAATAAAAAGTATCAGAACTCTAGTGAGACTATTTTCAAATGAAGACATAATCACTACTCTCTGGAATGAAACATGAACATCAATAGAGATCCTAAATGTAAAGACATCAAAATGATTTTGAGAACACAGACTTCAAAGCTGTCAGACCAGTCCCTCCAGAACAGTGGTTCTCAACCTTCCTAATCCTGTGACCCTTGATATATAGTTCCTCACATTGTGGTGACCCCAAACATAAAATTATTTTTATTTCTACTTTGTAATTGTAATTTTGCTACTATTATGAATAGTAATGTAAACTTTTGTGTTTTACAATGGTATTAAGCAAGCCCAGTGAAAGGGTTGGTTGTCCTCCAGAAGGGTGTGACCCACAGGTTGAGTATCACCACTTTAAAAGGACAAAGAAAATGCAGTAAATTTACAATGGAAAATGAAAAAACTTTCCAAAATTACTACAGTTCATTAGAGAACTTCAGCAAATACTCAGTAAATAATTAACACCCATTTTCTATAATAAATTAGAGAAAGTATTCTAACACCATAATGTGACCCAAATATCAAAATCTCACAGAATGAAGATATTCTTAGCCTCATAAAGTATCTATGAAAACCTAACGTATCATACTTTAGAAAATAACTTAAATGCTGTCTCTTTCAAAGACCAAAAGGAAAGCAATGTTCTTTGTGCCCTTATTTATAATATGAGAAAGCTTAGCTACTGTAATTAGCCAATTAAATATAAAACTCATAGACCTTGGAAAAGAACAAATGAAATTGCCCAAAGTTATACCTCCCAATTGTTTTTTTTTTGTCAAGTTGATACAAGTTATAATTATCTGGGAAGAAGAATCTCAAGTCAGAAAATTCTTTGATCAGATCACCCTCAGAGAAGTCTTTATCAATGACTGATGTGAAGGGTTTGGCTCATTGAGTAGTGCCACCCTCTGGTTGTGTAATATAGAAAACTAAACAAGCAAGCCAGTAAGCAGCACACTTCCAGGACTTCTGTCTGAATTCCTGCCTTTAGGCCCCTGCCTTGGGTTCTTGCCCTGACTTTTCTCAGCTATGGAATGTGACATGAACATTTGATATGAACATAGTTGGTGGTTTCTATTTCTGTGAAGAGACACCATAGCCATGGCAACTCTTATTAAGGGAAACATTTCATTAGGGCAGGCTTACAGTTTTAGAGATTCATTATCATCATGGTGGGAAGTATGGCTCCAAGCAGGCAACATGGTGCTGGAGAAGGAGCTGAGAGTTCCACATCTGCATTTGCAGATGTCAGAAGCAACTGTGTGTCACACTGGGTGTAGCTTGAACACAGAAGAACTCACACCCTGCCCCCACAGGAACAGACTACACCTACTCCAACAAAGCCGCATCTCCTAATAATGCCACCCCCTATGGCAGCCATTCTCTCTTAAACCACGTCCACACTGAAAGGTGACATAAACCCATTCCATCTCATGTTGCTTTTGGCCATGATGTTTCATCATACCAGTAGAATCCCTAACTAATACAAACTAATACATTGCAGATAACACTTTATGAAGAACATCTCAAGTAACATAATCAAAGCAGAATAGGTGAGTTTAACACTATCACAGAATGCTCAATCAGTACATTAAAAAATTCATTTCACTTTTCAGTTTGGGAGATGGTTCAGACCTGGACATGTAAGAGTCCGAATCCCTAGATCCTATCTAAGAAATAGTTAGACATTGTGATCTATATGTCATTCCAGAATGCAGGAGGTGGAGACAATGAACGCCTAGCACAATCTGGATAATCTTTTTAACTGAAATTATAAACTCATGGAACTCTTCTTCAATATGTAAGTTGGAGTGACAATAAAGAAGACATCCGACAACAAAATTGAACCTCTACAAATGCACCCACATGCTCGTGCACACTCACAAGTATGTCAGCACTCCTGGGAACACATAGGTACACATGCAAAATTAAGTATCTATTGCACTTTTATGTTCAGGAGGCTTCTAACTTATGGTGCCTCAACTTAAAATTGCTTTATCATGTACTGGTGTGAAAGTGATACACAGTATTTAGAAACCATGCCTCAGTTTCATATGGCTAGCAATATGCAGCACAGACCTGTCTTCTGGTGATGGGTAATAGCATCTACCCCAGCTGCCAGCCATCCACAGGGCCACAGAATCAAATGACCATTGCTCTGTGTCTTTGGTTTTCAGAGATGTGGTGTCTTGTGGCTAGGATGAATGCACACATTATGCAGTTGGTGATAATCTCAATTTGTGATATGTTTATTACAAAATGACCCCATTGTAAGTTAAGGAACACCTTTATGTTTAAAGAAATAGAAAGAGAATTTGAAAAAATACCACTATCACTTACAATTGACTTAACAGCATGTATATACTTAGATATGTCTTTGAGAAAATGTGCCCTGGATCTTCACCCTAAAATTACAAAATGCTGATTAAGCAAATAAAAGATCTAAGTAACTAGAAAAGTATCTTGAGATCAACTAATTAGAAAACAACACAGTTAAAATCAGAGACTTCTTAAACTGACCTGTAAGTTTGATTCCTAACAAAAAACTCCAGAGAAATTGTTGAAGACCTCAACAATCCTATTTTAAATGTGCAAAGAATATTTAAAACCATCTATAAAAAGAACACAAATTAGAAAGAATTACTCTTTCCATAGTAATGAGACACTTTGTGTGATCACAGGAATACCATGGGAATGAAGCATGAAAGCGATTATGAGGTGGTGAATGTTTTTATACCCTGGCTACAAAAAAATCTACACAATTTTTACCCAGTAATGTTTAGTCATCTTTTCCTTGCTGTGACAAAATACCCAAAGTAATCAACTTAAAAAGAGAAAGTGTTTATTTATTCTAATCATTTCAGAGGGGTCAATTTGTGTTTGCTTGACCCAGTGTCTTCTGGCCCTTTAGCGTCACCGTGGATGACAGCAGCACTGGAGGAAGCAGGCAGACTGTCCATCTCATGGCAGTAAGGAAGTGAATACAGATGGAAACAGGAGGGCTGGGGTTAATAGGGACCCTCAAAGGAGTGGTCCCAATTACTTAGCTGCTGCCCATAAAACCCCACTTAAAGATTTTGCCATCTACATATAGCTGCGCAGATTGAGTAATGGCCCTTTGACACACATGACATTTGATAAGCATTAGGACCTGAAGTATAGCAATGATGTGTGGGATTAGAAGATTCTTGGAAAATAGTATGCATGATGGAGTTGAGTGATGGACCTGTGAGTCCCCTCACAGCTTTGCTAAGTCATGGGCTTGTATCTTTTCTTGTATTTTTGTGAATGATTGCAAGGCCCCTGTTCTTTTCTTCCAAATACACACAAACACAGTTTACTCTGAATCATTAGGAAGAAAGTTATAAACATGCTGCAATTTCATCTTTTGATGCTCATTTTTATCTCCTAAGTAAAATATCTGTTCCATTTAAAATAAAATGTAATCATTTTTGCTATCAAATCCATCAACTCCATTTGCATTTCACCTATTGTTTTGCTAGTTTTGCTTCTGGATTCAGAATCTTGTCTGTGACTGAATATTTAGTTGTCGTGTGTTTTTATTCTTCTTTATTTTTAAATTTAAATTTAATTTAGAAACAAGGTTGCTTCACATGTCAATTCCAGGTCCCTCTTCGTTTCCCTCCCCTCCTCCCGTGCCTTCCCACCAATCCCCCCAATATCCCCTTATTTCCCCAGGGAGGGTGAGGCCCTCCATGGGGGTGTCCATAGTCTGTCGTTTCATCCAGGGCAGGGCCTAGACCCTCCCCCAAGAGTTCAGGGTGAGAGTGCATCTCTCATTGTTGGATGGGAGTCCAAAGTCCATTTGTATAACCAGGATAAATACTGACCAACTACCCAAGGCTCAATAGATTACCTAGGCCTTCTAACTGACACCCACATTCAGGGGGTCTTGATCAGTCACATGCTGGATTCCTGTTACTTTGGTAATTTAATTAATGCATGACATTTTCCTTGCAGCCATTTCTGGTTTTGGGTGTGTTTCAAGTTTTCCAGTGGTGTGTGCATCTTGGACTTTGCTCTCTTGAATCAGGACAGCAGGATGTTTGCTGATTCTTTAGTAGATAAAACGTTTTCACTTTCTTAAAATGATTTGTGCATGTTTCTCTATTACAAGGGAAAGAATAAAATGTATTAATATGAATGAAATATGAGTTTTTGCGCACGAAGTAAATACCTTTTTCTAGATTAAATTTGCATCCACTAGTTTCTGCACTGGTTGATAATGTTTTGAGCAAATCCTGTGATGAGCCATGTGGATGTGACATTCCACAGTGCCACATGTTTTATTTATTTACTACTGCAAAGCAGAGTTTACCTGTCTTTTGCAGAGGTTTCTTGTCCTGCCATTATTATTTGAGCCCCAAATAAACACACAGAGACTTATATTACTTATAAAATTGTTGACCAATGGCTAGGGCTTCTTATTAACTAGCTCTGTCTTAATTACTAACCAACAACTACGAATCTATGTATTTCTACATGGCTTCATCTTACCAGAGAATGCCTGGTACTATCCTCCCGGTTTCTGCATGGTGTCTCCTTTGCAGCACCTCTCTGCCTACCTTCCCCAGAATTCTTCTTGTCTCCTAGTCCCACCTATAATCCTGCCTCTATTGGCCAAACAGTGTTTTCTTCATCAACCAATAAAAAAAACATATATACAGGACACCCCCACATCACCTGTCTTCCCTTATCTATTGACTTACGTTTCTGTGGCTCTCAGATTTCTATTCAAGTCAGTTTGGAGGATCCTTGTTAGTGTTCTAGCTCATTAAAATCATTATCAATTTCTTTTTTTGTTTTTTCTAATTTTAAATAGCTTGTTTTACATGTCAATCCCAGTTCCCTCTCCCTCCCACCCTCCCATACTCCCCTTTTCCCCCACCCTCCCACCCTATTGCCAATTCCTTCCACATAGGGGATATCTAGAGTCTGTCATTTCACTCAGGGTAGGGTCCAGGCACTCCCCTAAGAGTCCAGGCTGAGAGAGCATCCCTCTTTGTGCTATGGGCACACGATGACTGTTTGTATTCCAGGGATGGACTGATCCACTGCTCAGGGCCCCATAGGTTGCCCAGGCCTTCTCACTGACACTCACATTCGGGGGGGGGGGGTGTTCCAGATCAGTCCCATGCTGGCATCCCCGTTGTCGGTCTGGGGTCCAAGAGCTCTCCCCTGTTCAGATCAGCTGTCTCTGCTAGTTTTGCCAGCCCATTCTTTGCCAATTTGCTCATCACTCCTCTCTCTCTGTCACTGGGTTCCTTGGGTTCAGTTCAGTGCTTAATTGTGGGTGTTTGCCTCTGCTTTCATCAGTCACTGGATGAAGGCTCCCGGATGGTTATAGACATCAAGTTCATTATCATGAATGGGCATTCGAGGTGGTCTCTCCACTATTGCTTATCTTGCCATGTGCCATCCCTTTACATCACTAGAGGTCACTCTGGTGCCTGATCTGTCTTCTAACTTATGATTCCCTCTTCCCCCTATTCTACCCCCCCACACTCAACCTTCCTGTTCCCCCATGACCTACTCTCTCTTCCTCTTCTCCTCCTCTCTTCTTCCCAGCTCCCACTCCCCCCCACCCTCACTGTGTTCCCCATCCATTCAGAGGATCTTGTCTCAATCCTCTTCTCCTGGGTACTATGCATATATTTAGGTTCTTTCCTGTTTCCCAGACTCTCTATCAGTGGAAGTGCAGACTGACATTCTCCTGATCCATGTCTAAAATCCATATATGAGTGAGTACATACCATGTTTGTCTTTTTGTGACTGGGTTACCTCACTCAGGATAGTTTCTTCCAGTGCTATCCATTTACCTATGAATTTCAAGATTCCATTGTTTTTTTCTGCTGAGTAATACTCCATTGTGTAAATGTACCATAATTTCTCTATCCACTGTTCAGTTGAGGGGCATGTAGGTTGCTTCCAGATTCTGGCTATTACAAATAATGCTGCTATGAACATAGTGGAGCAGATGCCCTTGTTGTATGAATTTGCCTCATTTGGATATATGCCTAAGAGTGGAATTGCTGGGTCTTGTGGTAGATTAATTGGATCAAGGATCTCAACATAAATCCAGCCACACTGAAACTTTTAGAAGAGAAAGTGGGAGATAATCTTCAACGAGTTGGTACAGGAGACCACTTCCTAAACCTAACACCAGTGGCACAAACACTGAGATCGACAATTAACAAATGGGACATCCTGAAACTAAAAAGCTTCTGTAAGGCAAAGGACACAGTCAACAAGACAAAAAGGCAGTCCACAGAATGGGAAAAGATATTCACTAACCCCACATCTGACAGAGGGCTAATCTTCAAAACTATCAAAGAACTCAAGAAGCAAGTCTCCAAAAAAACAAAGGATCCAATTAAAAGGTAGGGTACAGAACTAAATAGAGAATTCTCAATAGAGGAGGCTAAAATGGCCAAGAGACACTTATGGAGTGCTCAACATCCTTAGCCATCAGGGAAATGCAAATCAAAACAACTCTGAGATACCGTCTTGCTCCTGTCAGAATGGCTAAAATAAAAAACACCGAAGACAATTTATGCTGGAGAGGATGTGGAGAGAGGGAACACTCCTCCACGGCTGGTGGGAGTGCCAACTCGTACATCCACTTTGGAAATCAGTATGGAGATTCCTCAGGAAAATGGGAATTAATCTACCATTATTAATTTCTTGAATTGTTCCTTATTATTGAAAATTTCATACAGATATATACTGAAATTTGATCATTTGGCAACTTCTTGTCCCTCCAAATTCTCCCTTTTGCTTCCTGTATGTCCCGCTTCTGGTTTTATGTACTTTCTTTCTTTTTGATAATCACTAAGTCAGTTGGTGATGCTTATGTTTTCAAGGGTATGGAGCTAGCCACAGAATGGTGGGAGAGTCCACTAGTGGATACAAAAGGAATGACTCTCCTCCCCCATCAACTGTCAACTTCCAATAGCTCCCCAGTAAGGAATGGGTTTGGGGCATTATCTATCCCCATATACCTCAGAGTTTTCTGTGACTTTTTTTTGTTAAGGAATTGGACACGTAAGCACATCCCCTGTGAGTTCATCGAGATCTTCCTGCAGCCTTGGGGGAATGAAAGGATTGGTATGGGTTTCCTGCTGCCATCTGAGTCCTCAATGTCCTATTCTCTGCACTTGACCAGTTATGCATCTCTGTATTGACTACTGCTGACAGCAAAAAGAAGCTTCTCTAGCCAAGGCTGAGAGCAATCCAGGTCTATGAGTGTAAACAGAAATATTTTAAAAGGTACTTTAGCAATTGACCATTTAGCAAAGCAAATTCTGTCCTGGAGCCTCTGATCTTTACAACCAAAGGCCTTGAACTGGCACTATAGGTATCTACTAGTATGAAATTCCCTCCTGTAGAGCAAGTCTCAAATCCAATAAGAATATGGTTAATTATGCCATAATAGTCACTCTACTACTATAGGATGCATCTTGCCCAGTGGGTATTACACGAAAAGGAGTCCAGCACTAGATAAAAACAATGATGTCTTTTCTTGGAGTCTGCTGAACTCTGTTCAGCACTATGAAAGCTAGCTAGCTTTTCATCCTTCCTTGATTACTTTCTCAGGCTCTGGTACAAGGAAGATTCATAATAACATTTTCCTTGTCAATTTACCCCCACTTTGAGTGTGTTTTTGATTTCCCCCAGTATTGTGCATAGTAGATAGACAAATCATAAAAGTGCTGCCTGTATTCTCACTACAGAAGGTTCATCTTATGACTTCTCTGACCCAGTATCAACATCAAGACTGCCTGAAACTTTGTTATTAGCTTTCACTCTTCTCATGCCTTAGTAAAAAGTTATCATACACACACACACACACACACATGTATGCATGCATGCACACACACACACAAACACACACAGTCCTCCCTTATGCACACTAATTAAGTTACACCTAGATCAATGGCCTTCCTGATGCCTATAGTGTCAACTGTTGATAAACTGACTTCTATTACATTCCATATATTTAGTTTATGTATTACTTCTACCACAATCTCCAGGACCATTTCTACAGTATCACACCTGGGCTCCACATCCCATCACTCTTGAAGAATACTGTCCCGTATTCATTTCTAGATGTGTTTCCCCAACCCATGTGAGATAAGATTTCCAATTTCTTGGACCTACGCAAGTGAAAGACACTGGAATTTATAATTGAAATTGTATTTAAACTTAGATAATATATAGTTATCTGTGCAGCATAGAGGAAATATTCATCAAATTTTACAGAAAAGATAATTTTTCATAACATATTTACTATAATTCTTCCTAAATACATATTTTGTTACCATATTTTCTAAAGGAAAATATACTTGTTTTTCTTGTGTAGCGTCTTTCTCATTTTCCCCAACAAAATACTGTCACTTGGTCATTTATTATTTGTGCTATATTTAAGTTATACATGACTACAAAATACTGTTCCTTTGGTTTTTTTCGGGGTAGGTATGTGTCAAGACGAGGACCTCACTTGTGCTGAGCAAATACCCTGCCACTAGGTTAGTTTTTTCAGTCCAATAAGATTATATATATATACATATTTATACATACATATATATGCCACATGCATACATACATACCTATATCTCTATGTATAATTGTTTTATTTTCTATACTAATGTGTTACATAGACATTTAAGCAGCTGTTACTAGTAACAAGCTTTAGATTTACTTCAGACTGTTTCCTCAAATACATACTTAGAATATAGTTTATCATTTGTCAAAGCCGAAAGTCATAATCACTTTTGAAGCCTCCCTTCACCTCTTGAGTATCACAACAATGTTAGTGAACCTGTGTCAGCTCTTCTGAAGTCAGCAAATTTCTGTGTTTACATTATCCCGGTTACTGTTAGCAAGTTTGTTTTGCTCAAAAACATTTTCAGTGTTGTGCTTTGCATTTTGCTTCAATACAGTGTTTAAACTCAGAACCCTCATTTAAAATTATATCTGCCAACTTAATTTATACAATTTCGTTGGCACATTCAGACAAATCCATCCATTCTCTCTGCAAACTTTATATTATTGTCTGGGGGCACTTGGGGGTGGACAGAACAAAACTTTCTTTAATATTTTGATTGATATTTCAAAAATAATAGAATGGGAAAAGTGAACTTTCTACAGCCAGAGATGGGTGACTCCATTTGTCACTTTTTTCTGTAATTAGTGCCTTATAGCTATGACATTTTTTAAAAGCATTCTATGATGTTAGCCTGGTTCAACCTTAGCTGCTGAGATTTTCCTTCTGTTGCCCTCTTCCAGACAATTTTGTGGAAGGAAATTGCTTATGAATGTAAAAGTGAAATATGCTTTTTAGCTATTAAGGATGATGTAGCATGCTGTATCTTAATATTCCTCCCACAGCCCATCACTGAATGATAGCACAAATGGTTTGATTAAAATGTTTACAAATTGATATTTTTGAAGGCTGTTGCATGAATATCTTAAGTAGCAAAACTCAATAAATCTTAGCACAGCTCTAAGAGTCGTCTTTACCTAATTAGATAAATCACCAAGTTCCACAAAGCAATTCCACATCATTGGATTTAGGAGGCATCCAAAGTGATCTCTATTTAAATTTTCCATTATAAGACAAATGTTTATAAACAGACTTGATTTACAAAATGATGCTGTCAATACATTTGACACAACAACAGGTATTTAAATTCTAAGAAGGAAATCTCCCAAGAAAATACTCACCAAACCGCAGCCTTAGCTCATGTATATGGTACATCCCAACAACAGATTTTGCATTGTCTTAATTATTTGTTTCTTCCCTCTAGGTAGTGACTAAATTACTTTGGAATACAGTAGTGATATATACACTTTAGAAAGAATGTCACCAACACTAGAGTGTGTATAAGCCAAACTATGTTTATGATTTCTCTATCAAATCAACTCACACACAGGTCCTGATATTCAGTCTGTTTCCCATTTTTGTCTTTGGTGTGAAGTTGTGGTTGAGAACGTGCAATTATCTCTGTTGGAATCTCAGTACTATCACTTTTAAGCTCTGTATAGTTGGCCATGCTATTTTAATATTTCAGGTATCAGTTGTTTGATAAGTAAAAATGTCAAACACATAAGCAATATATGTTAGTATTTTTGGAAGATACATTATCTGGGTCACATTATTTAAAATAGTGCCATTAACAGACATTAGTCATTACAAAAGAAATTTCTTCTAAGTTTCCTATTTATGCGATAGCCTTTATAGACAAATACATATTGACTAACAATCATTACCTCATGCTCCTTAGTGTTAACTATTAAAAGTTATCCTGAATTTTTGCCAAGTAACAATATAAACTTGATTTTATATTAAAGCATTTTGCATGATACTTTCTTAACTTTCGTTAATTTAAATTTTGTGTTAGATGAGCAAGGAATAATGAACCATGAATTGATATCAAATTGAGACACTCCATTATTTTCTTGTGGTAACGTCAGAGTTTCTAAGTGGATTTTGAGGACACATTATTCTCTTATGTATTCCTCTGTCTCTTTAATCCTTGAAATAAATGGGAATTTCTCTACTCCCCTCTAGCAAATACTGCTAAGTTCTGAGGATAAATGAGGAATAACATGGCTGACTGCCCTGCCCTCATCTACCTTCTGTATATTAGACACAAGAGAAGAATCAAGGCTTTGTACCTGGTAGTTGGAAATCAGGCTTTTGGGAAGATAAATGAAGTTACATGAGATTATAAGAATAGAATCAGAATCTTATAAACTGTTACAAGCGAAAGGAAAGATACGCAACAGTGTGTTTGTTCTCTTTTCCTACCTTCCCTCTCTTCCTCTCTCCCATCTCACCTAATTTCTCTCTAAATTCCGCCATTCTAATCTCCACCCCAGTCTCTCATTGTCTTGTCTCTCATGTATCCTACTGGAATTTTAATGTGAATCCCAATTATTTCCTATTGCCAAGCAATTCTGATGTATATATTTCGCATGCATTTTGGCCTGTAATCTCGTATTTTTCTTTCTGCATATCATATATCATGTGTAAGGGGAAGGAAAGGAAGGGATCGTGTGCACACTGTAGGTGACAACCATCAGCAGGGACTAAGTTAAAGTCTGGAAACTCTGCTCCAGCAACGTCCGGCATTGTGTGAGAGGAGACGAGAATTCATCTGAAACGGCGGCTATCTCATATCTCAGTCCTTTCCTTATATCATAGAAGCTAAGGCATGATTGGACATAAAAGCTTCACATGGTGTGATGCAAATCCATTCTTGTAACTAAGCCAAACTTTGGAATTCTCTTACCATATGTTAATAAAATGTCCTTTAAAATATATGGCAGCCTCTTTTGTTCTGGTAAGTACAGTAATGGCCTTTACCACCTCTACCCTTCACTCTAGATTGCTGTCACCTTGAATCCACCTTTCATTTAGCTTAGGTTGCTTTTTGGGTAGTAGAGCCCTAATCTCTATTGCAAGAAGTATTAGGACCGTATCATCCTCTGCATCTTAGGATCTTGTTGCTGCAATCAATTGTATGTTTCCAATATTGCCGGTGGGCCTCTATTTGGCAACTCTCAGTAGTAATCTTGACTGAATACAGCTCACATTACAGTTTTAGATGAGGGTTATAGCAGATTCTCAGGGGATATGTTTTTGGAGGGACTGCATTGCCCATAGGATATGGACACACCATCTGGGAAAACATGAAACAGGATAACTAATTACATGTGTGGAACATGAGTACTCACAATGAATGTGGCTAATTATACTCATTGTACCTCTGTTTTTACACCTACATCTTGTAGATCTAGAGTGCATTGCAGTCTTTACTGATAATTACATTACATTATCACGCAGTTCACACTTTGGAAAACAGTACTATATATCCTTAGTATGCTGTTCTATGACTGACCATTAACTGAGCCTTTGAGAGTCTATGCTATTGCTCTGTGACACTTGTCACTTTTGAGTGAACAGTATCTAGAAGAGCCAGTGGGGTTTTCAACAAGGCACCCTGCTTCCCAGTGTCTTTCCTTACACTTTCCATCTGGGTTGCAGTCCTTAACACCACACTGGGACTTGATTCACTAAAATGCACTGCACAACAATAAAACACATTGTGGGTGGTCATAGTTGATGGCAGTGGGAAATTATGAATTAAAGTTATCCAAAGCAAAGGAGCAACTTAAAAGAAACCAGGAATGAGGTCCCAGGTGTCCCTTCTCCAGTGGATTTGCATGGGATATAATTAATTTCCAGAAGTCACAGTGTCTAAGGAGAGTAGGTCAACTACCGAGTCTTGCATCCCAGATTTTGCCGTGCTCAAGAACATAGTTCCATGCAGCAACTCGGTAAATGACCTCCAGAGTGAAAATAGTCATTCTTCAGAAATCATACCATTAGAATGTACTTTCTGGTTTCACTGGTATATTATAGCCCTTAGCCTTAGGCATACAAGCAAACTTTTACTAGACAGTATGTTATAAGAGCTCAGCTGTATCTCCTAGGAGCTAGCTGAGAATCCTTGGTTATGCTTTTCTTTCATGTGCGCAGCGTTTTTACCAACAAAAGCATACTGAGTTACCCCTTACCTATATAGTATCCTCAGGTGTGCAGTGGGTTCCTCAGCCTCAGGCCATTTATGTAGTTTATGTTATCAAATATTGTCCAATAGGACACTATGTAAGCTAACAGAGGATTGCACTTTTGACAGAGGAAGCAGTTCCAAGAGACAGAAGCCACAGGGCTTACATTTGGGACAAAAAGATGTCAGAGTTCACAATGAAACAACACACAACAACAAAAACAAAAACATACACTATTAGAAAGATAGCTCTGTTGTTGCCAGCATATACTGCTATATTAGAGGACCAGATTTCCATTCTCAATTCCCAAACATTGAGGCTCACGCCTGCCGGTAACTATACTCCCAGGGGAGCCATTGTTCACTTGTCACAACAGCTGGCTGCACTCATGTGTGCAATTCCCCACATAGACACACATATATAGAATAAGAAATATAAAATAAATATTTAAAAATAACATGGGAAATAGTCTTGCTGTGGCAACTGAAATCTTAGGAGGGTATGTAAGAGAACTGGATAAATAAACAGAACAGGAGAAGTGAGGGCATCATTGAACAAATTAAAACTCTCCAACTTTTCTTGGCTCAGTGATTAACTGTTCTGAAAAATCTATAAAAAGAGGGAATTTTTTAAATCTATAGAGGAAAGGTCAAGAGCAAGAATCAAAACCTGTTTTTTGTTCAGGTCACCGAAGATCCAAGGTTCATTCCACAAGGCTGGAGCTATTGCCCAATGTTGTTAATTGACTTGGTAAGAGGGTATCAGAAATTATTCTCTTGAGCATGTTGATAGGATTTGCCAGATGTAAGCACAGTAAGTTAAAAATCATTATCATAGTATGTTTTCTTTGATAAAGAATGAATGTGGATACCTTTTATTTTAAGAGAGGTTTTATAGATAGACTAGGAATGCCCATGATAATAAAATAATTGAGCCCTGTAATAATAAAAATGTGAACCTGGGAATGGTTTCATTCAACTGTGGAGGAGGAATGGAAGGCACTGAGGCTATAAAATGCCCCCAAATATAAAGTGAACAATGACACATAAAGCAGTTGTCACCAGTCGCTAGCATGCCTTCCTATTTTTTATTCCTACTTTCCTTTCCACTGGAAAGGCAAGTTATTTCAGAGAACTAAACATTATGTTACAGGTTATGAAATCTTTACTCAGTGCCTGCATAGGAAACCCATATCATGGTGATAAAATATTCAGTTAAACTGCCCAGATGATACTATGAATGCTTCTCTAAATTACAAAATGTTTATGTCAACATCATATTTTATTTTCAATATTTATGGCCCAACAAACACATGGTTTCACATGGTTTCTTCTATCAAGCTGCTATTCAGCAGCTGTTTACATTCCAGACCATGTATGAAGAGGCTATCCTGTATGCACACATGCTCATATTTGCTATAGGAAATATATAAGAGCTAGTGTTGGACTTTCTGAAAATAGGCAGCATTGCTACAATCAGTTATTTTCTGAACAGCAGGAACCTGCTGTTCACTACTGACTGAACTCTAAGATGAATATGTGTTCTTGTCCCTATTATTCAGTTTGGGATGATGCCTACTTCTAAAGATGGGTGTGTCATCTTCTGTCCCATCAGTGTTGCCATGCTCTGATGTAAGGTATATCTAATAAGGGTGATAGATTTCCAATTTTTCCAGCCTACCCTCCTACATTGGCTTCCCCTATTATCATCCATAATTGTTATCTTACAGTTTTTAGTAGCATTCCAAGGTAGGAATACCCATGAGTAGCTTTCAGTTACATACATGACAAGCTAACCCTATTCTGTATTCTGAAACTCAGCATAGGCATTCCCAACCCACTCAGAGATTGAGAGTGTTTGTGCATAGATTAGAACAGTATCTTCTTTTCATAATTAAGTAAAAATTACTTAAATATTCGATAATCAAGATAATTCTTGGTTGATGAGATAGACCAGCTGGTAATGGCACTTGTCACCAAGCCCGAGAACCTTATTTCCATTCCTAGGACCCACATGGTGAAAGGATAGAGCTGAGTCCCACAAGTTAGCTTCTAGGACACATTTGGGAACATAGACACACAGTAAATCATTAAATAATGTAATTTAAATCCAAAAGAATTCTCTTATTCTTAAGCAGTCTGTGAGCATCACTATTCACTTGAAGTCTTTCTCCACTTTGGTATTCATCTGAAAACTGTGGCTGGGACTGATTTCTAACCAGACTTCTGAGAGGTCGTGAACTCCTGAAGTAAAGTACTTGATTTTTCTTATAGAGTGGGACCTTCGAACTACACATCTCTGATTCTAGTGTGTGATGAGAAACAGGTCTTCTGGTTGTGTTAACTCTAATGATTAGAGAGCCATACAGAAAGAGGATTATGAGTCTTGAGCTATGATGACATCACTGAACAATCTCAGAAGATTCAAAGTCACATCTTAACACACTTACATGCAGTGATGCACCCTCTTCAAACAATTTGAATGCAGCCTGTCATTGCAAATGTCAGTGGCAGTTAATGCTGGGGTTGCTACCTCAGGTTTTAAGATGAAGACACTAAGACTGGAAATAGCAACAAATGATGAAATGGCCTGCAAGATGCAGCTCTCCATTGGCTTTGCTCAGCCTTAGCAACTGGGTCCTTAATGCAGACAAGAGGAGTTTGAGGAAATTATAGCATGCTAATGTTTTATACAATGTCAGCAAATTTCCAGAGCATTGTATTATAGTATTGACTCATATTGTATTCATCCTTGCTACACTAGAAACATATGGTTATTAGATTAGGAATATTATTATCATAAATCCAATCTCAAGTAACATGGAAATTAACACAAGAGAACTCAGAAGCAGTCAAGAAACACTGCTAGCTTGGGCTCCACACAAACCTCACATATTAGCATAACAGGCAAGCTATTTATGAGAGTTTATGAAATAATAAGACAACCACTGTTTATGAGGTGATAACATCATGCAACAATTAGAAGCAAATTATCCTTTGATGGCCATTAAAAACTGTCCTCTAGCCCTGCTTCTCCAAAGTTTTTGATTAAATTTGTAAAGCTTTAAGGCAGCCATCACCACTGTCTTTGTTATTTTTACTGTTCTGACCCTATTTCAGGTTCTTAAAAGACTAATGTTCCACAGGCAAGGATTTAAAAAGGATATTTTATCTTCTGTGCTGTAACTCAAAATCATTCTGGAACCCACTGACCTTGTCTAGAGTTTTGCAGACTCTTCAGAAATGAAATCTTATTACATTGCATTGTGCCATAAACCGGATTCTCTTTTTCCTCTATGAAAACAATTTGCTGGAATCCTAAGTGAATAAACTATGAAACCAGAAGCAGATTGACTTATTGTCCCAAGGAAAATGGATTATTTTTAGAAAATAAATATTATGCCCACTCTGGTACCATTTTTATTTGACAAGGGGGAATATAAGTGAAGACATCTGGAAGTCCTGGGAATGTCTTCAAGTTATTGAAAAGCCATGCTTGAGTTAGACTCAGAGGCCCTCACAGCATGAAGTTAGATGCCAAAAATAAGTCAAAGAAAAAGAACACTAAACAACTTCTAGAACTTTCAGGAAAATATTTAAATGGAGAGATACTTGACATTTTCAAAACAAAGGGACTAATAATTAATGACTTCAAAATTGTGTTACTAAATTGGAAGAAATTGTAAGCCTGTTTTTCAGAAGTAAACACTCTTTAGACATGTGCCATTGAACGTTTACTGAAATAGGAACCAAGAATATTAGTGGAAGTGGAGCACGCCTTTCACTAGTGCTTAAGGTTTTGAAGACTATAACACAGTCCTACGTCCTTTTTAAAACACTAAATGGAAAAACATCATATGCACATACTCTGGAATTTAGAAGCAATTCTCCTCAGTAGTTGTTTGTTGTTTTCATTATTTCCTATAATTCCTACAATGATCTTTATAGTTAGCTTAAAATGTTTCAGCTTCAATTAATATTGACAGTACCAGAGCTAAATGTCACCATTTCTAGTAGGGTCTATGAACTAGATACCTGGAAGGGGACCTCAGATGTGTTTAGTAACATTGTTCTACTCCACACAACCAAATTTGTAGAGGGGCAGTTTCCCATTAAAGCAGCTGTCAATTTTCTGGATAGGTAGCACATACCAAAATTAAATCAAGATTAGATAAACAAATTAAATAGGCCTATAATAGTCATCGAAAGTCTTCCAACCAAAAAAAAAAAAGCCCAAGCCAGAATGGTTTCAGTGCAGAATTCTACCAGAACTTCAAAGAAGAGCTAGTACCTATACTCCTCAAATTATTCCACACAATAGAAACAGAACAAACATCGTTGTCAAACTCTTTTCATGAGTTTATCAGGCTACATTTACCCTGATACACAAACAACACAAATACTCAACTAAAAATGTGATGCAAATTTCAACAGTGACTTTTCCTGACTTGCTTCTAAATGGAGGCCTTCATTTGTGTAGATCAATTTGCCATAATAGGGTGTGTGTGCATGTGATGGTTTGATTGAAAATTTCTCGCAAATGCTCATATTTGAACTATACTCTGGAGATGAACAGCTATAGTGAGTTAAGATAAATAGGCTTTAGGAATTTTAGTCAATGCTTTAATGGTTTTATAAAGAATTAAGCTTAACATATAAGATGAGCTAGAGTGAATGATACAAACATCCTGATACAGAGAGAGGTTCTGAAGGAGAATCTCATCTTGTAGCATCTTATCAGGCATATATTCCAAAATCCGAGTTATAGTTCTTTTTTTAACCCCCAGAGGTACAGAGAATGCTATGCTGCTTTTCTCATCTATTTGGGGTCACACGAATAAATATGTGAGCAGTATTCCATGGTACAATTTTGCTACGATCCTAAACACAGCAAAACTTTTAGGATGCTAAGCCGTTGATGCTGTGTAAGATGGGGCTTTAAGGAGAAATGTAGGAAGAAAAGGTTGTTGTGTAGATTCAGATCATCAAGCATGACAATACTGATCTGAAGTTGTCTTCTATAGTTCTGTTGATTAATCTCCAAACTATCTAGTTTGTGGTAGCATGATTGGTTAATATCATAAGGAAATGACTGACCTGGGAAAGCTTTGATCACGATGGTCAGTCTTGTACAAATGTTGTACTGATTTTCCCAGGCTTCCAACACCAATTGGTTTTATTTAAATCAATTGTGTCTCTAATGAGTTTCCCCTCTATCCAGTAAGTATCTTTTCAAAGTATGATCCTGGAGAAAGTAATTAAAACACTTACAAACTTGTTGGTTGCAGAAGAGAAAATTAAACATGTTCATGGAAATTCATCAGATGAAACATGTATCTGGAGGATTCATTCCAGATACTAGAAACCATTTCTCTGTAAAACCTTCCTTTACATCCCAGGCCAGTAAATTAACAATCTCTTGAATGGCTGATATATCCTTGATGCTGAATTTAGTGGTTTACAGTACTATCTCATTTATCTGTTCAGTGACTCATAGAAAAATTATTTCAAGTTTTATACACAAAACAATGTTGATAGGTATTTCCTTCCTAGTACTGAAAAGAATTGGTTCCTGGATTCTGTGGGGATCCAAAACAAATTGATGACTGGAAGCACTCATATGGGTCTGTCGTCCATCTCAGCTGCATAGTTGGGGAAACTGTCCTGATCAAAAGTGGGCTGAGACACTGTATATTTTCCTCACCATTTTATGAGGCATGTGAACTGCAAGCTGAGGTAGCATTCACTGTTCAAGCCCACAGTTACTCTGTTTTAAAACTGCTTCCATTAGGAAGCAGGAGCAATTTACTACAAGAACTGTATTTAGCATGCTGCTTGTCTCCTTCTTCAGAAAGAAAACTAAGTAGAATCAATTTATGATGTCTTTTTTTCAAAGCTTTGACACATGGAGACATCATAAAAAGCCACTACTACTACAGCTATAATTAATAAGAGTGGTGGACAGGTACCATAGCAGTCACCTGGAACATTACGATCTCTTCTACACCATCAAGTTAGTCATTAAATGTCATATCAGGGCTTACTCAAACAGCCTAATGTGGTACTATCATGTTTTTTCATAGTTCAAATTTGCAAAAGTCCCAATCATTTCACTCTTATCTAGTATTTCTTGTTACCTACATACTTCTCTATCTGGATTCATTAGTAATAATTGGCCTTTAATTTTCACCATGGTTCAATAATATAGAGGATGAAGTTCTTAACCTTATCAAAACCATTTGTCTGAAGGCAGATGACATTAACACACATCCAATTCCTGAAAACCTGGAAATCTTTCTCCATTACCAATATGTTCTCCCTGAAGAGTTGTTATATTCCATTTGTGTCCTGCTGTGCTCCTCATCTTCCCTCAGCAATCAGGTAGGAATGTCTTCTTCCAGATGAACCCTTATGTGTTCTCTTGGGAAGTAGCTCCCAATTTGGCTTCCTTATGGAATGTTTCTGGATTGTGAATTATTTTCATGATAAGTAATTTTTATATGTCAGTCTTTTCTTCATTCTCCACTAGAAGTTCAGTCCCTTGAGGGTACAAATTTGTTTCTAGGTTGCTTTTATGCCTACACTGCACTTTTAGATCTCAATAAACTTTTCCTAAAGAAAATCTTAGGCATGGGAATCATTAAGAAAATCCAGATTATTTCTCTTTCTGCTTAATTAGATTCCCTCCCCCATTTCTTCCCTTTCTCCTATCAGATCACTTGTACCCTGTTTTCCCTTCTCTGTTGCTCCTCTAGCCACCCACTCCCAACCCAGAAATAAGGCCCTTTATATATTCCTGGTTTCTGTAGTTACCTCCAGTTATAAGCTCATGTCTGAAGATTTGGTGTTAGGAGGTTCAGATTAGAGAGAACACATAACATTTGTCCTTCTGTGTCTGGGTTACCTCACTCAATACAATTCTTTTCTAGTTGCATTTATTGACCTGAAAAGTTCATGATTTAATTTTTTCTTTACAACAGAATAGTATTTCATTGTGTGTAGTTGCCACATTTTCATTATCCATTCATCAGTTAAAGTACATTTAGGCTGTGTCCATTGGCCAGCAATTGTGACTAGAAAGCATCAATGAATATGGCCAACCAAGTATCTGTGAAGTTGGATGTCGATTCCTTGGGGGCAGATGCCAAGCAGTGATATAGCTGTGTCATAAGATAGATTTTTTTTATCATTTTGAGTATTCTCCACAGTGATTGCCATAGCGGCTGTATCACTTTGAAATGCCACCATCAGTAAATGAGGAGTCCTTTTCTCCCACACCACCCACAGCATCTATTGTCAGTCATTTTGCTGACCTTTGCTAATGTGACTGAGGTAAGATGAAATCTCCAAAGCAGTATTAGTTTACATTTCCCTAATGGCAAGTGGTAATGAACATTTTTGTGACACATTTTAGTCATGTTTTTCTCCTCTTTTGAAAATTCTGTTTAAGTCCGAGGTCTATATTTGTAATAGGCCATTGATATTTTTATTGTCTTTTTAAAGTTATTTTTATATTCTGGATATTAATCCTCTACTAGATGAATGGTTGGCAAGGATTCTCTTCTGTTTGCTGGGCTCCTTCTTCAACTAGTTTATTGTTTCTTTAACTGTGCATAAAAATACAAAAGAAGAAAAGTAAGTACAAAAAAAGTAAGAATGTCTGAAAAAGTCATAAGGAATCACACTATTAAGTATCTACCAAAAATTTCTATAATACATGCAAGTACATCATACTTGGAATTTTCTTTGGGCCTCCAAAGAGCTCCCAAGTAAAGACATATAAACTTAGTATTAATTATGAATGCTATGCCTTAGCTTACGCTTGTCCTAGTAACTCTTTAAACTTAAACTATTTCTATTCATTTAAGTTTTGTCTCAGGGATTTTTACCTTTCTTTCACTCTGCATGTCCTATTTTTCTGCTTCCTCTGTGTTTGTCTGGATGACCCCTGGCATCTCCCTGGCATTTCTTTTTCCTTCTTCCGTGAGCCTAAACTCCTCCTCCAACTCTCCCTGCCTACTAGTCCTGCTTATATCTCCTCCCTTACTACCAGTCTTTCAGCTTTTTATGAGACCAATTAGGTGCTTTAGGCAGGCAAGGTAAAACAGCAACACATCTTTCTATAGTTAAATAAATGCAACATATCTTCACGTAGTTAAGCAAATACAGCATGAACAGCTGTAACGCATCTTTGCCTAGTTAAACAAGTATTTCACAACAGTACATTAATAAATGAAGTATATATTTTAAGTGAAATTTTATCATATGGGCTATCAATGCTCCCTCCAAGAGTCAGAGATCATCGAATAAACCCCCTGAGTTATTGATCAGGGTTGTCCAAAGATTTTCAAAACATGAAAAAATTCTTGTCATTGTCCTTGGTTGCCACCAAGAGTAGGAGGGTAAGTCCCTACTGATAAAGACACCATGTACTCCAGAAATATGGCCTAGATATACCTGAGTTGGAACTGACCTGACAGCTTCCACCATAGGGGATAGCTTTCATGGTACAAAAAGTTATCACGCAAACTTCTAAAGGAGGGACACAGCCAACAGTCCTACCCATCTATGATATCTATGAATACAACATCAAACATGGAACAATAACCACAAGGGTATAGTCATGGCATACACACCTTAGTGGTAACTAAATGCTCTCTAAGTGAACTTGAAAACAAGTCAAAAAGAGGGAATCCATGGCCAGGACTTGTGAAGTCCTGAAACTTGTTGGAGAACCTACAGCTATCATGTTACTAAACCAGAATAATGCCTAACTCTATGCTCGACATTTGTCCTTATACCCACAGATAGATTTACTCCTCATTCTTCATCAAGAAAGCAGACCATAACAGAAAGCCACAATAAATCAAAATGACTACATGTAGAGCCAAGTGTCAATGGATACATCAACCAAACACCACCTCACCTAATACTCAGGGATAATTACACAAGAGGAAATGGAAAGATTGTAAAAACCCAAGGATCAGAGAGTTTTCTGTAAGATTGTATATTCCAGTACTATCAGAAGCTAGATCCATAAAATCTCACCAGCATGACTGCTTGAACTTTAGCTGAACAAAGTCAACAAAAACAGACATTCAGAAGTGAATAGTGAAAGCCATGGAAGCTTCAAGCCTACAAAAAGATAGACAACGAAGGAATGTTGAGAGCACTACCCAATACAAATGGTCAGCTCTAAAAACATACATACAAGTAACATCATAAAGACTGAGTATTTAGGAATCATTATTTATGTGCACATATGTATGTAACAATAATTAATGAAAAAAGAGGCCATGACTTTAAAAGAGAACAAGGGAGGATATATGGAAGGATTTGAGGGAGAAAAAGGGAGAATGAAATAATTATACTATGTTTTCAAAAAATAAAAGAAATAACTTTAAGAAGTATTTCACTAAGCTCAGATTTGTCAATAATGAAAAGAAATAAAGAGAAAAATACAAGTGCAACAATTGTTAGTGTTTCTGAGGACTATTTTGTGACTTGCAGATATGATACCTCACCTTACATTCACTCAGTGTGTCAAGAAATCTTCTTAGTAAACTACTAAGAAATTATTATTGACCCCATTGTATAGATGATGAAGCAGAGATATTTTGAAAGCTTTTTGGAATTTCTTATGAAGTAGCTCACATGTGATTTCAAGCTGAACACCCACTAACAATAGAGTTGTTGAAACCAGCAGTGCTCATTTAAAAGATGGATTTTAATATCTTTCTCTGTAAATGTTCAATTAATTACTAAGAATCTGACAGGCTCATGAATCTGTTGACACTGTTCTTACACAGACATTTTTGCAATGAGGAAGAATGCTGCTTGAAATCCACATGCAGATGCCAAGTCAGAGTTGTGCTTTCATCAGAGGAATCAATGTCGTTTTCCACGAATTAGTTGTGAATTCTTTTGCTGGCAATTAAATTGCACTTAATCAATTAAAGAGAAAAAAGCCATCTGTCAGGTGTGGGAACCTAATTAACCATGATGCTTTGAATGACCAGCATAAAATGGTAGTAATTTTACCTTCAAGAATTACAATTAAAACACACAGAAGTTTACAATTACATTTTGTGTGAAACTCAAAGACTTATTAAATATCTATTTCTGGGAGAATAGTCATACTTTGGCATGATAAAGAAGATTTTATGGCAGAATGCATTTGAATGAATGCATTTGATGTGGGCTAGAAATATACAATGCCTCCTGTGGAAAATAATAACCAGTTCACTCAAAGACACTTATGTTGGATACATATTTTGGATAGGCTGCCTACATTTTTTGGACACCCTGTAGGGGGCACCATGCTAGACATTGTAGGGATTGGGGATCAACAGCACATTATTGTTACAGACAGTGCTTTAAGGTTGTGAATTCAATATGAGAAATCTGAAACTTCTAATACATAGAGTCATCTTCAAACAAATTCTTAGTTAATCCACACAGATGGCTCAGAAGTGCGTACTTGTATTTTTCACAAAGTCACCACAGTTGGTAAGGAAATAAATTGGTAACCAAAAACTATCAAACCAGGTTAGTGTATAAAATCAATACAGACATACTAAGTAATTCTAAGACAAAAATTATCATATGGGCAGAGCACTAAGAGTTTTATAAAATCCTTCAAAATGATGAGGAAAGAAAGCTATTTTTCTTAATGAATTAGTTGGAAAATTTTGGAAATTGCACAATTTTTATAGTAGTGTTAACGCAGAGAAGAAAATAATCTACATAGCTGGTATATTGACAATTGCATCTAAAACATACTGGCTGAACTTGATTTCAGACAAATACATTTGTGTTTAATGGAGGCTGAGAACTCTCTTCCAAAGAAAAAACACAACGTTTGCCATATAAGTTCATGAGAAAGGCCCGGAGGGAAGCAAAAGCAGTAGATGGTGGTCAGTACTCAAGTAGGATGTGTCGCCCTGATAGTCATCATCTTCACTCATCTAAGCTTTCTGGTCTGAACAGGCCTCCCTTTGCAGTTTCCAACTCCTTCTGCAAAAGTATGGCATATCTTAGCAATCCTGAATTATCTAAACGTAGACAATAATTCATTTCTATTTGTCAGGGCAACCCATTTTTCATGCATTCTCTAGCAATTATTAAGTTGTAGAAGAGAATTCATTTGATTGTTTTAAATAATCCATTGTGAGAGAAAGCTGGAAGAGTCCCATAGTCCCCAATATCACGATAACCCCAGAAGTTTTGAATCTCATCTATCATAGAGAAATAAGACTTTATCACTCCAGAGGTTACTGGTAGCTTTAGCTGTCTATGTGTGAGATTCGAGTTCATGCCTCAGCAAATTTACAAATTACAACATGACATATTGGCTCATGAATAGGCAAAACTTCAAGCACTAAATCTGCAAATGTCAAGGGTCCACTCTATTACAAATGCCAACAATGGCATAATAAAGGAGTCAAGTCCTTGAAATTTAAAGTTGTTTCTAACCTCCACATTGTAAAGAATAGGCAGTCAAGAAAAACTTAAAAGTGATGATGACACCAGAGTTTGCTACTTGGGTAGTAAAGTGTAGTTTGTTTTGTGGATGGTATTGTTCTCCATTTCAAGACAAAACATTTATTAATGAGAAATGGTACCATTTTAAATATCTTACATCAAGAAAGAGATTCCTTCAATCAATGCAAATGTCAATAAAGAGAAAAGAGTGAGAGACAGTGGTGCATACAATAGGAGGAAGGCCTTGAGCACATATAGATGATCAAATTGAACTGATCACTGTTTGCATTTCCATTGGTACACTTCAGACTGAGTCAGCAAATTATATAATAGGGACCATGCATCAAACCAATGAATTCAATTATACCACATTCTGTTTTCATCAAATAAATCACTGTCCTTATCTAAGATGTCCTGATGTTCAGTTAAAATTTTTCACTTCTAATTCCATCTTCTTCCTTCTCAACTCTTCTGCAAGACTAGCTCCCACAGCTACATGACCTGAAAAGTGGTACTCATAGACTTTGCCCAGGTGTTGGCAAGTCACCTTCTCTTTGATCTTAGAATTAACATAATACATAGAACAAGCTTATGAATCCAATATACTTTCAGCTATAGCAAACTTGACTGTCCTATGTAAACATATGCATTTGATGTCAAGACTGTGTATGCTTGTATTCATACATGGTAACCTGGTATACAACCTCATGTCCCACAGATGTCCTAGAGAGGCTCTACTGATAAACCTGCAAACAGTCATATATACATATACATATATATAAATATATATTTAAATTTAAATTAAAAACAAGGTTGCTTCACGTCAATTCCAGGTCCATCTCCATTTCTCTCCCCTCCTCCCGCGCTCTCACACCAACCCCGCACCAATATCCCCTCATTTCCCCATGGAGGGTGTCACCCTCCATGGGGGTGTCCATAGTCTGTCATTTCATTCAGAGCAGGTCCTAGACACTCCCCCAAGTGTTCTGGGTGAGAGTGAATCTCTCATTGTTAGATGGGAGTCCAAAGTCTATTTGTATACCCGGGATAAATACTGATCTACCACCCAAGACTCAATAGATTACCTAGGCCTCCTCACTGACACACACATTCAGGGGGTCTTGATCAGTCCCATGCTGGATTGCCAGGCATCAGTCTGGGATTCAAGGGCTAACCCTTGTCAGGTCAGCTGTTTCTGGGGTTTAAACCAGCCCAGTCTTAATGCCTTTGGTCATCAGTCCTCCCTCTCTGTCACTGGATTTCTTGAGTTCAGCTTAGTGCTTAGCTGTGGGAGCCTGCCTCTTCTTCTATCAGCCACTGAATGAAGGTTCTCTTTCTCAGACTCTCTGGCCATGGGATTGTAGCCTGGCACTCCCCAGATCTATGTCTAAAATCCATATATGAGAGAGTACATGCCATGTTTCTCTTTTTGTGACTGGGTTGCCTCACTCAGGATGGTTTCTTCCAGGGTCATCAATTGCCAGCAAATTTCAGGATTCTGCTGAATAGTACTCCATTGTGTAAACGTACCACATTTTCTCTATCCACTCTTCAGTAGATTGCTTTTGGCAAGATTGCCATTTTTACTACATTGATCCTACCTATCCAAGAGCATGGGAGATCTTTCCATTTTCTGAGGGCTTCTTTAATTTCTTTATTTAAAAATTCAAAGTTCTTGTGATACAGGTCTTTCACTTGTTTTAACTTGCTTGGTTAGCGTTACCCCAAGATATTTTATGTTGTTTGTGGCAATTGTAAAGGCTGATATTTCTCTGATTTCTTTCTCAGCCCTTTTATCATCTGTATATAGGAAGGCTACTGATTTTTTTGAGTTAATCTTGTACACTGACACTTTGCTGAAGTTGTTAATCAGCTGTAAGAGTTCCCTGGTAGAGTTATTTGGGTCATTTATGTTAACTATCATATCATCTGCAAATAGTGAAAGTTTTACCTCTTCCTTTCCAATTTGTATCCCCTTGATCTCCTTTTGTTATCGTATAGCTCAAGCTGGAATTTCAAGTACAATATTGAAAAGGTATGGAGAGAGTGGACAGCCTTGTCTTGTTCCTGATTTTAGAGGAATTGTGTTGAATTTCCGTCCATTTAGTTTGATGTTGGCTGTTGGTTTGCTGTATATAGCTTTTATTATGTTTAGGTATGTTCCTGTTGTCCCAGATCTCTCCAAGAACTTTATCATGAAGGGGTGTTGTATTTTGTCAAAGGATTTTTCAGCATCTAGTGAGATGATCATGTGATTTTTGTTTTTCAGCTTGTTTATATAGTGGATTACATTGATGGATTTTCCTATGTTGAACCATCATTGCATCCCTAGGATGAAACCTACTTGATCATGGTGAATGATTGTTTTGATGTGTTCTTGGACCTGATTTGCCAGTCTTGATGAACTTTCCCTGTCCAGGTGAACTGGATTATGAACTCATCTCCTTCCTTTCACCTTCTGTCTTGAAGTTCCAAAGACTTCACCACTGAAATGTAGCTTTTTTCTATAGTCTTATTCTGGAAATCAGCAAGTTACTAACATAGTTTACCTATTTTGTTTAATATTTACATAAATTCATGTGGTTGGAGATTGTACTCATATTGTTACATAATGTAAAATCCATCAATATAAAATCATAACTCTCACAGCTCTCACCTCATCCCAACAGATAGTTTAGTCTGGAGGAATATATGAATAGTTATGTCCCAGGAACAGAGATTTAGGTTTTTCCAAAGTTCATGTCCAAAGTGGGAATAACATGGTGAAATTTTTCCAGTACCAAAACAAAGACATGTATCAAGGCACTTTTCCAATATACTGGGGGAAATATCACATAAGCAGGTACAGCCACAGGGGAAAATTCTCAACTCTAGACCTCAGATCCTTAGCATTTTTTTAGTGAAAATTGGGGATTTTTTAATGTATTTCAAACAGTCTGATCTGGTAGTCATAAGAGTCTTATTCAGACAGAGGTGGCACAGGAGAAGGTATTAATGGGGCTAAAATAACTGAAGATAAATTGTAAATCAGGTTCTGGACCTGCCTCATTCCTGTCTCTCTACCATCTTTGAAATTAATCAGCTATACATAATTTTCAGTGTAAAGTGTGTCTCCTGACCCCAAGAACTTTTAACTTTTATTAGCAAGCTCAAAATTAGTAAACATAAATCAATTTCTCTTCTCTCTCCCCACATTCTCTCACTCCCTCCATTTATTCTCCTGCTTATCTCAATAAGGATTGCCTGTTCATACATTTTGTATTGTTATGTACTTACACAGCTTCAGCTCTAAACTTCAGTGACTTCTGTCAGTGGTGAGTATACCAGGAGACACAGCAAAGAGCCACTTTCAGCAGCCCTAGGATATCCCTTGTCCTTTAGGGGGCATCTCCCAAATAAAGTCTGATCCTTTAACTTGTCAAAAAGAAAAACCATGATGAGGCATTGTAAAGCAGAGTTGAAGTTTAGTAAAAAGAATATTTAAAACATGGGTTTAAGCACTGTCAGTTAACAAAATAAGAGAAGCTTAGGAAAAGAATAAGACACACATGAGTTCACCCGTGGGAATTTCACTTCATTGTGTTTACAAAGGCCTCATGTATGACTGAGATGAGTTCTGAGATATCTATCTTCAGAGGGTTGTGATGACTTCATGTAAGTTCAGAGGGTTGTTTCTGAGGTGCACCACACAAGATCCGACCAAATAAGGCAAACCCTATGACACAGGCATGAAAGAAGTCGGGAAATCATCATTATAAACAAAAGTTAATAGCCTTGACTTATGAAAGAACCAGAACATGTCTAGAAGAGGGATTAGGTCCTAGGGGCATACAAACTTGAGATCAGAACATGCCTAGGGCTATCTCAACATTCTCATTGGAAAATAATTTTATACAAAAGAACTACATAGTAGCTTTTACATCCAAGGTTGTTAATGGTACTGGAATTCTTTATTCTCAATTAACAGTCAACTTCAAGCAGATTGGCATGAGTGGCTCCTTCTGACATCTCTGTACATTTCCCTTTCTTTCTGACTGATCTCAGTTTGTTAATTCTGTTAAGTTCAACTAGATACAGCAAAATAATATTGAACATGGAAATGAAAATGGGAAGTTTGATGTGGGATGTCTTGCTGTATGCTGTGAATAAAAGTTGCTTTTATTGGTTGGTTAATAAAGCTGTTTCAGCCAGTGGCCAGGAAAATATAGTTAGACTGGAAATTCAAAGAGACGGAGAGAGGGAAGGCAGATTCAATGAGATGCCATGTAGCCTGCAAGGGGAAGCAAGATGTGAGATAACAAGCCACAAGCTTCATGGTAAAATACACAACATTAGAAATGGGTTAATTTATAGGTAGAGCTAGCCAGTAAGAAGCCTGCACCATTGGCCAAACAATTATTATTTTAATATTAGCCTCTGAGTAATTATTTTATGAGCCACAGCGGAAACCCTGTGGGTGGGAGAGAAACTGGTCCAGTGGAACCAGACAAGACAGAGTAAAACTTTCAACTACAGAGGACTTTAGTCTAGAAAGAACACTATGCACTTGGGATGGGGATGGAGTTTGGAGGTAGATTGTGAAGTGAGACAATAAAAGGGAAATTATAATTAGAGAATATTTATCTTGGTATAACATCTTTTTGGCAGCACTATGACAATTTTCTTAGTTTGTAAGGAAATTACCATGGTAGGATAACCCTGAATGTCTGCAGCTGTTGGGAGGAGAGAGGCAGAGAAGACAGAAAGCCATGCCTTTAGAGTTAGAGTCTGAGAAACAGGCATGTATCCCCAGAGTTTCTTTACAGCCTGGTCCCACAGTCGCTTTGCCCCAAATAAGCACACAGAGACATATTAATTATTAAACTGTTGACTGATGACATAGGCTTCTTATTGGCTAGCTCTGGCTTAACTACTAACCAATTTTAATTAATCTATATATTGCCACAAGGTCATGACTTACCCCATAATCTGGCATGTTACTTCTTCAACAGCATGGTATCTCTTCATGGCCTCTCTCTATCTGCCCTCCCCACAGTGTTCTCCTCCTCTGGCGGCCCTGCCTGTGCTTTTGCTTGGCTAAATGGCCAATCATTTTTTTCTATTTATTAACCAATAAGAGAAACATATATACAGAAACTCTTATCTTCAGGGAGAGGCTCAGAGAGGAGAGGAGACTCCTGAACCCAGTGCTATCAAAGCTCCCAGAAATCTTACTGGATCTCAGTTGAGTCACTGAGACCAAGAAATGACAAAGGAAGATGGGAACATCACCATGGCTATTTGACTGAACCACGTAAATAGCCAAAGCTTGCATTTCCTCCATTATGTTAGTTGTTTTCCATCAGTCTCTTGGAGGGAAAATTACTCTTTCTCAGAAACACTGTAATTGGAGCCATTTATTAGCAACATTATCTAAGTGTTAACTGAGTCCTATGGCAGAAGCCTATCTTTGGCAGTCCAGACTGACAAGGCTGGTGGTCACTTACCCAGCAAGGGAAACAAGGGGAACAGCTGATAATAAAACAGGGAGAAGGACTTTAATTTTAATGTAGCCACACTGTGAAGACAAGGCTGTGGCACTGGGGACTCTTGTATTACATTAATGAAAAGCAAAGTCTAGAACTGACGGCCTTTGAGAAGCACATCATGCAGGCATCAGGGATGTATCTATTGCTAAGAAGTAAGAAATCCTTTCATTTGGTGCCAAAGAAACCATTACTTCTCAAAGGTGCAATATCCATTTGCTTCATGGAATGGGTATCAATCAGACTTGTGGTCCTGGAGTTTAGGATAAACTGGGGAAAGCAGATAATGATCTGATCCTGGCCCTCATTGTGAAGGTCAAAAGTTGAAACTCAAGGCTGGTCTGGTCCCCAACACACACACAAAATGAAGAAAAAAACCATAGAAACATGATATATCAGAAAGATAAATGGAGTATGGGGTGAGTTAATAACTGAATCCCTTTTTATGAATATTTTAGTTTTCCAAGAAAATTACTTTATGGCATAAAAAGTTGCCAGGTTAATCACTTTTTCTTAGTCTGAGCAATAGATTAGAAATCTTATTTAATAAAATTTTGTTACTTATGGAGTATTTTGACAAGTAATACAACTTATGTAAGATATATGAGTTCATAAGTTCAGTTTATAACAGCCTTTATGTAAGTCTCATCAATATTATTCCACACTGTTATGCTCAATAGTTTTCAACTATTATATGCATTGAGTAATAAAGAAAATAAGACAGGCTTGTTAAGTAACTGCCTGGAATATGGTACACTTGAGGATCAAGAAGCTGTCAGTTCAATTCCAGAGTTAATATGTGTCATTACTCTGTTATTAAAATAAAAAAAATGATGGGCACATTTCTAAATATGTTTACAAGGTTTTATTTTGCGCTATAAATATTTTACCTATTTCAAAGCTCATTTGATATTGAAAAGAAAGCATGAACATAAATGATGAAGATAATGTAACTCTCTATGAAGTTAACGTAACAATAAAGAGAAAATGTCTCCTTCTGTGTGGTTGTGTGGTTCCTATGTCTATTTACTTATTTATTCCATTTTTTTTTCTAAAGATTTAGAGGGAAAAGGCATAGAGTTGATGGGTGGAGAGGTGGGTAAGATCTTAGAGGAGATAAGGGAAGAGAAACCATGCTCAGAATATATTGTATGAGTTTTCAATTAAAAATAATAAAAGAGAATTTAGCAGGGCATGTGTTAGAGGACCAAGGTTCAGCAATCTGAACCTATCCTGTATTCTGTAGTCTTATTACTGATACACTTATCCATATTGTTTGGAGGTATTTGTGTAGTATAGGAAGTAGCAATTGAGTCAGCCTGTTAATATTAGTAAGGAATGGCAAGCTACGAGTGGAACTAAACAATGACATCAATGATTCTGCTGCCAAAACTTAATTGCTATTACCATAATGAGCTCAGGCTTTCAGAATCGTGTATTTCTATCAATAAAAAGGTTTATAGCACCTGACCCTGCAGCCTTCAATTATTTTCTTGATTTTAAATTTTAAATTTTATTTTGTTGATTGTATATTGAACATATTATCCCCAGTTTCTCCCAGATCCACCCTTCACTTTAGAGCCCTAAGCTTCCTGTCTCCCCATATCTTCTTCCTCTTCTCTTTTAAAAGCAGATGTTTTTAATGGATTTCTTCATTAACAGGAATCAGCCTCTCATAAAAATCTAACTGACATCTAGGCAGAGACAGGGTAAGGCTGTGCCATTAGACCTTATTATGTCACTGTCACTAACACAATGAGCTCATATCTTAGTGATTGTAAAGCCCACAAGGCTCAACCAGGATATAAGCCATACAACTGAAGAAGACTGTGTTACCTGCAGGGAATGTGAACTCAGGGGAGAGTTCTCAAATCAGAGCTCTCCCAGACCAGAGGAAGAATGGAGATTTCATTTAGAGAGGGCTCACGTGTGCAAATATATATATATATATATATATATATATATATATATATATATATATATAACCTTAAATGGACTCTAGCTTGCTTCACAGGTTTCCAACATCATACTTTCATACTTATATGCTACAGCATGTGGGGCAGTTTTAGAAACCTTGCTCCTATTCAATTCTTGGCAACAGCCAAAGGGAAGTTAACTTGGAGATTGAGTTATCAGTGATACAGGATTTCCCTCCCCATTTCAGGCTATGTACCTTATTTAAATACAGAGCCATAATACAAGAAGCCCTCAGTGTGCAGCAAACGGTCTTCTTAGTGAGGCAGAGACTTTCAGATGCCCTGGGTCATTTGTGCAGAATCGGCTTAGAAAATAATGGGACAGGAATCCTCCCTTGAGAGCAGAGTGGACAGTCTACCCCAATGTACAGCTAAGACAGCTCAGGAACATGCAGATGAGCTCAACTTGGAAGAGTGCAAGAGCTACCCTGTCCCGAGAACTTCCTTCTTGGCACAGTCTTGAAGGACACCATAAATAGATGCTCTAGTTTCATGTAGTTATTATTCCTCCCATCTATAGGCCACTTACTAGTGACTAGTAAACTTTTACTGGAAGCAGCAATGCTTCTCCCTTTCTCTGTTTGCAGAGAAATACAACTAATTGCGGTGCCCGCTGTGCTGCCTGTTTCCGAGAATGTGCGGAGGGTGTCGGGATTGGTGATACAGAGACCAGTCGGTGGTGCAAAGAAAGCTTTAAGCAGGCCCCAAGAAGGTTCAAGAAAGCTTTCCAAGAAAGCTTCCCAGGAAAAGCCTCCCAAGAAAGGCTCCCAAGAAAAGCTTCGCTTTATTTTTTTACCCGGGCTGGTTATATGTCCCTGACATCAGAGTCAGAGGCAGGGGTCAGGAAGAGGCAGCTAGCCATTGGAAAGATCAAAGTCAGGGTGCTCCAGTGAGCAAGCCCTTATAGGGAACTTATTGCTCTGGTAAACATTTCTTATGGGCACCAGATTGTTTTCAGTAAATACGTTTTTAGTAAACACTTTCTTACAGCTGCCTGCTCCCAGGCTGATGGGTAAGTGGGCCTCCAGGCAAGGTCTTTTGTTCCCACAACTAAGCCCTTAAGTAAAGGTCAAATTCTTATGCAGGGGTGGGGAGTTATTAACTTTTGCTCACAAAAATATTCAAATTTCAATGTTGTTTTAAAAACAGGAAGAAAAAGGCACTAATTTGTTACTATTAAAGATGACCATTATTCCAGCATGTTCACCTGGAAGTTACAAAGCAGTAGAAACGGTATTTAATTTGAAAATTTCTTGTAGCTGGATACTAAGAAGTAAGGTTAGTGAATGTAGGAGCATCAAATGAGAATGGTGGAGTAGCAGACTGCGGCACCTTTAATGAAACACTCCCTGGAAAGAAGCATCAACTTTGAGTGTTAAAACTGAAAATAAAGAATAGGGAACTGGGTGTTCATGTGATCTGTGAAGGTTGCTCGCAGATTCCTTGATGTGTGTAACAACTGCGCAATCCTCTGTGAGGCAGCCTTTTTAATGTCTCCATCACAATCTGGTGATGGAGGCAGCCTCAGTTTCCTTGGCTCTTCCTCTGCAGGAAAGAAAATGGATACTTGCTTCATGCTCCTGGGGGAAAATGCTAAGGTCCTTGCTTCCACAAAAGCCTGATGTTATGATTCTTCACCACCTTAACCATCCTAAACCTTAGAAGAAGCTGTTCTTCAGTTAATGGACAGTTTGCATAATAGGAAGGCCAATCAAATCTAGAACGTGGCATTGATCTGAAATTTGGAGAGCATATCTGGGCCACCAATTACAAAAAAAAAAACTACTAGTAATATTGAAGGACATATCCTATTTGTCAGTTGGTGAAGATTGTATTATTGTATAGATTGCATTAATTGCATGAATTGTGTTAATATCCTGAATTATACTTAATATTTTTCCCAAAAGCTAGAGTTTGACAAACTGTAAGGTTTTCCTGGAGATGCAAAACTGACAAGAAAATGAGGTGATGTGTTACTTGCATGGAACCTACCAGCAGGATTCCTTAGATAACTCCTAGTATTGCCAGATGTTACTATAGTGACTAGAGCAAGGCATTTTACAATGTGATACTTGCTGGGTTTGGTGTTGCTAAACCTTACCTACCATGATTATTTTGGTTATGTTTCATGTGATTGTTGTTTTAAAAGGAAATATACGTGTTATCTGAAATCAAGCATAGTATATTGATGACATGTCTGAAATAATAGACTGTCTTAAGCAGAGGCTTCATTGAAAATTAAGACAAATGCTTACACATATCCAGTCTGATACTCAGAAAAACTGTAAAGAGAATAGTGCTACGTCTTGGAGACACTTATTTCTCAAATCAGTAAGCTGTCTCACTCTCTTCTATTTCTCTTAGAACACTCTTTACATAGTTAAAATGTAAAGTAGAAAGTATAGTCATTTTCTTTTCTCCAGGTTTGAAGTATCTGATCTATTGAAATGTGATCTTAGTTTAATTTTAGAATCAAATATATGAGATAATTGGGAAATACCATGAGGATGTCATCATTACTTCTACCAAATCATTATGATACCAGGCAGCCTTTTCTATGCATAATTCTCCTACCTACAAAACCACTAAGTGTCTCAGTTCATAGGTTTCCTTCATAACAGTAATGGCAATTTCTGAGATGATATTTAATAATTACCAAGTACTTCCCCTGTTGAGTCATTTTACAGTTTTTCCAGTGGCATGAAAAACACATCAATGCATATTTTACTGTGCCAATTGCTTCTTGTATTTATGAAAATAGTTGTAGATAAGGTGCAGGTACATTTATTTACTTATATAAGCAGTTAAACTCCAGGAAGTTTTGTATAAAATGGACCTTCCTAAATCAACACTTTAATCTATGCTCAAATGTAATGAAATAAAGAGTCTTGGGGTCAGGGTGGAGAGGATCTGGGCTCTGTAGACCAAAGCTGGGGCATTCCCTTGACAAAAAATAACATAAGAGTATCAAAGTTGTGTGGATCACAAGGGTTGGTACCCATCTTTCCTAAGGAGTCTGCACATATGTGAGGCTGTGAAGGGCAGATTAAGAAATGAGGGAAGCGCATTCACTCAATGTAACCTTCTCTAAACAGTATCCTGTAACAAACCAGGAGCCCTCAGAGCATTGTTGCTCTTTTCAGAACCAGCAGGGAAGAGTCTTCGGGCTTCCCACCACCCTAGGAAACAGCCCTGCTTCTCTTGTTTAAGGCAAACACAGCTCTACAGAGGCCATTCTCTTTGTCTAGAGTTGTCCACTGGGTGGAGCCTCATGCAGAATACTGGCTACACAAAGCTAAGAGTGAGGAGACAGGATGACGCTGGCAAGAACCAGGGATTTTTCTGGATGAAACGATCAGAAAATTAATACAAGTTATGAACAGAAGAGAAATAATGAATCACAACACCAAACAGACAGACTGTTCTTAGATAGTCTCGACAAGCATTTAAGGCACTGCAATACACAGTTGACTGTGTGGTAAATAATGGATGGATGGATAAATGGGATGGTTGGGATGGATGAGATGGATGGATGGATGGATGAACAGATGGACTCATGGATAGGCAGATGGAAAGATGCTCAAAAAATCTGTGGCTCATCCTTTGGGACTTAGTTCCAGAATTTGGAGCTCTGACAGGAATTATCACTGACGTGTAAGGTACAAAAACAGACCTAAGGGACAAAACATTTGGATTTCAGTGTGTTCCTTACAGGGGAAGCTTCAAGAACTATCCCCCAGACTTCCCAGACTTCCACTAGTCTGCCTTCACTTCCTCCAAAGCATGTATTTAACTTGATATAACTTATTATACTATCTTCAGATTCTACTAAATATCCTTAAAAGGCTGAAAAAACTGTTACAAACCTTGGAAGGAAATGCTATATTAAGCAGTCTTCACCCTCCTAGGTCATAGTAACTCAGAATCTATATGGCTCTAGTTCCCTAAGAGTGTACTTATTTTCTCAATAAAGAAATTATAGGTTTGGGAAGAGACCTGGCACTCGTAAAATTTCCAGAGATCTACAAGGATGACACCAACTGGCAAACTAAGCAATAGTGGAGAGACTACCTTAAATGCCCATCCCTGATAATGAGTTTGATGACTTCCTTATATACTATCCTAGAACCTTCATCCAGTGACTGATGGAAGCAGAGGCACACGCCCACAGCTAAACATTGAACTGAACTCCAGGAACCCAGTGACAGAGAGGGAGGAATGATGAGCAAAGGGATCAAGACCAGGCTGATGAAACCCACAGAAACAGCTGATCTAAACAAGGGGGAGCTCATGGACCCCAGACTGATGGCTGGGAGACCAGCATGAGACTGATTCAGATCCCCTGAATGTGAGTGTCAAAAGGAGGCCTGGACAATCTGTGGAGCCTTGAACCGTGGATTGGTGTTTGTCCCAGGCATACAGATGGACTTTGGTTGGCCCTCCCACAGTTAGGGAATGCACTGTCAGCCTGATCTGTTGGGGAAGGACCTGCCCTGGATGAAATGGCAGACTCTGGTCTCACCCTCCCTGTGGAACAGAATGGGAATTGGGTGGGGGCCTGGGGTTACAGGGGAGGTGGGGAGGGAGAAGGAGCTGGGATTGACATGAAGCAAGCTTGAAAAAAATTTAAAAAAAGAAAATATAAATTGTAGTTAAACACATACATACAAGATAGGTAATGTTAAAGAAAAAATCTGATCCATTAAATCTCAGGGAACAAGTAAAAAAAAAAAAAGAAAGAAATTGTATCAACTCTGGGAGTCCATTCCTTATGGAGGAATACTCTCTCAACTTGGATACACAGAGGAGGGCTTCAGTCCTGTCACAAAAGATGTGACAGACTTTGATGATTCCCCATGGGAGACCTCACCCTCCCTGAGGAGTGGATGGGGAGTGAGACAGGGAGGAGGTGGGAGCAATGGGAGGACGAGAGAGATGAGGAACTGGAATTGGTATGTGAAATAAGATCGTTTTTAATTTAAATAAAATAATTTAAAAATAAAGTAAACAAAAGAATTTAAAAAATATATATTCCACAGGAATCCAGCCTTGGACCAAGTATAGTTGGGGATGTCCCTTTCCTAGTGGCCCAAGCCCAGATTCCTCCACTACCATGAAAGGACAGCTAAGAGAGAAATGTGAGCTTGAGGAGGCAAGCATGGAAAGAAAGGCAGCTGAAGTGTTTACTGTGCTGCTGCAGCATTCCATCAGCAGCTACATATCACTGTTCTTTACTAAAATTTCCCAGGGAAGAAATGCCTATGGATGAGATGAGTGGGAGAGATTATAGGACAGCCAACTCCATCATGCCACGGAAATGTCAACAAAACACAGAATTTCATGAAAAGCCATGCTTTAAAATGAAAATTATAACTTCAGATTCATGTAATTATGTAACTATAGGGTTTTACATGTATAGATGAATCGTATAATAGTGACCATATTTACTTGTTTCACAGCAGAGAAAAGTAGGGAATGACACTGTTAAAACACACATCTCTAACATGTGCTTTCCTCTCTAAGGCAGAGCAGTTCTTATTCAGATATTAGTACTTAAATTTTTAAAAAGTAAAAGAAAAAAAATTTTAAAAGATATCTAGTCTGCTCTTGTATTTCTTAATATCAATTTTTGAATAAGTAAAACATTCTCCTCCAATTTACCCAAGCAAAACACTTAGCTGATGCATCATCAAAAACATGACTTTATAAATTTTAAATTTGTTAATTTACATTATAAAATAAATCTACACTGAATATAAAGGCAAGATATTAGAAAATTTTTAGTTTTGATTCAATTTGGCTTCTTTAAACTCACACACTACTTTGATACATATGAGGTTACATATATGAGTTTCCTATGAGTATTGGTTGTAATTTTTCTTCACCTATGAAATTTTTAGCACTTTAAAATAGATTGGTGGCACCAGGCATTGGTGGTGCACACCTTTAATCCCAGCACTCAGGAGGCAGAGGCAGGCGGATCTCTGTGAGTTCGAGGCCAGCCTGGTCTACAGAGCGAGTTCCAGGACAGTCTCCAAAGCAATACAGAGAAACCCTGTCTCAAATAAAAAAAAAACAAAGCGAAACAAAATAAAACAAAATAGGTTGGTGGCAACAGAGATCAAATCATTCCCAAATAAAGAACCACCATTGGGTCCAACAGATGAATGTCCCTTTCACTCACCCCTCTTTAAAGAAGGTTCTTTTGTAGCAGAAGGAAACCATTCCAGAAAGCCACAAGTCTTCAAACTGCACCAAACAACTGATCTTGTGCTGCAAAGGGCATCTTCTACACTTAAGGTTCAAGGAGCATCACAAGGATGGGGCAGGCGTAAGTTGTAAGAGTCAGAGGACAAGGTCACACAAGATGCAAGACAGCATCTCCTATACATGGCACAGAAGCTGCACCCATGAAATCTGAACAAAAGAGTTGCCTAAACAAGATCTTCACAATGACAACATTAGTTGGCATGCTATTCTGAACAGAAGAAACCTCACAAGGTCCAACTTAGATGTAGAGCTACCAGAAATTTAATAACTGCAAAGAGAGAGGGAGTCAGTCTTTTCCATGGACAAACCCATGAGAGGTTATGCAACCCCAAGTGATCATCCCTAAATATAGAGACATATGAGTTACAATAAACCAACTCAGCAGGCTGTATTTATATATGCATACAAACATGTGTGAACAATAATTAAAAATGAGACTGTAAATTTGAGAGCAGGGAGTAGGAGTTATACAGAGAGTGGACAGAGAATGATGTAAGTTTCTTATGAATATATGAAATTCTACCCAAAATTTAAAAAAAATTGACAAATTTAAATACAATTCCACAGTTCAATACCTTGTGACAAAGGAAGGAGTGAATGTTTTCATTCAATTTCTTCTGAAGTTTATTATACATTTGTGTTAAACCTCACAACTTTGAGAAATGACAGTCTGATTAATTGCACAGTAATGCTATTTAGGTATTAAACATACATTCTCATTTTATACCAATATTTCTTCATTAGGAAGGCAGTTTTGGAATTTTGGACTAAGATTTGGTTTGCTATTTTCCTTCTGTTCCTGTCAGTTGCTTTGTTTAATTGTTTTGAAGCCAGTCAATTTTAGTGCCAATAAGTGAATAATGTCTATGTCTTCCGGATGTTGGAGTCTCTTTTGCAGGATGAAGTATTCAGTTGCCATAGCTCTTATAGCAGTGTCACAAAAGAATGACACAAAGGCAGAAATGCATTACCTCATATTTTTAGAGACTGGGTGTTTCAAATAAGGGAAGAAGTAGGGGCACTTTCTTCCTAATTCTGGACTCCTTGTGACCTTTAGCCGTCCTGTCTTGTAGACATACCATACCAAACTCTCTTCTTTTTTAACTAATTAAATTTATTTACTTATTTCATATCCCAACTGCAAAGTCCCCTCCTTCCTCTCCTATTCCCAACCCTCTATCCACTCCTCCTCTGTTTCTATTCAGAAAGTGGAAGGCCTCCCATGGTTGTCAACAAAACATGGCATACATATCAAGCTAGGCTCTTCTCTTGTATTGAGGCTGGGTAAGGCAACCCAGTATGAGGAATTGGTTCCTGGAAGCCAGTTGAAGTGTTAGGGACAGATCACATGCTTCTACTACTAAGAGTACCACAAGTTAATCAAGCTCCACAACTGTCATGCTTATGTAGAGGGCCTAGGTCCATCCCATGTAGGCTCCCCTACTGTTGGTTCAGAGTCTATGAGCTCCCCTGACCCCAGGTTAGTTGTTTCTTTGGTTCCCCAAATTCTCATCTTAATGACATTCATACTGAGAGTTTTTACCTGAGCCCTGGTACAGGGTCTGGGAACAGATTGCCCCAAATTACTACTTCCAAAAGTATTAGCAGACATTTCAACCCTGTTGCAGTTAATTGGACTACGTCTGGTATTCCCAAAAGTTCTTTTCTTCATCTAGATTAACAAATTACTGGTGAAGGCAGGCATAAACAATGTTATTATTATTATTATTATTATTATTATTTTGATTTTTTTAATTTTTAAAAACATTTTTGATGCATGTGTATATGTGGTATTTTTGTAGGTATGCATGTATATGAGGGTGCTTGCACATGTGGGTGAATGTGTGTCCATGTTCAGCTATTGTCTTATGGCTTCTACTGCTGTGAAGAGATACCGTGACCATGGCAACTCTTATAAAATAAAATATTTAATTGGGATGGCTTACAGTTCAGAGATTTAGCCTATTGTCATTACAGCAGGAAGCATTATACCATGAAGGCAGGCATGGTGAAGAAGCTGCAATTTCTACATCTAGATCCTAAGGCATCAGGAAGAGAGCATGACACCGGGCCTGGCTTGCGCATCTGAAACCTCAAAGCCCACTCCTGTGGTGATATATTGTTTATGATCTAATAAAGCTTACCTGAAGGATCTGAATGCAAAGCTAGCCAAACACATAGAGGCCAGGAAGTAGTGGCATACGCCTTTAATCCCAGCAGACACATTAGTTAGTCATAGAAGCTGAGGGTGGTGGCACACACTTTATTTCTAGGATTCAAGAGACAGAGACAGATGAATCTCTGTGAGTTCAAGGCCACCTAGGGCTATATGAGACTGAATCAGTCTAATGGGAAAACAGAGCTCATAGCCTTAATTCCAGCACTAGAGAGGCATATAAGACAGGAGCAGGGTCTCAGAGCTGGCCTTCTGTATTCTGGCAATTAGTCCCCAGCCACGCTGAGGATTCTAGAGGTCAGGATCACCACAGCCTTGGGAGAGGTAAAAGCTCTCTGGTGGCTGGGCTGCTTTGCTTCTCTGATCCTTAGCTTGAACTCCGATATCTGTTTCTGGGTTTTTATTATGCATGCTACAAAGTAAAATACTTGCTCCAGCAAGGCCACACTAACTCCAACAAAGCCGGTCCTCCTAATAGTGCCACTCCCTATGAGCCTATAGAGTTCATTTTCATTCAAACCATCACAGCTGTCATTTCCGGGCATTCTATCCACCTTAGGGAAAAGCTATTTCTTTGGCCACAGTGATGGTATCACAAACAGGTACCATCTTGCCTTGTGTTTCTGTGTAAGTACTGGGAGTTCAACTCAGGTCCTAACATTTGCAAGGCAAACACCTTACAGAAGGAATAGCATTCTAGTGGGGACTTTATTTTTCAAATTTTCTCTTTACTAGTGGCTTCCCTGTTGTAATGACTTTTTTTTACTATTTGTGGGGTTTTCTACAAACACCACTGTCAGCAGAGGAATGATCTGCAAGAGGCAAGAAGAAGATATAGTTCAGCACATCTTAGCTGGGTTGACACCAGGCAGTTTACTTTAGCCATATTTAAGCAAAGAAAAATTTTGGAAACCTGATGACAATTAACTTAATCTCGTGTGTGCCACAAATCATAGGCATATTTACACTCAAATTCTTTAAAAAGGGCATATTCCAAAGATGGTTACTGCTGATTCAGAAACAATGCTCAAGGTAGGGGTCTGGGGAGAATGACTTAGGTAAACTTAATAGCCTGTGGAATTCAGGATTGACTTGACCATAAGATAAGACAGAAGTTACTTAGACTGTTGAAAATAAAACACAAATTATATCTCTCATAGGATGGGTTTTATGGACTGAGAAGCAGTGACCAAGAATTAGGATAGTGGAAGTGTGGGATAAATAGGACATGATATTCTGGGGAATTTGGGTGCAGCCTGGCCCTAGAGATAGCAAAAGACCAGGCAATAAACGATATCCATTCCCAGGATTCTGGGTGGATAACTGGTAAATATCTCTATTCTTTGAAGAGATAAACCTGTGTGCTTAAATTTCCTGGGTTCCCTAGTGTTCATCTGTGTAAACAAGGACCTTGTACCTTTTACAATTGTTTACTCTACTCTATGTGTGTGTGTGTGTGTGTTTATTCCTGTGAACATGTGTGAGTGTGGAGGCCAGAGCACAACTTTGCCTGATGTTTCTCAGATATTGTCCATCTTGTTCATCAAGACAGTGTAACTTATGTGTCTAGAGCTCCTAGGTAAGCTAGGCTGCTAACCCCCAGAAAACTGTATTCCCAAGGTGGGGATTACAAGGACATATCATCACATTTAGTTTATTTATTTATTTTTTGTGAATTCTAGTTGTTAGGAGACTGAATGCAACTCATGGCTGCAAGGCAAACACTTTACCAATTGGATTCTAGTCCCTGGCCTAATGATTTTGTGTTAAGGCATTTTTGAGCCTAGGCTTTAAAGTTTTACCCAAGTTTTCCAATATTTTCATCTCTATCTTCAACTTAATTTATCTCTTTCTTTTTCACTTGTCTTAGTTATTTATTGTCCTTATTAGATTTTTAACATTCCTTAATTTTATGTTGAGTTTCTTGATTTTAAATCTTTATTTTATATAAATGTTCTAATTATATTAATCTTTGTACATATGCATTTTTATTATTTCTAAGTAATTCTGAAATTAAATGTTTTATTACAATCTTGAGCCATGTTTACATTTGTGAGTTCTTCATGGCATATATATATATATATTTCCCTAAATGATCTATTACTATTCCTGTTGCTCCTCTTGGCTAATAATTTGTACCGGGGACTGTGTGAAAAGATTGCCACCTATAACAATAACTGTTTTTTCAATACAGAGTTTATTAAATGGTATGACATCACTTACATCCAGGATGTGAAGTTAAGCATAGCATTTCAAAGCTCTTCGACACTATCATTCTCTAAAATGACAATATGACCTCATTTCTCAGAGTAAGGGGATATGCTACTTTAGTTCTTTCCTGTATCTTACCAGTAAGAATTCACTACTTTTGATTTCTCCAGTATTTAGGGCAGGGTGCTCAGTAATTCAGAAAATAATTATGTATTTTCTAAATAAAGTTTATGAGTGTGGTAGTATTAGTTGTGATACCCTGTAATCAAGGCTAAGTAGTTGTACTTTGGGGATATTGTTTTGCTTTCAGGATTGTTTTTCAAAAAAAATGGTACCCAGGTGTTATCCTGAAAAATGCAGTTTCCATGCTGTGGAACCCTGAGAGCTATTTAGGTTACATCAACTTAGCTGAGACAAGCTATTTGATGAAAGATGGAAAGACAAGTAAACATCAAAGAGATTCCAAAGTGCAGGAAATTGCAGCTCAATTATGATTATCATGACTTCAAAATCCACAAGAGAAAAATCAAAACAAATAGATATAATTGTAAATTTTAGCTCGTCGAATATCTAGATTGCTGTCCTTAAACTTCTGCACACCTAAGAATCACCTGGGAACCATAGGATGATTCCAAGGAGCTTACTGGGCACAGAATCTTTCATGGTGAGTCTAAATGTCTCAATATCAATGGTAATTGCTAGTGAGCCTTTTAAGATAGTTCACTCGCTTCAGTTTAGAGGGCACTGCCATGAAATGCTTCCCAGAAAATCTTTGAGTTCTGAGTCTTTCAGAATGGATGAAAAAATCAGAGCCTTTGTTTTCAATACAAATGACCCTTCAACTCTGTCAAAGACAGTGGCCATTGCCAACCAACTCAGCTTAATTTTCTGCTTTGGTTTATTCAACTGGGTGGCTATGAAGTGCTCCCTCCCACCCCCAGATGCTAAAGAATTATATAGTTGTCCAATGGCTTGACCCCATGCATAATATTCATAATCACAGACATAATAATCTCCACACATGCAATGGCCACACAATATATGAACTAACAGTGATGTCAGTTTTGATTATCTGGTAATGTAAAAACCAAAATATTCTAGAAGGGAGGAAAAGATGTCTTAGGAAATTAGAAAATATATAGATTTAGAGTCAAGAAGGCAACTAGACAGATGAAGTAGACACATTAATAAATGTAGGTGCAAGGACAGAGTCAGACACAGGAACATGTGTCCATTTATATAGTTCTTTTTGATTTCTTAAATTATTTCCATTTTGAGAGTATAATGTAATTACATTTCTTCCTTCACTTTCCTCCATCAAAACCTCTCATATAGCCCTCTCCACTCACATTCAAATTCCTGGCCTCTTTTTTCACTAATAGTGTGTGTGTGTGTGTGTGTGTGTGTGTGTGTGTGTGTGTGTGTTCTGAGAAACAAACTGTTCAGTCTATGCATAATCATACTCGTATATATATTTGCAGGGCACATAGTTTGGTATTGAGCAACCAAATGGTGTGCTTTTCCCTGGGGAAGACCACCTCTCCCACTTCCAGCTTTTCTCAGTTGTCTAAAGTCCATGAGGCCTCAATCCTGCACAGATACAAACTTGATGTTTGTGTACGGAGGAACTTATTCCTAAATTCATCAATCCCAGAGCATGGTTTTAAAATGTCACTTCTTCCTTCTGTATGTAATACATTTTATGCCTCTTTTTATTTATAACCTCTAACAGGTGAAAACCTAGAACAATGAGGAACTATATTCAAATCTCTTTCACCATGGTGACATTGATCAGAACCCTTACTATTCCTTATAGAGGAAATATGACAGGAAACTTTTGTGCCTTTGGATACCTTGAAATATGTAGCCTTTGTTTTCAGTCACTTAGTTTATTAGTCATTGGGAAAGGACACGTATTTGTTCATGTGTGCAATATCATATGAAACTTGAAGTTACTCTATTTGCCTTTGGCACTCAAATGAAAGGAAGAGGATGCTGGGGACAGTATCCCAATCCTACTCTTGAAAGAACTCATTCCTAAAGTAGTCACTGTGTTCAACTGGGACTTGCTCACTCTGTATTATTCCACAGGTTTTTTTTCCTACAAAGGTGAATAAATGCAGGTATTTAAAGAGGATTTCTTCTTTTAGTAATAGAGGAAATCATCTTCTCCTTAAATTATCTTTCACTTATTCTATACTCCAACAAAAATGTATACTCATCTTACTGAGTCTCTATACTGTAAAGCATAGACTCTAACACCCTCTACTAACCCAGTAGTTCTGAATCCACATGTGATCCCTGATTGTTGACTTCCTGCTTTTTGGTGTTTTATCAGAAGGTATTTTCTGACATTTTGTCTTCTGTGCATTTTGTCTTCCTCAAGTGGTTCCAGAGGTATGTTTTCTATTTCTCATCTCACTAGTCAGCTTCTACTTGGTTTTTCATTCACAAATTTGCCAATATAAAGCCTGGCTATATAGACAAAGCCTTTAAGATATTAACCATGCTGAGTTCAACATTTCTTCCAGTCTGTTGAGCAATCTCTGACCTTTATGCTCGGATAGTGCAGAACCTTCCACCCATCAGTACTCACTCTCTCTCACCTGCTTCTTCAGTTACTACCTATACTGAAAGAATATATTATCAAATATGCCTTGTTCTTTGCAGAACATGTTGTTCAATTATTTTCTGCAATGTACTCTGGTGTTAAAACAGCTTAAGAAAATCCTGGATTGCTATATCTCTCCTGAAGTTAGCACTGTCTGATAGTTACAGTGCTTAGAAAACATTCATCAAGAATGAACTTTTGTTGATGAATGAGAAAAAGGAAAAACAACATGATAATTGAAGAAAATATCTAGGACTGGCAATTACTCCAATGTGTAAAATAAAGGCAACTGCAGCTAGCCTATTTATATTAGCTAAACTTTTTATGTTCTGCCTTCATTTACTTGGAAGGAGTGAAAACCTGATGATTTCCACCTGGCAAAGCTTCAGTGATGAATAAAGAGACTTCTTTACTTGATTTAATAGAGAAAGCATTTTCCTGTTTAGACCTGGAGGGAGTAATATAGCACATCACCGAAGAGAATGTTTGTACCAAACCCTGTGATTTCTAAAAGGCATGTCTGCTATCTGCTAAGCCATGCTCAGAGAACACTGACATTCCTTCTGCAGAAATAATGGAAAGACATCCCTTAACTATGACTTTTGGAACACTTGTCATGAACGACCATCTGGAAATTTTATAAACATTTCACTGAAGTATCATGCACACTTCATGTTTTACACGTGGTAGATAAACCCAGTGAGACTAACTGACCTGGCAGAATTCGTAGAGCTGGTTAATGTCTCCAGAATTGGTCACAGAGAAATTTCTGAATTAACTACTTAGCGTGCTTCTAAATTAATCAGTAACAATTTCCTAGTGTTCACTGCAGTAATGTTATTAAGAAGTTCTGCAAGTAGCTATTAAGAAGACTCACAAATGAGCCTCTGAGCCCCCTGGGGATCTCCATGGCAGAGTTTGTTTTCATGTGATTGGAATCATTACCAGCAATGATGCTGAGATGTCATAGGTGGAACTTTCAGCAACTAACTTGGACCCTTGGCACATCACATCTTATTGATCTTTGCTATTCTCTATGCTAATCAGCTCCAGGAATTTATCCCACACACTAATCCACCCCAAATTGCATAACTTTACAGATTGGCATGTCAAGGTGAGCTAGCTTCCCCCAGTAACTTTCAGCTTTTGCAGAGATATCTCTCTTTCTTTGGGCTCCTGCAGATCTTGATGATGAAGCAAGAATTTCAAAATAAGTCCTTTAGTCAGAAGACATTCTTCATGATGGAGAAGTGGCAAAGGAAAGGAAGGAAAGACTAAGACAAGATGGGTCAAGGAGTGTGCTCTTCAATGGCTTGGCACTGGGAATCCAGCAATTTTTGCCATTGCACTGGAAAATGAGTGTTGAATCTTCATTGGTAGGGATTTCCTCCCTGGAGGACTAACAGGCAGATATTTGAGCTTTTCAGCACCTGGATTGGGCCTATCCATGTAACCAGAAGAAAATGTCAGGGAGAAAATCTCAGGTCCTGTAAGGAGGAAGGGCATCCCCGCCTACTGGTGATGAGGAAAAAAAGAGGGCCACCCCGGAGAATACCTGGGAGTCCCCAGTCACACTTGCCTGGCTCTTCGTTTCACTCCTTTACACCTCTTTGGTGTGACTGCTGGCTGTCTAGACCTCCATCACTTGTGGCTTGTTTAGTATTAAAAGTCATTCAGAATTTGTTCATTGAAACTTATACCACCTATCTGTGTAGGCTTTGGATCAACAACTAGAGTAAAACAGCATCTGGAACATGATGGTTGGAAAGAACAAACTATTTTACTAGTCTCCTACTTATAACATTTTTGAGGAAATTTTTATTTCATGCATATGGGCATTTAGACTGCACATATGCCTTACATCACATGCATGCAGTGCTGTGAATGTTTGAAGAGGTCATAGAATCTGCTGGATCTGGCTGGAATTAAAGATACAGTTAGTCATGGGTGCTGGGAGAGCAACCAGAGCTCTGAGCCTGGGCTCCTGCTTCTTCAGCCCCTCCTTTAAATTTTATTGGGACAACTGCAGTTGGGGCATCAGACAGGAGGTGTGAACACTTTGGGAGAAACCAGGAATTTTGTTTTACAGTTTATGTAAAGGAGTCGGCTGTCAGTGCCTAGTTTCACCTGCACACTTAGAAAAGGCATTTTTGATGGAGAACAAACTGCTCTACATGTAAATGACTCTCCCACTTTAGGATGAGTTTGTAAGATTGCAGACCTGACAGGAACTGAAACATCAGTGTCAGTCACTGAGAGGCACAAGAGGATTGTGTTTGAGTAAAGTGTAATAGCAAAGATGGTCTTGCCTCAGTACTCCTTTGTAAGGGATTTAACACTAGTGTAACTAATTTGAATATGAAGGACCAGATGTTAGTAATGAAGCAATTTCATTAGTGCGGAGTCAATGGAGGTAAGAAGTGTTTTGGTTTGATTGTGAAATTCTTCCATAGGCTCTACTCCAACATGTGGTCCCCAGCTGGTGGCACTCCTTTGGGAGTTTGAGGAAGTGTGGTGCTGGGGGTGGACCTTGAGAGTAGTGTCTACCACCTATGTAGGCCTGAGCTTTGGAGAAGGCCCCATCAGCATAGAACAGCATCTCTACCAGGCTTCTCTTGCTAGGCCTTCCCAGCAAAGAGGGATGTTTTTTTAATTTTAGAAAATAGTTTAGTACACTCTTGTTATAAAACTCATTTACAGGAGGTTACTCACATGTTCTTGTTCAAATTGGCTCCTGATAACTCATGAAAACATAACTAAACAAACTGTGGTAAATCAGAGAGAAGCAAAATGAGACAGGTATAATACATTTGCCTTGAAACATCCAACCTTTTGTCTTCTGTCCTTCCTTCCTTCCTCCTTCCTTCCTTCCTTCCTCCTTTCTTTCTTTCTTTCTTTCCTTCTTTCATTCATTCATTCTCTTTGTCTCCCTCTCTGTTTATGCCTTTCAAAATTACAATATGTCCCTATGTTTTTGTTTTGTTGTTGTCATTGTTGTTTGTTTGTTTGTTTTTTGAATCATCTAGAACTTTTCAGATCTGTTTTATTTCAAGATGTTGTAAACAGCAATGTGGTACTGGAAACATAATAGATAGGGCATAATATTTACTTTTTTCATGAAAATTGTTTGGCTGGAAAATAGAAAGGAAGGTGTAGGTGTGTCCTACTTTCATTTCTGGTGATGCGATAAAAATACCCAGACAAAACCACTTTAAGGGAGAAAACGTATCTTGTTCACAATTTCATGTACAGCTCTTCATTGCAGGGGAGTCAAGGTGGCAGACAGGGACTCGAAGGAGCTAGCCACATGGCATCACAGTCAACAGCAGATAGCAATGGATGTATGCACAAAAGCTGAGCTTTCTCTCCACTCTTACGTAATCCAGGATTCCCACCTAGGAAATGATGTCACCTGGAATAGGCCATGTCTTCTTAATCAATTAGTAAAGTCAAGACTTAAAACATGTTTAAGGAACAATTCACTCTAGACAATCCCTCATTGAGATACTCTTTTGTTTTTTTTTTTAGTTTGTGTCAAGCTAACAATTAAAACTAATATCATAGGGCCTTTAGACATCTCAGCTGACAATGCAGCCTAAAGCAGAGTGTCAAGTGTAAAGTGTTGTTACTGATGGAAGGGTGAGATAGTGTCTTGAGATGGTCTTAACAATCAAGTAAGAATACGTATTTGTCTTCATATAACATTAAATTCCTATCATTTGCAATGGCAGGTTAGAACATCATTAACAAGCATTGCATTTCATTTGCCAAATACATGTAAAGGCTGTTGATACAATTCTATCGTTTTTTTGTTGTTATTGGTGGTTTTTTGAGACAGGGTTTCTCTATGTAGCTTTGACTATCCTGGAACTTGCTCTGTGAACCAAGCTAGCCTTGAACTCATAGAGATCTGCCTGTTTCCCAAATGCTGGGATTAAAGGTGTGTGCCACCACCACCCAGGACAACTTTACCATTTCAATTTAGATTATAACACCCTAGGATCTGTGTACCACTGTAACAATGAAACCATATATATGTTACATAATGAGAACACATGTACATTTGTTTTGTGTCACATTAATGCAAGTTGATGTCATATGCAAAGTTCACACTTGAGAATTATGTAACTGGGTTTTAAAATGTTACAAAAATCCTTGTAGTGTTTTAGAAAAAGTTAGTATTTTGTCATGACCCACATCCATTACTATCCTTGGCTACTTACAGATGGTGGGGCATGGTTTAGATACCACAGACTTAAATTGTGTATCAAAACAAACTTTTTTCCCCTTGAATACCTTCTGTTAGGTATTTTGTCACATCAAGAGAAAAAAAAATAAGTGCTATAGGAATGAAGGCCAATCTCTGTACCTCTAGTTAGTAAAAAACTTACATTTATGTCATTATTATATGTATAAATCTAAATTTAATTTCCAAAATCTATTGTCAATGTAAATCTGAGCTGAAAAATGATTTTCTCATTGATGATATAGACATAAGGAAAATATTAATCTGATAGAGTTTTTGAGAGTATTAGATTACATAAAACATCTATTTATCACCAAGCATGGGTCCCCACACACATCATGATATTTGTTTTCACAAAAGCTATTACTACTTTGAAAATTTCCATTAAAACTTGCACATTAATTTTTCATAAGAGATAAGATATTTTCTAAACTAATTCTAGTCCTATCGAAATTACAAACAATCACACAATTGTATAATCATATATCAAATGAGCAAAAGCATAACTAAATTTGATTAAATATACTTTTACTAATTACATAAGTACACCATATTTTCCTGGTTGTTGTAAAAGTTAACCATTAATAGATTGTTAAAATTTACAGTGTGGTAAGAAGTCACTAAGACATAATACCACCTACTTCAAGTAAAATACTTAAAAAATAAATATTGTATATTAATCACACCATTAATTTTTTTCTGTTCATTGGAATAAATCAGAATCCTTTTGTATGCATTCGTAAATTGTGGGTGATTTATTGTAATGGCTGTGATTCAGGGGTATTTAAATGACTTCATGATTAAATGAGTTCCTACTAGCTCAGTCATTTAATTTAGTCATACCCTGACTCTTTTCATCTATATTAGACAAGCCTTAACAAGAACATGTATATCAAAAAATTAATAAAATAATCGTCAGCAACATAAAAAATCTCAGGAAAGAAAGAAAAGGCATAGAACTATCAAGTAAATTAATGTGTGCATGAAAAATTATCAAATTATAGTTTCTTGGCAGCAAATGCAAAATTAAAATAAAACATTTTAAGATAGAGTTACAACTTCTCAGTTGAGGAAGGTTTAAACAACATAAGGATGACTGAGGCTGGGACAGTGATTCCTTGGTTAAGAGCACTAGAGTTATATTCCCAGAGCCCGTGTCAATCATCTCACAGTCACTCACAACGCCAGCTTCCAGGAATCCAAGGCCATCTTCTGGACTCCCCAGGTGTGTGTACTCATATGCATACTCACACACAGACACACTTATAAAATAAAATTGCAAACAAAGAAAACACCACCACAAATAGGTCAAATGCTTTTTCTTTCTTTTTTAATTTTTTTCATTTTACATAGTAGTCCCCATTACTCCTCCCTCCCTTCCTCCCTCCCTCCTACCTCCTGCCATCTTTCCCCCCATCCACTCCTCAAAGAGGGTAAGGTCTTCCTTGGGGAATCCACAAAGTCTGGTATACCGAGTTGAGGAAGGACCTAGCCTCTCCCCCTGCATCCAGGCTGAGCAAGGTATCCCACCATAGGGAACAGACTCCAATAAGCCAGTTCATGCACCCAGGACAAGTCCTGGTCCCACTGTTAGCATCCCCCAAAAGAACAAGCCACATAACTGTCACCTACATTCAGAGGGCTTAGTTCGATCTCATGTAGAATCCCCATTCCAGAGTCCATGAGCTCTCACTAGCTTAGGTCAGCTGTGATTTTCCCAATCATGATCTTAACCCCCTTTGCTCATATGAGTCCTCATCCCTCTCTTCAGAAGCTCAGCCAGGGCTTGACTGTGGATCACTGCATCTGCTTCCATCAACAGGGTGTAGGTTCCATGGTGACAATTAAGGTAGTCACTAATCTGATTATAGGGGAAATCACTTTCTCCACTATTTCTAGGAGTCCTGGGTCATTCTTGTGGATTCCTGGGAGTTTCTATAGCACTGGGTTTCTCCCTAACCCCATAATGACTCCCTATCAAGATAACTATTTTATTACTTCCCCTTTCTGTCCCTCCCCCAACTCAAATATCTCAGGTCCTCATGCTCCCATCCCCCACACCCTCCCTTCTACCCACCTCTCAGTTTACCTAATTCCCTTTCCTGGGGTCCTCCATATGTATCCCTCTTAGGGTCTTACTTTTTACCTAGCTTCACTGGGGTTGTGAATTGTAGTCTGGTTATTCTTTGCTTTATGTCTAATATCTACTTTTGAGTGACTACACACCATGTTTGTCTTTCTGGGTCTGTGTTAACTCACTCATGATTTTTATTTCTAGTTCCATCCATTTTCATGCATACTTCAAGGTGGCTTTGTATTTTGCTGCTGAATAATACTCTGTTGTGTAAATGTACCACATTTTCTTTATCCATTCTTCAGTTGAGGGGCATCTAGGTTGCTTGCAGGTTCTGACTATTACAAATAATGCTGCTATGAACGGAGTTAAGCAAATGTCTTTGTGGTATGATAGTGCATCCTGGTATTGCTGGTCTTGAGACAGATTGATTCCCAAACTTTTGAGAAACTGCCATACCGATTTCCAAAATGCCTGTACAAGTTTGCACTCCCACCAGCAGTGGAGGAGTGTTCCCCTTAATCCACATCCTCTCCAACATAAGCTGGCATCAGTCATCAGTGTTTTTTTTTTTATTTTAGCCATTTTGACAGGTATAAGATGGTATCTCAGAATCTTTTGATTTGCGTTTTCCTGGTGGCTAAGAAGGTTGAGTAGTTTTCCATTTGAGTTTCTTCTGTTGAGAATTGTCTGTTTAGACCTGTACCCCATTTTTAATTGGATTATTTGGTAATTTGATGTCTAGTTTCTTGATTTCTTTATATATTTTGGAGTCAGCCCTCTAAAGATATGGGGTTGGTGAAGATCTTTATCTATTCTGTAGGTTGCCATTTTGTCTTATTGACCTTGTCCTCGCCTTACAGAAACTTTTCAATTTTAGGAGGTCCCATTTATTAATTGTTTTTCTTAATTTTAACTAAAAAATAATTTCTTTGACAATGTAACACATTTCTTTTGGTGCTTTTTTGACTCTTTAAATTAAATTATACATATAAACCTTTGATACTGCAATGGAATTCCTTCTCATCACTGTCTAACGATCACCAGCCATAAACATTCCCTGCATCCCTCATTATACAAATATACAAGCACAGGACATAAAAGCACCATCACAGTAAGTGATCCCAGGGCCTTTGTCGTCACTCAGTTCCTGGCTCAATCATGTTTCAACCTAAGCATTGTCATGGGCTTATTCTATGCTCGCAGAAATGAAACTGACTAGGGAAAAGGTAATTTTGGCTCTGTTTGAGGACACAGTTTATCATGGTAGTTAAGTCACTGAGACCCAAGTTTGAGTTGGCTGGTCATATTGCATCCACATGCCAGGAGGCAAGAAACAGTTAATACTTTTACTCCATTCATTTTATCCTTTTGTTGAGTCTAGGATAATAATGCCCAAGATCCTATTTCTAGTTCTATGCTACGAAGCAAACACACACACACACACACGCACACACACACGCACACACACACACACACTTGTACTTTTTCTTTATGAATCTAACTTACTTTACTTAACATAATGAATTTCATTTTCTAGAAAATGACATGATTTCATTTCCTTTTAAGGATACATGAGACTCCACTGTCTATATGTAACACACTCTCTTTATTCAATCATCTGCTGATGGGCATCCAGGCTAGCTCATTTTCCTGAGTATTGTGGATAGTGCATGAATAAACATTGTTGTGAAATGTTACTGTGATAGGTTTGCTTAACATTATCCCTCTATTAGTTTCTTCCTATATACCCATACACACATATAAAATGTTCCATAAGTTATATGTTATATATATTTTTTTATATTCCATATATAAGTGGAGGTTAAATCAATTTCCTCTAACATGGATGAGGTTACTTTTGATATTTGTTGGCTTCTATTGAAAATATTGTATGAAAGTCCTTTCTATGGGAGATGTAATGTGCATGTGTTTATGTGTGTGCACCCCCCACACACATAAATGCACACTGCACACACACACATACACACAAGCATAAGAGTGCACACACACAGGCACATTCTATAACAGGAACCCACAACAGACCAAAGTAACTAATATACCAAAGTCCAACTTTGTGCTCACATGAGACTGTAGTGGGTTACTAACAAGAATATGGGTGATGGGTTACTTATAGGAGTAGGTTTTTGACACAGAAGCAGCTGATTTCTCACACGTTTACCCAGGCACAGGTGATGACTCATGGAAGCTGTGATCCTAGGGTTCACTGTACAACTTGCAGGCAGCAGAACAGGTCTGAGAATCTCTCTGCAACTCAGCTGTTCAAAACCTCTTCCTCTAGTTTTCTACTCCTTCCAGAATCCTGGAAAGGGGTCTTTCTGAATCTTGCAAGTTCCCCCTTTCCTACACATGCGAATTATTTTTTTACTTCCTGAGTCATAAGAACTTGTCACCCCCTCTTGGAGATGGCTCAGAGGAAGCATCTAGGCAACAACTTGGCATCTTTTTTTGTTCCTCCACTTCAGGATATCGATTTTACCCCTAAATTTAGTCTCTGAATTCTGAATATTAATGTTGGAAAAATCAAGTTATTTTGTTTAAAAATTTTGATAAAGATTATTATTTCTTTTTTTTAAAAAGTCCTATATGATTACTGTGATACCTGCTTTCTTTTGGCCTTTAACCTTTGTGATTTGATGATATTCTGTAGAGCTTTGCATTGAATCATTTCTCTTTTTGTGTATTTGATATAAGATTTTGCTTTGTGATTACATATGTAAATTTTTACAGCAGTATTTTTAAGCAATAACATTATGACATGAAATTGATGGTTTTTCCTCCCCTTGTGCACGTTTTAATTTTTATGGCATAGTTTATATAATTTTGTATTGTATTTCAATTAAATATTTTTATAGCTGGCAATCATTTTAATGAAATTATATTTTACCCAAACTCTGGAAATATAATCCAATTACAGATACTATTACAGTATTGTGACACTTTTATTTCATTCCATAGTTACTGTTAAATTAGTTTATATTTGGTGTTATCATTCTAGTAGCACCTCTACTTTACTTGGTTTAATGATTTCTTTAACATTTACTGCAAGGCACGTGTTATGGCAGTGAACTCCCTTGAGTTTTATTTCTCTAAGAAAACCTTGATCCCTCCTTGGTTTCTATGGAATGGCTGTAGCGGATGAAATATTCTTAGTTAAAAGAAAGGTTGTTCCCCCCCCCAATGTTTTGAAAAATGTCATTCTACCCTACCCTGACCTACAAAGTTTTTACTGTGAGACCTATGATGTTGCAGTGAAGGTTGCCATATCAGTGAGAAAACTCTTTTCTCTTGCTCTTTTCCTGGCTCCCTCTATTCTTTGAATTATGTCATTTGACTCCATCTTGATAAATCCTTCTTTGGGTTGAAGTTGGAGATCTGGGATTCATTTGCTTGGATTAGCTTACTTTTCCCAGTGTCGATAACCTTTAGATATTATTTCTTAGTAATTATTTTATTGATAGATAATATTTAGTTGTATAGCACATTTCTATTTTAAGAGTTTTTAATCATGTGCAGAATTTGGTTTCATTGCATCATTTTCATATAAAACTTGTTATATTGATTTTTGTTCACCTTTCATCCTCCCTAAACCATGTCTACCATTCTATCATTCAACAGCCTCTAATAAAAGTTAGCACTCAAAGAATGAGTTTCCTTGTGGGAATTTCATGCATATATTTTATTACATTCCCTTCTTAGTCATTCTCCTTGCCCACTGCCATCTCTCATAACTTTTGTCCTACATTCATTGACTCATTTATACCTCAAAAATAGGCTTCACTCTGCCTCTGTGTTATATGTATTCCATTACACTCTTTAGTCAATCATTTGCCTTCCCTTAAGACTTCTTTGTCCTCTCTTTTTTGCCAATTTAAGTCTATAGTCTATATATAAGAGAAATAAGAGAGCCTTTGTCTTTATTTGACTTCTGCCAGTTCCATCCATTTTTCCTACAAACGTCATGATTTCAATTTTTCTTTGAGATGAAATTTTTGACTGTGTATATCTATCACATTTCTTATCCATTTATCTGTTGATTATCTAGACTGATGGTTTCTTAGCTATTGTGCAAAGTACAATGGCTACTTTGGGTATATATCCTGGTCATATGACAGTTCTAATTCTAGTTTCCTGAGGATCTCTATATTGTTTTCTGTAGTGCTTGCAAGAGATTAAACTCTTACTTTCCACAGTTTGCATTTCCACTTTCTCTACAGTCTTTTTAGCATTTATTATCTTTTGTTGTACATAATATCATATTGATAGAGAAATATAGAATCTCAAATGATTTCTAGGGCTATCAAACACCTTTGCAAGTATATGTCAACTATTTCCTTTTCTTTGCCTTGTGTGTGCATATGCAAGTGTGAGAATGGGCATGCTGAAGCACATGTGTGAAGGTCATAAGACAACCTTGGATTTTGGTCCATACCTCCCTTCTTGTTTTAGAAAGGCCCTCTGCTGTTTTTCTACCTCATACAGAAGGTAAGCTAACCAGTAGGCATCTGGAGTTTTCTAATCTCTGCCTCTCATCTCTCCATAGGACCAATGGCATCACAGGCATTCCCGTTACCTATATGGATTTTGTTTGAGTTCTAGACATCCAACCTGAGGTGCTCATTCTTGCAGAGCAAGTATTTTTACTTTTACTCATCAAGCCATCAACTAGTTTTCTTTTTTCCATTTTAAGGAGAGTTTATATGGTTTATTAGATCATCATTAGCATTTAGAGTTCAATCTTTGCAGCTCTTTGTGCACTCTAGATATTAATTCTGTATCAAATGAATTATTAGCAAATATTCCCATTCCATAGGCCTGTTTCATATTCATGCCTGATACTATAAACTAGAAAAATGTTCACATCTGGATAGGTGTAGACACAAGGGGTAAACACAAAGTTGTTATTTGGTTAAATAACATAATAAATTATCATACCGAACTGACATCTAAATACTTTTGTTCGTATCCCATAGTCCTAAGTTGCTTCAATGTTAGTGATAGAGACCCTTCCTTTTATAATTAGTGGCAATTAATGCAGAGATTCATAACTCATTAAATGCTGTTAGTAACTGTTTTAGTTTACAATATCAAATTTTACAGAATTAATACTAAGCATACATAATGCATGTTTTGCGACTGAGGTCTGAAACCCACTTACACAGGAAGCTGGAGAAGGAGGCACACAAGTCAAGCTCTGGGTATACTACAAAGTGAGTTCAAGGCCAGCCTGGGAACCTTAATGAGACTACATCTCAAACTATAGAGTAAAAAGAAATGTACTATCAGTATAGCTATGTCCTATATAAAGCAATTGTTTAGCATGTGAAAGGTCATAGGTCCCCAATATTATAAGAAAAAAAATCCATTTTAAAGAATGAATTATTCCCTTAAACTTATTGAACCATTTTTAATCTTCATATATCACTAAAAGAGCTGTTTGGAAACTAAACTGCTAAGACTCATCCCTGCCGAGCCAGATGGCTGTTCTGCTCAGTATGCGTGTGAACTTGGGCCTAGGTACATGGAAATAAGGAGTCCCTTTGTCCTTTGCTGAACTTATCCCCTCTTGTAGGAATACTTTTACTTGATTTAAGTTTAATATGTCTGTCTTGCTCCTTTCACATATTTGTTGTAGGGTCTTGGTACGCTCACTGATAAATACCTTCCAGTTAGAGAATAAATGAGTCTTTGTCAGCAGCACAAAGGGCACAATGCTCTCTTCCCACATTGTCACCAGCTTCAGTGGACTTGCACCTACCATTGAGGCTATGCCACAGCATATTTCCTCTGTGTGAAAAAAATCACATTGTCTGTTGCCTGTATGTGCCACAGCTTATTCCATATGATCAATACCTGAAAAGTGAGTGACATTCTGGGATTGTTGTTCCTGGGATGGGAATCAGATGTTGGTTTCTTGATCATATCACAGTGCTTAGGTTAACATCATAGCAAAACCTGAATAACACAATAAGCAATTGTATGAATGTGTGTTAGAAGATTATACTCCGAGAATATATCATTATAAGAGAATGTTTACTTTAAAAAAAAAAACTTGCCGGGCGGTGGTGGCACACGCCTTTAATCCCAGCACTCAGGAGGCAGAGGCAGGCAGATCTCTGTGACTTCGAGGCCGGGCTGGACTGATAGGCTCCAAAACAATACAGAGAAACCCTGTCTCGTAAAAACCAAAAACCAAAAAAAAAAAAAAAAAAAAAAAAAACAGAAACAAAAACAAAAAAAAAACCTCGTGCAGTAGGTAAGCTTGGGCATTACTCATTATACTTAAAGTACTATAAATGTTTTGAAAAAAAGATAATACAGGGATTGAAGAGACGATTCAGCTATTAAGACTCCATCCTATACTAGCAGAGGACCTGAGTTTGATTCCCAACATTATAAAAGGCAATGCCCAACCACCTGTATCTCCAGATCCAGGGAATCTGGATCCCTCCTCTGGTCAAAGCAGGTACCTGCACTCATGTACATTTACCCCTTCATGCAGACACACAAACACACACACACACACACACACACACACACATGTACATACACAATTAAATATAAATCTTTAAAAAGTGACAATGTACAATGAAATAAGTATTCAGGACCCATATTACCTAGTATCTAATGGTTCACTATGTAGTTTAATCAGTCACTGAAAATTACAGTGACAGAAGTTAGACTAGTAGATCATTAGGATAGAAAATATAAGAATAGACCAAGATTAGAAAGAAAAGTTAATTTTGACACAAATGCAACCCTCAGATGGGTCCTTATATATTATATAAAGTTCATACATAATATGTCAGAATTACCCTGCAAAATTCTATGTGCTTCCGAAGAAAATATAAGATCTTTGTGATCTAGCATCCGGTGATGCCATTTATAGTCACGGCTCATGAAAAGAAAAAGAAAGGCTGAGAACAGAGCTCAGTGCTTAGTTCTTGCCTGCTTTCCTTGAACGTCTAGGTTTAGTTACTAGACCCACACATACCTCCATACACACAGAGTGATGGAATCTGTAGAGATGGCTCAGGAGCTAGAATCATCTGTGTTGGGTGACCCACAACTGTCTAGTATTGCATCTCCAGGGGGATATGAACTATAACCTTGGTAAATACTGAGATACAACTATCATAATGACAGACAAATGTCTGCCTTGTGTATCATATGTTGATAATATGGACAAATTAGTTGTTTTATGCACTAGTCCTGAGCATGTAAGGTGATGAGCCACTGTGCAAAAACTACTTTTTCATCTAGGATATAAGTGAACTTAAGTATGTGTTTATAGCATATAGCCATCACAAGTTGGGCCTAAAAAAGGGTTGGATGCGAGGCGTGTAACCTCCTGAGCCTGACTAGAGTTTGGTAACCTGTCTCTGGCCTGCAACCTCCACATGGGGGTGACTCAGCAAGACCTGATGTAAGATTGCCCCTTGCCTATCTACCTGACAGCTTGGTGGAATATTATTGGCCCTTACTTCTTGTCACCTTACCCTATCCTATGATTCCCAACCCCTACCTCAGCCCTATATAAACTCCTGCCTGTTGGAATAAATCGAGATCCTGCTTTGACAAGTCTCCCGACTCATTGTGTATCCAACACCCACCCCCTCAACTAGTAGGGAGAAGGGTCTGAGTCATCCACACTCACCATCCAGCTCAGCCCCAGGGAAGAGACTGGCTGGACCAGCCCTTCCCCTACTCCACCTGCTGGAGGATCTGGCAATCACACACCTAATAATTTGTTTTAGAGAAATATAACACTTTGTTCACTTACAAGTGTATATAAATGTTCATAAAGGTTGGATTTGAGGACCACAAAACTGAAAATCAAGCTAAATATCTTTAATGAATATACAGAATTAAAAAACGTATAGTTAAACAATGAAATAACACTCAGAAATAGTATAGGGCAAAATCAGAGGTTAAGGGTATGGAAGTGAATTTAAAATGCCAGTATCAGAGGACTACATGTTGTGTGATGCCATCTATATAGCCTTCTTAAATAGACAGACTATGCGATAAAGAAAAGGTCAATGGTTACAAAGGTTGTTTTGGAACTAATACAAATAAGAGCATCAACTAATAACGGAGAGACATTCTGAAAAATATTACTGAATTGTAATATCATAAGGTGTGTGCTATGGTGGTTACAAATGTCACTAAGCAATACCATCTCATGAAACCACTGTAGTAAGCACAGAAAATGCCCCCACAGAATTCAAATGCACTGGATTACTTATGATAGCCAAACCTTGATTGTGACAATCATTACTAGAATCCACACAGATGGTAAAATTCCACAGAACTGCATTTTTAGCAGCATGTATAAAGACTATCTAATGATGCTCTTTAATAACTTATCCATCCATTTTGTTCCAAACTCCTTTAAGCATGCCAGAAGATCAGATGGAAGTAGTAAGCAAGAATGCTGAAAGGCAGAAAAATATGTCACATTCTGTCTCCTGGAGTAAAGCATTAAATAAATTCAGTAAGCTTACCTCTGATAAGGTAGGACTGCATAATTTTTGAAGCCTTTTATATTTATATTCTCTATTCTAAAGTATGAGCCTGATAGAAGATTTCCACTGAGAAGGGGAGTTATTGCTCCCAAGACTGCAATTCCTTATTCCTTGAAGAAAATAGCAATTTAATTCCATGTATTTGAAAGACAGCAAGGGGAAGGCTAGGGGGAAATGATCGAATTATATTATAATCTCCAAAAAGAAAAAAAATTAAAAGACTAGAGTAATGAACAGATATGAAGATCATGATGGAGGGAATATAGTTTTCAGGATCTTTAAAAATGTCTACAAAAATTTGGGGAGTATAGTTGGAAGCTCATAGAATGATCTTAGGTAGCTGGACTTGCAACATCCTGGTACAACTCAACTAAGATGATCTTGTAACATAAGAAGTCACAGAACCAAGCAGTGGTCTTTAAAATAAATAAAGAAAACCCCAGGAAGACCATGCTCTCCAATATTTTAAGGGTAGCCACGAAGGACATCATACGGAGAAAAGTTCTGCTTTGTTACTTCTTATCATTGGGTACACAGCAGGGATAAGATTCTTGAGAAATTGGAATGATAAACACAAGACCAGCTATCTGAGGTGTCAAAGGAAGAAAATACTTATAAACCTCTGGTCATCAACAATGTGGTTATGATATACCTCAAACTTCAAATGTGGCAAATCACAAATACCTCTCATATTCACTCAGTGTTAGCTATTCAGCTACTGAAGGAGAATAAGAAAGTTCTATGACCCAATCTTATTCTCTGTGTTGTTTCGCTTTATAAGATTATTTTGTCTTTTACAGCTATTTTAATGGAGATTAGTTAAAAGGAGTTGAAAAGGCACACACTGAGTGACATTAATGGGAAGTCCAAGTGTCAAGCATGTAATGAATGTGATTTTTTTTTCTGTTAGTGATTTCTGAATGTGATTTTTCTTTGTTAAAGATCAGCAATTTTTGAAACTAAGTTAGCTATTAGGGAAAATGGAGCTCAATAATTTGTACCCCAATTTCATGATTACATTTTGTTTCTGAAGTGACAAGTACTAAAATATGCTAATAAATCAGAGAACTGGAGCCCAGGAGCATGTAGCTCTTATTATGTAATACTGTTTATTAATTCAGTTAATTTGACGGAAACTCCCTTGCCCTGTTCCATCATATAATACAAATTATCTTCACCCTGTTAGCTGATGCTTGCTGATGTTCTGATTGTTAAATGAGGTTTATTGAATTGCAAACAAAATATAATTAGTGTATAAAGGAGTTTCTTTGCCCACTTCCTTCCTTAGTTATTTAACCTTTTGTCTTTACGTATTTAATATTTAGAAAAGTTTTGACTTATACTCATTATTATTCCTAGTTTACATGTGGAAAATGGCAATGAGGTTAGATAATTTACCTATAACATGGAGATAAAAAGGGTGGTATAGTTTCAATACTCATAATTCCTTTACCAGGAAATATTGAAGGCATGTACATATATTCAAGATAACTCAAAATGCTAAAGACCAACTCATTCATTTGAAATAGGGTTTCCAATTATCTATTGTAGTTCTTTTTCATAGTAAGAATATAGGTATTAGCCTTATAAGAAAAAGGTGTCTTTACCAAACTTAGTCCTTAATTGTTCTTGGTCTATTGATTGTTTCCTTGTCAAGCTTCCTTGTATATGTCCTATATATTCACTTCACCTGAAAGTAATAGCTCACACTATTGCCAATAAACATGGAATACCAAAAAGTATGAAGATACTCATGCTACAACATCATTGAATCTTAAAAGTCATTGATAATGGGGCCTTAAACCTCCAATAAAAAGAAACTAACCCAAGGGGTGAGTATAGAGGATAATTGCATAGAACAGCAGGCAGGATTAAAGCAATGAAGGAATGCAGAATTAAATTAAGACTCCAGTATCCAGCATCTTTCAATACATTTAGTAATATAAGCACAGCATGATATTTAGATTACACATAGCAAACCTTCAGGGATGCTACTACTACGTTATTCACCACTAACTTTTAAAACATTCCCTCCTGACTCCTCCTGATATCTTTATCATCCCAGAGCTCCCACTTAGTGTGCCTAGATCTAAACTTCTACCCAACATTGAGAATAGCTACATTCCAGAGCTGAGTTTAAGCTTTGACTTGAGAAAGAAACTACAGGCCAAATATTAACAATAAAACAATGCATACTTTTTCTATTTTCTTTCTATAAAGGATAAGCGATTACCAGAACCTCTTTCAGTTTATGTCTATAAACCAGTATTTGTAGTCAACTTACTTAGAAGTTAATTATAAAAAATGATCATTTAGCCAGGCGTTGGTGGTGCACGCCTTTAATCCCAGCACTTGGGAGGCAGAGGCAGGTGCATCTCTGTGAGTTTGAGGCCAGCCTGGTCTACAAAGTGAGTTCCAGGACAGCCTCCAAAGCCACAGAGAAACCTGTCTCGAAAAAAACAAAAACAAAGATCATTTATGCTCAGCTCCATGTCTTCAAAGTTTTGTATCTAGTAATCATCAATTTTTGGTACATAATAGCAAAACAAATATACTTTATTTAAAAACTATATTATCTCTGTTATCTGTCTCTTTTAAGGACAGCAGTAATGATAATGTAGCCTCAGAATTTAACCTAATGCTCATATACTAAATCTTAAGTCCAACAGATCCCTAACAGAAAACTTTTAAATTTTGATTAAAGAATAAAAAGCATTATACTGTGTAGCATAAGGTGATGGAGTAGCAGATCCTGACCTTCATACCACAATTCCAGCTCTGAACAAATCCCCAACCTATTCATAACCTATCTCTACATAAAAATCGCCCCCAGAGAGCTTAGGAGTCTAGCTAAAGACGTAGCATCACAGCAGAGGAAAAAATAGAGTTTTTATTTGCATTTTCCTGATGATTAAGGACACTTAATACTTTGACAACATTTATTGGTCATCTGTGTTTCCTCTTTTGAGAGTTCTATGCTCAGTCCCTTAGCTTTTTTGCCAGGTTTTTTTGTTTAGTTGTTTCTTTTCTTCTGTTTAGGCCTATGTTTCTTTGTGTATTCCAGACACTAATTCTCTCTATATAAGCTATTCTGAGATTTCCCCATCACCCTCCTCAGAATGGATGTCATCAGGAACACAAATATTAACAAATGTTGCTGAGGCAGGGGAAAGGAAACCTCATCTAATATTGGTGTGAGTATAACCAGTATAGCTATTATGGAAATCAGTCTGGAAGTTTGCAAAGAACTAAACAGACCCAGCTAACCACTTCTCAGCATGTACCCAAAGGAAATCATGTGGTATGAAATGTAAGGGAGTCTACTAGGGGTTAAAAAAAGGTAGTGGAATGGAAAGTAGAGATTTGAGATAGATATTGGAGTATGGGCAAAGAAATGTAAATATTTTTGGAAAACCTACTAATTTATAAGTCAAATAAATAGAATAATAAAAATGCTTAAACAGAGATAATCCTATGTAGGTGAATAAAATGACTCCAAGAGCCGGATAGGTTTTAAATGAAAACCTGGCACTATGAGTGGGCATCCTGCCTCCAAGTTTCTGGCTAGGGAGTGTCCTGAAGCTCTTAAAGTGATACAGCCTATTGCTGCTGCTCTTGCTTGATCAACAGAACTAAATACTAAGACCTTATTGCTTGAGACATTACATTCTTCTGTGCAGAACACTAAGAAAAACAAGTAGAATTGATTGAAATGGAAGCTTCCACCCTTTTGGCTAGCTTCCCATGTTATAAGGTGCTCTGCAGGTTGCTCAGGGAAAATTATCTGCAATCTTACTCAGCTGTGGATTCTGATACATTGCCAGCTTGCTAGGAAAGATGCACCCAGTGATGCAGAAGTGAGATGAATATTTTGGGAGTAATCAATGACTATGTGTTTAGATTTATGGCCCACTGTAGTAGTGAAGCTATTGTTGACTCTTTCACTAAGTGGAACTAGGATGCTGTCAAACCAACTTCTAATTATGTTTTTTTCTGCCTATAGATGAGTGCTGCTCTCAGCTTTGGTTAGAGGGACATTTTTATTGCCATGGGCACTGATTACTACAGAGGTTCATAACTGATCAAAGTGTTGAGAATAAATGACTATTGAATCCTCAGCCCTAAATCTGGCATATATATGACACTATCCAAGATTCAGGAGATATCTTAAAAGAAGAGTCAGAAAGAATATAAGAGTCCAAGGAGGGACGGAATGTTGTGGAACACACTTTACTAGTCATGGCAAAGTCATAGAACTCCTGGACTGGAAGAAGCTGTGATTCCCTGCACAAGACCTGCACATTATCAGATCTATCAAGGTAACATTGTGTACAAGGGAGGGGCCATTTCCTGCCTTTCCCTGAAGACATTTATGCAATGATATCCCCTAGGGAAGAAGGCCTTTTGAGGCCCCCAACGCCTCTTGAGACCCCATAAGCAGGTATCGGCTCCTTAGAGAAGGGAAATTTCGTTTGCTGTTTTATGTAATTGGTTATTACCCATGAAACTTACATCTGTCAGTAAACCTTCACTCATGCTCCTTTTAGCAACTTTAATTAAACTTATTGGGTCACACACCCACAAAAAGACATGAAAGTAAGAGGGGGGCTATTTGGGCAGATAAAGGGATCCATGGCAGTGGGAGGGAGATAAAAGAGGGGGGACGGGGCTGAAAATGATCAAGACGCATTATATACATACACAAGAATAGGAAATGAAATCCATTACTATGAGCAATTAATATATGCCAATCAATTGTTTAAAACTAAAGCAATATAACAAAAAGCAAACAAACCAAAGATGATGATATAGAAACTTTAAAATGGTTTAATCTTGTCTGTATCAGTTCATATCCACTATTAGATGTAAAAATAAAAATCTTGGACCCTGAAGTCTCTGCCTTCTGAATTCCAGTGGTCTGACACAGTAGCTACAAACTGCTCTAACCAGTACGTGCATATGTTTTAGCCCAGAGCTGAGCAGATATCACATCTGATATTAATCCCTGCAGAACCTGATGCTGGCCTTGGGAAACACATACCTAGATATATATACTATTAGACCTAGAGGCAATGTGTTCAATGACCACAACAGTCACCAGAGAACCTTACTACCCGCAGTGTCATAATTGCCTTGATGAACACCCAAAATACCTGAGCTGTAATGATACCATGCTCCCTGGTCTCAAACCCCCAAGAGTCCGAGTAGATGGTATCTTATGCGATAATGGTAACTGCCACTATACCATTTAGTATGTTATTCTAGATGACAACTTTGTACATATATTGTATCCCTCCAAATTAAAGGTTCTTGCTTAAAATAGTAAACATAAATTTAAAAAATATTTCTTCAGGTAACACTAAATGCATAGTAACTGAACTCAAAGGAATCTCTGGAGCATCTTGTGTTGTCCAACAAACTAACTGTGTGAAAGAACAAAATGCCCGTGCACAATAGACCACAGATAATGAAATGGGGAATAAAATTACAATCTGAAATAATAAATAGAAAACACAAGAAGGACTAAAACAGGAATTCTGGATATGAAAACCCCAGTAACTGAAGAAAAAAAAACAAAATAAAAAAAACAAGCAAAATCCAACTAAGAGCTCCAGACATTTGACAGGAAAGTGGAGTGTGTCAACACACAGTAGCTGAGAACCAGAGATTAAAGAATTTTGAACAGACAAGAATAAATATTTATTATATAACAAGGAACCATCACAAAATGAACGCACTTCTCTTTTTGTGTGTTTTGTAGATGCTTTATCAAGAAGCAGTTTCCATTTCCTGTGTCCAGTTACGTGGTCCCAGTGTACAGTTATTCAGATTCATCACTGTGTCTTTTATTTAGAATACTGTCATTACCTGGAAGGAAAAATCCCCACATCCCCCACACCAAAATTCTTGGGCACTGCTTTCTGCTTAACATGTCATGTGTAGAAAGAAATTTCTGTCCTACCCAGTCCCACGGCTGTTTAGTCCCACATAAATGCACAGAGGCTGATATTAATTATAAATGGCCTCTTATTGGCTAGCACTCTATTAATTATTATCCCATTTCTATTAATCTATGTATCTCCACGTGGCCTTGGCTTACTGGTGATGCCTGAGTCTCTTGTTTTCTCAGCAGTTACATGGCATTTCTCTCCAGATCCCTTGCTACATTCCTCCTCCCAGCTTTCTCCTAGTCTGGTAGCACTGCCTGTGCTTCCTACCTGGCTACCCATCTTGTCTGTCCATGGGCTGAAGCAGCTTTATTCATCCACCAATAAGAGAAACATAGTCACAGCATACAGAATGGCATCCCTCATCAGTCATGCCACAACAACACAGTCATACGTGCCCTGTCCTACTTAGCCTAGTGATTCCAAGCTTCCCCCGTGTGTTACAGTGCACTTCATTTCTTTATATTCCTAAATAATACTCTACCATGTGGATACACCATGTCTGTTTATCCGTCCATGGCTATAGATGTTCTGGGCTACTTCCATTTGAGAGCTGTTCTGAATAATTCTACCATGACCATCTGTGCACAAGGTTTTCTATAAATATATGTTTTAATTTCTCTGTTGTTTTTATTCCATTCCTGAGTAAAATGGCTAGATCACATAGGAACTCTATCAATTAAATTTCTATGAAGCTTCCAGGATGTTTCCATAGCAACTGGACCATGTTACACTACCACAAGCAGTTTAGGAAGTTCTGGTTCTACATTCTTTGCCCATACAGTCTTTGATGACTTCAGGTGACATGCACACTTTTGGGTACACAGCAGTGTCTCCACTAACACATTTCTTAATAGAAATTTCACAAACTAGAGGAGTGTGATAAGATACTCAAAGTATTGAAAGGAAACCACTTCCAAATAGGATATTGTTTCTGGAATAGATCTTTTGAGAAATGAGGGAGAGATAAACACATTAACAGACAAACAGGAATAAAAACAGTATATAGGCACAGAAGTTATATTCATATAATATGTCCAGACATTAAATTTTAAAAAGTTGGATACGGAAATGCTAATGGCTTCTAGTGTAAAGTTAAAAGACAGAACAATTAGAAACAACCATAGATAAAATAATTTGTTCATGGATATACAATATACAAAATGTAAATTATGACATCAAATCCAATGTATAGAGAGTGAGTAAAATGCAGTTTTTATCTGCAGTAACGGTTTAATTGCTACTAACTTAATATTATATTTATGCTATTGTACCAATAAACTGTTATCTATGAGCTTCATTAACAAAATCACAAAGCAAAACTCTACAATAGATTTACAAACAACAACAGGACTAAACAAAACAATAGTATCCTGAAAACATCAAAAGAGGAAGAAGCAGAACTTTGAAGAAACAACCGGATAAATTGAAGAAAATGACAACTACAAAGTTCTGCCTCTAAATAATTACTTCAGCAGTAAATATATGAAACTACCCAACCAAATGATACTGAGGTTGAATGACAAAGAAAACCTCGTGGGTCCAATGTGTTTACAAATGAGAATAAATACAGTCTTAAAAATAAAATGGGAAATTATTCCACAAAAATTCTAACCAAGTGAACAGGTAGTCATAATTCAAAGGGAAAAAATATCTGTAAGTTAAAAGGAAATCACTAGAGATAAGGAAGAGGAGCAATAGAATGCTAAGAGGGTTATGCAGCCAGGCACAGTGGAAAAGAACATGCTCCCATCAGTAGGCCATCTGACCGTCTAGAACATTCACTGGGTACCTAGCAGGGAATGACTGACAGCAGTAACAGTAAGCAACTCCAGTAATGAGCAGAGCACCAGATAGCACTTCAGGAAGGAAGAAGCATCCCAAAAGTCACAGAATAAATGGACTTGAGACAGAGAGAAGGTTTTTTTTCTAAACAGGAACAGAACACTCATTTTGTCAAATGCATGGGGAACCACTTTTAAGAAAGATTGTAGATCAAAAATATTTTTGAAAGCTCAGGAAAAATGTAACCATACCAAGTATCTTCTCAGTGAATAAAAGCCAAGAACATTCACCGGCAGATGGAAAACGGACAGTCTTTCTTGGCCACCCCCATGTCACACAGGACAAGCCAGGAAGTACATCCCCATCATAGACTGGAGTTCAGGTGCCAGTGGGAAGAACTGCATGTAGTCTTGATGACTGAGGAGGCCAGGGGGCTCTAGTCTCACCACCACACCTCCAGGTCTTCTGTCCTCTTAGAGCCCTTGAGCTTCAACTTCTCCTTATAAAACTTTGGTCTGATTCATCCCACTTGCTAGGCTGTGGTTCTGATAGGACTTCCCAAACATTCCCAATTGACACACTGCCAAGCAATCAACACCTCCTGCCTGGACTCATTCTGACACTCTATGACTCGCACCTTATGCTAGACTAATGAATGAGTGTACTTGTTACACTTCCATAGAGGGTGACGTTCTACTGGTGTGGAAGCTTTCTTCCAGTTCTGAGTCCCCAACTAGCCACTCTGCCCTTTCCCATACCAGTGAAGGGACTCCTGGGAGTTTTTTCTTTTCTATATCAGCACCTAGAACAATGACTGCCACCCATCAAGTACTGAATGTGGTTTGCTTTAGTGTACGAAGATTATTGTAATAGTTTTTCTAAAACATCTTTCTTTTCATTTCTTTTTTTTTTCTTTTTGGTTTTTCGGGATAGAGTGTCTCTGTATTGTTTGGGAGGCTGTCCTGGAACTCACTCTGTAAACAAGGCTGGCCTCGAACTCATAGAGATCCTAGATCCACCTGCCTCTGTCTCCCGAGTGCTGGAATTAAAGGCATGCACCACCAACGCCCAGCTAAAACTTTTTTCTTACAATACCTAATCTAACTAAAGATAATGATGTTTTCTCCCATAACTGACAAAATAAAAAAGTCACAATTATTTATCAGCAATTCCTTATTTCGGTAACTACATGATTACATATCGTAAATAGCTTTAACTTTAAGAACATGTGCATTAAATAATCATTTTTCCCTTCATATGTTGTATGGACACTGAAGATCATTCACAGGCATCCTGAGGCACCATACATAGCTCACCTGGTCTGACTCACACTCACTGACATCACTGAGGTCTGTATTGGATTTCTCTGTTCATTCCTCACATTGGCATCTTTTCTTCATGTATTTACCCCAGTGCCCAGCATTTGTTTACCATACCTAGGACAGAGACTTGTACCACTGAGAGCCCTAGTCAAGAACCTGACTTCTCTGCACACTTAGAGACCTGCCTGAAAGATCCTCTGCGGCCGTTCTCCTCCAAGGAGTTCTCATGTGCTGTTTCCTCCATGGTGCAGCAGTTTTTACCATCATCCTTCGTTGTCTCAAACATGTCTGTCTCTAGTGGGAATAGACTCAAGGAAACAAAACTACGAAAAACTTCCTCTTGCATTTGAAAGCAAGGTTATTATCCCTGATTAACTAAGAAAAATATGGAGAAAAATATATGGAGAAGGCCCAAGAGACTTGTTTTTAATCGTTTGCATAAAAGAGCCACATTGATTTTTTTCTTCCCTTCCTCTTTCTACCATGTGAAGAAACAACAAAATGGCACAGTGTGTGAAACAGAAAGACAACCCTGGTAGTGCTCTAAAGTGTAAACTCAGTCTCTATAATTATGAGAAAGGCACAAGTACAGCCTTGGTGACCAGTTAATTGGGCACTGTGCTGCTAAGCTAAATACAGACTCGATGCTATGCCAGTTAATGAACATTTCCCAATGCCATTGAGCTTGACTTTGGCCATTCATGTTGTGTAGAGCTCCACATATCTAGGCTTTATCTTGCCATACATTTCTCAAATATAGTTTGCTGGCACAAGTCGATTTATTTTTTAAACAAATTTTACTAATTATAAAATCCTCAAAAAACAAACAAACCTGGTTGAAAGCAGGGCCTCACAGACGTCCCTTTCCAACACTCATTATCCAACATTTTACCTGACACACTTAAGTCCCATTTTTTTCAGTTATTTCTTCTTAGAACATACTTTAAAATAGAAATTCTCAGCTGTGATTTCATAATTAAAAGGCAGTCAACCAGCCTTGTAGAGATTCATGCTGTAGGCTCCTGTTTTCCATTCTCACCTCACCGGGAGCAATTCATTTATCCACCCACCCACACAAAGCTGTCACTGGCGATTTGTGATAGACAGCATGGTAGTGCTCGTCAGCTTTTGTATTTATGTGGCAAATGTGAGCACAAGGTACAATGAAATCATTATCTCCACTGCAAACATGTCTTCTCAGGGATCTCAGGGTTTAGCTCTTCCTAATCCGATAGCTGAGGATGATAATCAAATAGGGAATTAGAGCAACATAGAGGGTTTCGCTGTCTTTGCATTTAACACACTTGCATAATGATTTCTTAAATTTTTTCTTTAAAAATATACACAGGTGGTACTTACATCTCATTTAAGACCTTGATGAACAGCAAGTAAGACAACTTCAGTACTTACAGAGGAGTTAGAATCATTCTCAAAAAACAGGAACAAGAAAATAAAACACTATTCAGTGCTCGGGTAGGGCAGGGTGTGAGGGAGCTACTCTCAGACTGGGAAAAAAACATAGGAAAAAAGTTTAATATACAACTAAATGAAACAAGCTAGTCCAAAGAGGCTGCATACTGTGTGGTTTCAATCATTGGACACTGAAAAACTGATACTATGGAGAGATGAGATAGCAGTGGTTTGCCAGAGGCAAAGGAAGGGAGGGATGGATAGGCGAATCTCAGCGTTCCTAGCACATAGAGACGACATTGAGTAATAATACAATTTTGTCATTTTATATTACATGGGCATAAACAATTCATTTTGTATTGGATTTAAAGCTTTCACCACAAGATGTAACCCATACCTGACTCTGACCTTTTGCCGAATAAATCATGGGCCTAAGGGAAAAGTTACTGCTACTATTCTGCTAAGTGGACATATTAATTCAATACTTGTAGTGACTTAATTGCTCCACTCATAGACAGTTCAGCGTCATTCAACCCTTAGCAGAAAAGTTTCTTCTTGCAGTAGAAGGCAATTAATGCAGATACACACAACTAGTCAACAACCAAACAGGAGACTTTGGAGTACTCAGTCTCAAATCAGATGCTTATCAAACCCCTGCCTTCAAGCCTCAGGAACCTATGCAGAAGAGGGAGTGGAAAGTTTGTAAGAGCCAGATATGGTGATGACTGTAAGAACACATTTTTTTTCCCAGCTACAACAGGGCAGATGCATGTACGAACTCAGCAATTATGACTCAGTGTGCACAAGACTTAAATAAGCTTAAACGAGACAACATCTCATCATGGAGGAGGGGAAGG